>NC_142463.1:114197789-114500819 GCF_049115385.1 Moschus berezovskii | reverse complement strand
AAAAGACAGTCTCTTTAACAAGTGGTGCTGGGAAAACTGGTCAATCACTTGTAAAAGAATGAAACTAGAACAATCTCTAACACTATACACAAAAATAAATTCAAAATGGATTAAAGATTTAAAAGTAAGAGCAGAAACTATAAAACTCCTAGAGGAGAACATAAGCAAAACACTCTCTGACATAAATCACAGCAAGATCCTTCATGACCCGCCTCCAGAATATTGGAAATAAAAGCAAAAATAAACAAATGGGACCTAATTAAAATTAAGAGCTTCTGCACAGCAAAGGAAACTATAAGCAAGGTGAAAAGACAGCATTCAGAATGGGAGAAAATAATAGCAAATGAAGCAACTGACAAAGAATTAATCTCAAAAATATACAAGCAACTCCTGCAGCTCAATTCCAGAAAAATAAACAACCCAATCAAAAAATGGGCCAAAGAACTAAACAGACATTTCTCCAAAGAAGACATACAGATGGCTATTATCTTAGTTTTAAAAATTTTTATTTGTATCCCTAGTTATATATATGTCTTTATTTTATTTGTGGTTCTACTTAGGTAGTTCTTTTATCATTTGCTCTTGATTATATACACCTAAACTTTCTATTTTCAAGACCTAGTTTATTTTTATTATTTTTATTAAGGTATAGTTGATTTATAGTATTACATTAGTATCAAGTGTGTACAAAGTAGTAATTCGGTATGTGAATTACTGTATTGATTTATTTTCAATATTCATATATTGTCCTCTTATTTCACTCCTGTTTGTCTTCTTGTTCTGTCATTCAAGACATTCCATTAAATTTCTCTTGCCACTCTCATATTTAATTTTTTATTTCAGCTAATATATTTTTAATTTGTGAAATCTGTTTTTGCTTCTCAGAACATACCTCTCTCCGATAAAGTATTTTGTTGTGTCCTTCTGAAAATGTTAAATAAGTACCTTTGGAAAGATCTTAATGTATTCCCTGCACTGTACCTGAGTCTTCTGTATTCTTTTGTCATACATTTATTGTGTTGATGTCTCTTTCCATGTTAGTGGTTCTACTCAAATACTTAGTGATCCTTTCAGTCAATTATGACTATGGTTGAAATTTGTTTTTGTTGTTGTTCTGACTAAATCGTGTCTGACTCTTTGCAACCCCATGGATTACAGCATGCCAGGATCCCTGTCTTTCAGTGTCTCCCAGAAAGTGAAAGTGACAGTTGCTCAGTCCTGTCCGACCTTTGCGACCTCATGGACTGTACAGCCCATGGAATTCTCCAGGCCAGAATAATGGAGTCGGTAGTGGTTCCCTTCTCCAGTGGATCTTCCCAACCCAGGGATAGAACCCAAGTCTCCTGCATTGCAGGTGGATTCTTTACTAGCTGAGCCACAGTGGAAGCCCAAGAATATTAGAGTGGGTAGCCTATCACTTCTTCAGCAGATCTTCCTGACTCAGGAATCCAACCGGGTCTATCTGCCAGAGTTTGCTCAAATTCATGTCCATCTCATCCTCTGCTGCCCCCTTTTCCTTTTGCCTTCAGTCTTTCCCAGCATCAGGGTCTTTTCCAGTGAGTTGGCTCTTCACATCAGGTGGCCAAAGTATTGAATTGACATTGTTTGCTCGACATACTAATAAGCTGTTTAGAAACCTTGTACTATGTATGTGTGGTGGGATGAGATAGATTGGGTGGTGGGCTTTACTTAGTAGGGTGATAAAGCTGGGTAATATGGCAAAGCTGGCTTTATTAGGGTAAGCTTATTTTTTCAACATAGTACATTGACCTGTCCATATCTAAGTCTTTGTTCTTGAAATGCTGAATTCCCCAGGGGAAAATCCTTCGGTTTCAAGGTGGGGAGCTCTAAGACTTATTGTCAATATCCTGTGAGGTGTGCTGATATTTTTTTACCTTTCTCTCACTTAAAAAAAAAAAAAAATATATATATATATATATATATATCATTATAGCACACTCCCAACACTACCTCATCACTTTAACTCTCTCCAGGAGGTAATCCTTCAGCCTTCTGCTCAGGTGGAGGAAAGGTTCTAATTGTGTGATGTGTCCTAAAATTTTTCAAGCACCTCTATTTTGTTAGATTAATCATTCACTCTTGGGTTCACGAGTACTTACTACCCACTTTCCTGAATATGTCTGGCATTCTGATTGATAAATTGACATTTAGGTTGTTCTCTCTGCCTCAGGCATCTCCTCCGCATTCTATAATACATCAGCATTCTCCTGTGTGCTAAGTCACATAGAAATCAATAACAACTTACTAAACTGCTTTCCAGATTTCAAAATTTTATCACACACATTCTTCTGTGCTCATCTCCTATTTCCTTTTGCTATGGAAGTGAGGCTATTCTTAAATGTAGTAGAGTTTTAGGAAAGAGTCAGAAATAATGCAATGTAAAATCTGTGTTTTGTCAGAATTCTCTCTACTCTGAACTAAAATTTAACATAATTTCTATAAATTTTATTTATTTGTTTAAATTGTGGTTAGGATTAGCTGGTATGTTTAGCTTCACACTGAGCAGGAGAAGTGAGTTTAATTTTCTTAATTTATTTTATAAAAATATTACTGCTTTTTCACTCAACACTTCTAATAACTAGTTGCTTCTGCCTGTATTTATGTTTTATTTCCCTAGTATTTGTTATTGCTAGACTCTGTGTCATTAGCCATGCCTCTTTCTCCAAGTATTGCTCTTGTCTGGAAATCACCAATGCTGTTCTCCTATTGGCTGCTGCTGCTGCTGCTAAGTCACTTCAGTCGTGTCCAACTCTGTGTGACCCCATAGACGGAAGCCCACCAGGCTCCCCCGTCCCTGGGATTCTCCAGGCAAGAACACTGGAGTGGGTTGCCATTTCCTTCTCCAATGTGTGAAAGTGAAGTCGCTCAGTCGTGTCCGACCCTTAGCGACCCCACGGACTGCAGTCCACCAGGCTCCTCCATCCATGGGATTTTCTAGGCAAGAGTACTGGAGTGGCTTGCCGTTGCCTTCTCCGCCTATTGGCTACCTGGGAGCAAGAACTGTTGGGGAGGGCTCCTTCTCCTGGGCTAATACACCTGTTACTTTGTCTTGGAATTTATCATTATCTTATTTTCCTCCACCTCTGAGTGTGAAGCAACTTTTGTGCTACTCCCAACTTTCAAGCCTAAACTTTCCTTTTGATTCCTACATACTTCTAAAATACCTTATCAATCCACTTGCATTTGCTGGAAGTCTTTTTCGTGCCTCACAGTTGCTCAACATGGTTCATAGTCTCTGGTCCACTAGAGACATAGACTAGATAAAAATATTCCATTTTTTAAAATCACTGGCTATATAATCCTAATTTTAAACTCTTTTCTTTCCCTTCTTGTATTTGGTACAGGGGTAGGGTTGGCAAGTGTGGAGAAGAGAAATGTTGTAGGTACTCATTTCATTATTGTTGCTGTTCAGTTGCTAAGTTGTGTCTGACTGTGACCCCATGGACTGCAGCACTCCAGGCTTCCCTGGCCTTCACCATCTTCTGGCATTTGCACCGGTATACAGTAAATATGAAAAATACAAATTTTCTCCTATATCATTTTCTGAAATGTTTTTCAAAGAATCGGTATTGCTTTTATAATGAGAAAAATGCCAATTCACATACTACATTTTAGAATAAAATGAAAAATAAAATAAATAAATAAAATAAAATAAAAAAGAGAAATAAGGGACTTTCTTCTCAGATCGTTTGCCATTTCAGCCAGTTTGGAGCATAACTCACTCATGCATGCAGCATTCCTTATGGCATCTGCATCTCCCATGTTTTTCCTAAGTTTAGTGGGTCACACCAGGAATAACTCAGAGTTCTACTCTGCTTTTGATATTTAGTCAAAACCTGCTGCTGAATTGCTACTTTGGTTTTCAATCTCTGCAAAGTCGATGGCTTGAAATCTTGTGTGCTGTATTTTACATCTCTGAATTTGTAAGTTAACAATGATCATGTAACAGCATAGGTTATTATCTCTAGTCAGTCTAACATCAGTACTCTGAATAAAGCAAGAGTACTGTTTGTATATTTATGTATTTAGGTATTCAAATATACATATGTTTGAATTGCATTTATGTTTTCAAATGCAGTGAATCATTCTGTCTGTGAATTACACTGAAATAGCTTTATATGCTTTACATGTTAAAATTCTATTAAGTGAAGAATATATTTTATTATTATAAAAGTAAAATGCAAAAATAAATAATGATAATTATGAGTTGTTCATTTTCTGGACAAATTTAAGAGTTTTAAATAGCTAAATAGGAAAATAATGCTTCATATAAATATTGAAATTTGTTGGTTATTAGATAGTTTTAGAAAGAACATTATATACTTACAATGCCAAAGTTTAAATGTAAAAAAAAGTATAGTGGAAATTAAATATCAGAACTCTAATATTTGTAAAATTATGTGGTGTTCTTTATTTATAATACTAAATAAAAACAACTTTTAAGCGTGATATTTTTAGCTTCTTAATTTAATCCACGAATCTTATCAAATTTTACACATGAGTTACAGCATGATTTCAAATCGTGTAGGACAATATAAAGTATTCATTATTTTAATATGTACCTAATAAAGAATATGAAGAAAAGAAAGTGTTAGAGAAAAATGAGATATTACTGTCAAGATATTTCGCTCCTCTACAAATCAGCTTCTCACTTGAAAAGTGAGCATCTACCGAGTACCGCAACTGTGCGTTTTAGTGACTGCGAGAGTAATCTATCAGCTACGATGAAGATCAAATGTCTTTTCTCTGAAGTGTCAAGGGTTTAAATATGATTACCAAATGTTTAATAATAAAATCTGAGTGTTATTAAGTTTTCAAATAGCACTTTAATCTTATTTCAGTATCCCAGATACACCAACTAATGATGTTAGGCTGAGACATTGGCTTCAGTTGAATATTTTAACTTTCAGTTATTGAGTATTTGGTCAAAATATATTGTAGATGCTCCTCTCTCCACTAATATTACTTAAATAAAATGAAATAGGACAGACCAAGCTAGAGTGAAAACATCAGAATGCACTGCCTGTAGTAAGGGTAAGTATTATTTTTCATTGTTTCATTTGTATGTGAATACACACAGACACAGAGGAGACGCATATGTGCATACTGGCTTATATTACAATATGCATTTCCTATTGAGAGTCATCATGGATCATGGTAAAGAGTTTGAATTTCACTGAACGAAGAGGGAAAGCTTTGGATGTAGAGCAAGATAGGCACTAAATTGCTAATAAAAGATAGTAATACAGAGTTTAGAAGGGTTTTTTGTTTTTTTAATGAGACCTGAACATTTAAGGAAGACTACAACAGTAATTAGAACTTAAATACAAGTGGGAGCAAGGTAGAAGTCAAAAATTAATTAGTGAAATAATATAAAATGACCTGGAAAAATTGGAAAGGTAAGAATATAGGGATAATGCTAGCCAGTAATAATAGGGATAATGATGTTATATTAACTTTCTATGGTTACCACAACAATTCTACTCTGTTAATCCTACTCTAGTTGATTCTTTCAATAGCCTAATGGGAAAGATGGTTGACATTGATAACCTCCTATCATAGAAAAGGAAAGATTTCCTTACTTCCTTAGAAACACATAGTTGGGAAAATCATACATAGCTGGGAAAGTTAAGGTGTGTCTTAAATTCAAGTCTCAAGACTTTGTGTTCTTCCCAACAAAGGAGACCAGTTGAGAAGTGAAGGGTGGAGCCCATATGTCTGGGGAAACTAAGTACAACAATCACTTTCTGTACTCATGAGCTCTTTGAAGCGCTGTACCAGGCTAAATGACTAGGATGTGTCTGGAAGATGAATCATCCAGAAGTAGAATTCCCCTCATTATTCTCCAGGATGTCTAAGGAAAGAGAACCGACCCTGAACCAGGACTAGGGATTAAAGTGATAGCATGCAGACAGAAAGGCAGAATCATAAATATCTGTGGTTTGTACACAGTACTATATTTAAAATGGATAGCTAAGAAGAACCTACTGTATAGCACATGGAACTCTGCTCAATGTTATGTGGCAGCCTGGATGGGAGGGGAGTTAGGAGGAGAATGGATACATGTATATGTATGGCTGAGTCCCTTCACTGTTCACCTGAAACTATTACAACATTGTTAATTGACTATACTCCAATACAAAATAAAAAGTTAAAGAAAAAAATATCTCTGTGGCAGTATCCTCAGATGGATGACACTGAACTCTCTGATATAATTAGAAGTTTACAGAGATTATACTGCTTTTCTTACTCCAATAAAAATAAAGAATTTTGTCCCTGATTTGTCATTTACAAAGGATTTTCACACTTACTGTCTCATGTGTTTGTCAGGAGAAACTGACAAACATGTTTTGTAGATGAAACATCTACAAAATGTTATTGTTTTATCTACATGCTTTGTAGAGAAAATTTAGGCTTCAGTTCAGTTCAGTTCAGTCTCTCAGTCGTGTCCGACTTTTTGTGACCATGAATCACAGCACACCAGGCCTCCCTGTCCATCACAAACTCCCGGAGTTCACTCAAACTCATATCCACAGAGTTGGTGATGTCATCCAGCCATCTCATTCTCTGTCATCCCCTTCTCCTCCCGCCCCCAATCCCTCCCAGCATCAGAATCTTTTCCAGTGAGTCAACTTGTCGCATGAGCTGGCCAAAGTATTGCAGTTTCAGCTTCAGCATCAGTCTTTCCAATGAACACCCAGGATTGATCTCCTTTAGAATGGACTGGTTGGATCTCCTTGCAGTCCAAGGGACTCTCAAGAGTCTTCTCCAACACCACAGTTCAAAAGCATCAATTTTTCGACGATCAGCTTTCTTCACAGTCCAACTCTCACATCCCTACATGACCACGGGAAAAACCATAGCCTTGACTAGATGGACCTTGCTTAGAGAAGCTAAATAAACATTCAAATATATGAGGTGAATAAAAAGTAAAGCCAGGACTCAGAACGCAGTCTTTTTCTTACAGTACTTATGTTAAAGTGAATACACTTTACCCTGCTGGCCTCCAAACACTACTTGCTACTATTTTTAGTAGCTAATTTTGAAGATACAGATTATTATTAGTACACTTGAATGGACAGAGCAACATTTTTTTGCTGAGTAAGAGAGGCCATTAACAAACAGTAGGTAACTTTATTTTGGGGTTCTCTTGGATTCCACCATAAATTTTGAAAATACTCAGATGTGGGTAAGATTGAACCACAATGGGCTATTTATGAAATTACAATATTTGAACATGGTCCTAATTTTTGAGATTATTAATAACATGAAGGAGAACACAGCCTCTGAAAATGCCACCACTTGGTACAACTGAAACATTAAACTGTCCAACTAGTGAAGACTTCATCTGGTTATGACATCACTCATTCATTTCAAGCTTTCATTTTTAAAGACATCAAAGGAAATGCTTGTTCTATAATAATGTATGTGTGAGTTTGGAAGTAGGAGAGTGAGGGGGTGATTTCTTCATTAGAAAGTTCATAAAGGGAGATGCTTTTAGTTTGGTGTTTTGAAAGGAGTACACTTTGGTTGAATAGGCAGTGAGGGTGGCAGTAAGGGATTTCCATGAAGTGACAGTAAGCTGTAGAAACACATGAGAATATGAAATAGAAAGCGAGAAGTCACAAGCTACTAGGTGTTCTGTGTGGAACTGGATGACAGGCTTGTGGAGGAGCACTGGAAGTGGAGGTGACTAGTGAAAGATGGCATATTAATTCAGATCCTGGGGGTTTGAAATGATAGGGCTGATGGTTTAAATCTTTTTCTCTTTTTGAGTCACTAAGTTACCATTTGGCACTTTCCTTACTGATCCACTTCTTTCCAGTCCTCTCACCTGACTAATCCTTTTTGTAGATTCTCTCTTGTCTTCCCATTCACTATCCACTTTTATCCATTCCGCAAGCATCTCCAAAGGCAATATTGGGTGAACTATTTACATATATCATCACCAACAATCCTTGTACTTTCTTGAAATATAAATGCCAATATGATTACTTGGTGCTACCTGTTTAATTAAATTACGAAGGAATTTTAATCATTTCCCAAAATGTTTCTCTTACATATTCCTGAAAACTTAAGTTCCAGGTTGGCCATATATGTGAAAAAGATCTAGACTTCAGGAGTTGATAAATTATATAGATGCTTATTATCACTGACAGCCATTTATTTATGGTGTTTAAGATGCAAGGAACTTGAATTGTCCACAAAACAATGACTTCAATTGGATGTTAAACCTTTGTAACTCTAAATGGATAAAAGGGAGCTTCATGTCGAAAAAGAGTGTATTTAAAAGTTTAGTACTGCCTTGAAGCAGCCTCCCTTCATTAATCCTTTCTACTATCTTGATCTCATCCTGTCCTAGGCTATATATACAATCTGTGTGCTTCCCCAAATCAGGTTCTTTCTCTTATATTGATGCTCCATACCATCTATGTTGTCTTATCAGATGCAGGCTTGCTTGTACTTTGGAGCCCCTTTCTCCAGGGCCTGGATTTATAATCCTTTTATCTCCTCTACACAACCCCTGCATGATAGGCTCCAGAATTTTCACTCTAGGTTCTGCTGGCACTTCTTTACTTTCTTTTCTCTATAGAATGTTCCAAGACTCTCTTTGTAACAGGCCTATCTTATCAGGAAAGCTTCCTGCCAATGACCCGGAGCAGAGCATCCTTGGCCTCTTTGTTCCTTAGGGTGTACACCACAGGGTTCAGCAGTGGCGTGATGATAGTGTAGGTCACTGAGATCAGCTGATCCTGGTCCTTGGTGTTTTCTGACTTGGGCTTGAGGTAGGCAATGGAGGCACAGCCATAGTGGACGATGACCACAGTGAGGTGGGAGGTGCAGGTGGCAAAGGCCTTTTTCCGACCTTCAGCTGAGGCAATTTTAAGGATGGTGGAGATGATGAGGATGTAGGAAATGAAAACCAATCCCATGGGAACAAGGATCACCAGGACACTGATGAACAAAGTCAAGATCTCATTGACAGTCGTGTCAATGCAGGAGAGCTTCATCACAGGTCGGATATCACAGAAGAAGTGGGCCACCTTTGTGGCACAGAAAGGTAATCTGAACACAGACGTCACCTGTGTCATGGCCACAATCAGCCCAATGCTGCAGGCCCCCCACACCAGCTGGATGCACACTCTCCTGTTCATGATAACTGTGTACCTCAAGGGATTGCAAATGGCCACATAGCGGTCGTAGCCCATTGCTGTGAGCAGGAAGCAGTTGTTGATGGCCAAAGTGATGAAGAAGAACATCTGAGTGGCACAACCTGCCAAAGAAATGGACTGACTCAGGCCTATGAGGTTGCAGAGCATCTTGGGTATAATGATGACTGTGTACACAGTCTCTGAAGCTGATAACATGCCAAGGAAGAAATACATGGGGGTGTGGAGGTGATGGTCAAGGCTAATGATGGTCACAGTGATGATATTGCCTGCCAGGGTTAACATGTACAGTGCAAAAAACATGATAAAGAGGGTGAACTGGTGCTCACAGAAGCTGGAGAAACCCTGGAAAGTAAACTCACTCACCAGAGTGTGATTCTCTTTCTTCATTAAGTCATATATGGTATCTAAGAAAGTTAAAAAAAAAACATCTATAAGGAACCTAGTTGGTTGATTTCTGTTATTAGTAGACTGGGCAGATTCTTTTGGTTAATCTACTTCAGATTTCTGCTGATTTATAGCCACACTCATGCTCATTTCTTTTGGGAATAGACAGAGGAGAAATATTCTTCTCTCACTAAAGTGTGTGGCTTCTAGAGTCAAATGGTACAGACTCATATCCTACTTCTATCATACACTAACTTATCTTTGGCAAAGAATTAACATATCTAAGACCAATTTCCTTACCTTTACATTAATACAGTAGTGATAACAATATCACAGAATTGTTGGTAGAAACATTTTAAACTAAGTAGCATACTTAGAATTTGAACAATTATTGAATCCATTCAAGTTCAGTGGTGTCAGGCAGAGCTCTAGGCTCCATGTATGCTCCATGTCCAGCTCTTTGTGACCCCATGGACTATAGCCCGACAGGTTCCTCTGTCCATGGAATTTCCCAAGCAAGAATGCCAAAGCAGTTTGCCACTTCCTTCCCTAGGGGATCTTCCTGACCCAAGGATCAAATCCACAACTCCTGCACGGGAAGTCGGATTCTTTGGGGTTTCCTACTGACTCAGATGGTAAAGAATCTGCCTGCAATGCAGAAGACCCAGGTTCTATCCTTGGGAATCCCCTGGAGAACGGAATGGCAACCCACTCCAGTATTCTTGCCTGGAGAATCCCATGAACAGAGGATCCTGGAGGACTACCATCCATGGGGGTCACAAAGAGTTGGACAAGACTGAGTGACTAACACTGGGAACACTGGTGCCACCTGGGAAGCCCCTCTAGGCTCTGTAGATACTGCTTAATTCCTGAGTGTCTAGGGTTTAAGGTAGAGGTCTTGTCACTATGATTTACACACTGCCTTTTCATTTCAGTCTTTCAACTCCAAGGTACTATTCCTCTCAGCTTTGGTCCTACACTACTCTTCCTTAGACACTGCTCAGTTTTCAAAGCTACACAAAGCTCATGACCTCTGTAAAATCTTTTCTCTCTCTCTATTCCCTCCCTCTCCCCAAATCCATGTCCTTGAACATGCAGTATACTGGTTCTTTTGTGATGAAAGAACTATAGTGCCTATGTGATTACAAAACATGTTCACATGCATTATCTAATTTCATCACCATCCAGTGGAACAGGGAGGGCAAGAATTATTGTTTCTGTTCAGAAGGAGAGACTGAGGATCAGCTCTATTTAGGAACTTGTCTGTGGACACACAGATGTCAAAGAATGAAAATCAATATTTGAATACACGTCTTCTGATCCTGTGTCCATTGTTCCTTCTACTACAGAATTGTGTCACAGAACTTGCCCCCATCATGACTACATTATGCAATCTTTGAGAGTAGGGACCATGTATTCCAACTCTGTGTTGCTAGTGTGACCGCTGCAATGTAGGGCACAAGTGTTTGCTGGTGGAATCTTTACAGGTCACTGGTCGATCAAACAAATTGCCTCTTAGGAAACAGTGTTAGGCTACCATAGTGAGGTCGTCCTCAAAGAAGAGGAGTATTCAGTGTTTATAACCTCTGTCTCCTTGTTCTTCTGTCTATGCCTGTGAGAGCAACAAGCAACTAATGAACTAGGCTAAATTTTGACACAGGAATTATAACTAGAAGAAAGCATGAGTCTGTGAACATCTAATTGCAAAATAGGCTGGTAGTGAAACTTTTCTAGTAGCCTTTACCCTATTACTAAACTACATGTAATTATGTAACAGGTTAGCTATAAAAGCAAATTTAATAATAGAAAGCATGGAGTTGCTGAAAAAGTGCATTTTGCTGGAAGTAAAGCAAATTAGCAACATAAAAATGACTTACTATTGGGTAAATTTCAATGGCAAGCTTCTTTAATGTTTTTAAGATTAATCTATTCCTCAGAAATATACCATTTTAAATACAGTAAATCTACAAAATGGTATTTTAAAGGGCTGGTGCACAGTTACGCTTCAGCTCTTCAGAGCATGATATGAAAGGACAGTATGAAGGTGAAAAAAGAACATTTTTTTTTTGTTGTTAGATATCAGGGACTACTTCATAACATGGAAAGTTGTTTGACCTTGATGTGTATATAACGGTTGTTGTTGTTGTTGCTAAGTCACTTCAGTCGTGTCCGACTCTGTGTGACCCCATAGACGGCAGCCCACAGGCTCCCCCGTCCCTGGGATTCTCCAGGCAAGAGCTCTGGAGTCAGTTGCCATTTCCTACTCCAATGCATGGAAGTGAAAAGTGAAAGTGAAGTCGCTCAGTCGTGTCAGACCCTCAGCGATCCCATGGCCTGCAGCCTTCCAGGCTCCTCCGTCCATGGGATTTTCCAGGCAAGAGTACTGGAGTGGGGTGCCATTGCCTTCTCCGGTATATAATGGAAGGTAACTGTAAATCTGCTTTATGAGGCTTTATAAAAAGTGTCTATGTGGATTATGATTTGTCTGAAGACAAGATATAGACAAGGAAACATAGCTGCTAAGTAGCAGAGTCACACATTACCGTATTAGTCAAGATACTCCTTAATCCTGGAAGTCATGATTCCTTAGGATTAGCAGATGATCTTTCAAAGTGGTAAATTAAGGATAAAGAAAAACAAAAATTCATACACACCTGGACTCTTTCCAGCTTAATATAATTTCACCCTTTAACATCAATAAAACCCTTGGTGGTTGAGTTGCTAAGTCATGTCCGACTCTTGAGACCCCATGGACGGTAGTCTGCCAGTCTCCTCTGTTCATGGGATTCTTCCGGCAAGAATACTACAGTGGGTTGCCATTTTCTTCCCAAGGGAATCTTCCCAACCCAGGAATCAAACATAGGTCTCCTACACTCAAACACAGGTCTCCTGCTCTACACAGGCAGATTCTTTACCAATTGAGCTTCAAGGGAAACCCTGAAAAAAACTCTTACATCTATTTTATTCTTCAGAGGCTTTCTCTGTAAATCTCTGATGTCTTTTCCAAAATCTAACTTACTTTTCTTCCTGAAAATTTGTGGCTCAACAGAAAAATGGAGGGGGAAATCAGAGATGTGGCCCATTGGTCAAAAGTATTCACAAATCAAGGTTGTGAGTAAAAGGTACCTAAATGCAGTCCTTCCACCTGTTTTAGAGCTCTTCCAGGGATGGAGGTAGAAGGAAATTTACTGGGATCTAGATATTTTCTCCAGCTGAAGGAGGAGCTTTTGACACCCAAGAAAGGCTCTTTGGGGCTCATCTCTCAAGGTTTCTGGGTACAAGTCCCTGGGCACCCTCAAGAGTCAACTTGGGGCTAGAAGGAAGCAGTCAATGGGTGCTCAGGGACCTTGTTAGGTAGAGGGCTCATTTACCAGATTTTATGGACTTGTGCTTTGGGAGTCTCATGGCATTTTGCACTTCAAGTAGAAACAGCAGTGGCTTATCTGTCAGGTTTTATTTTTTAAATAAATATTCTATTTTTATATAGTTGGGACTTGGAAAACCATGGTTACAAAGCCCAAGTGAGCTCTAGCAAAGAGCCTCTGTCTTAGATTCCAGGAAATTGTACAGCTCTCCCTGTAGTCTCCTTGGTTATCAGAAACTGGGTGGTTGTTGTTGTTGTTGTTTTCCCTTCCTCTTCTTTTCTGGAACTGAAGTCATCAATCTGGCTATTGTTTTTGTCCTATTGTGGGTGTTTAGAAATGGGAGACCAAAACTCAAAAGACAGTAGAGACTTCTCTGAAGGCCAGGAGACCACTGTGCATGTCTAAAGAAATCTGAGTCAAGATTTCATCCCATGGGGTTGTCCAAGAAAATGGTTAAATACACAGGACTTCACAAGCCTAGCCTGGAGTAACCTCTACACTAGTTTCCCCACCCCAATCCCAGGCATTTTTCTCCCTCTTTGCTTTTTTGCTTGTTTAGTGGCTAAGTCGTCTGACACTTGTGACCCTCTAGTCTGTAACCCACCAGACTCCTCTGTTCATGGGATTTCCCAGTCAAGAATACTGGAGTAGGTTGGCATTTCCTTCTCCAGAGGATTGTCCCAACCCAGGTATTGAACCTGCGTCTTCTGCATTGACAGGCAGATTCTTTACCTCCGAGCCATCATGGAAAAACTTTTCTCTTCCTAAGAGCATATTATTCTCACCATTTTCATCTTTTCTGTTGGTAAAAAACAAACCAATGCATATTAAAAATTTTAAGTATTTATTTGAGAAAAATTCTATTCAAATTAGATAGTGTCAAACCAAAAGTAGTTAGGGGTACTCCATTGCCAGGAACTTGGGGAGAAACTTCTATAAAGAAAAGACAGATTCATCCACCTCATTAGAACTGACTCAAACGTTTTCCTTTTCATAGCTGAGTAATATCCCACTGTGTATACACACCACACAGAGAAAGCACTGGAGACCCACTCCAGTACTCTTGCCTGGAAAATCCCGTGGACGGAGGAGCCTGGTAGGCTGCAGTCCATGGGGTCACTAAGAGTCGGACACGACTGAACGACTTCACTTTCACTTTTCACTTTCATGAATTAGAAGAGGAAATGGCAACCCACTCCGGTGTTCTTGCCTGGAGAATCCCAGGGACAGAGAAGCCTGGTGGGCTGCCATCTACGGGGTTGCACAGAGTCGGACACGACTGACGCGACTTAGCAGCAGCAACAGCAGCAGCATACATACCACAACTTCCTTATCCGTTCATCTGCCAGTGGACATCTTGGTTGCTTCCGTGTCCTAGCTATTGTAAATAGTGCTGTAAT
Organism: Moschus berezovskii; assembly: GCF_049115385.1. Lineage (NCBI taxonomy): Eukaryota > Metazoa > Chordata > Mammalia > Artiodactyla > Moschidae > Moschus > Moschus berezovskii. Next base: position 114,486,476 of record NC_142463.1, on the reverse strand, counting down.
GAACACTGACATACAAGTGTCTTTTTCAGTTCTGGTTTCCTGAGGGTATATGCCCAGTACTGGGATTTCTGGGTTGTATGGTAGATCTATTTCTAGTTTTTAAAGGGATCTCCATATTGTTCTCTATAGTGGTTGTATCAGTTTGCATCCCCACCAACAGTGTAAGAGGGTTCCCTTTTCTCCTCACTCTCCCCAGGATTTATTGTTTGTAGACTTTTTGATGCTGGCCATTCTGACCAGTGTAAGATACCTCATTGTGGTTTTGATTTGCATTTCTCTAATAATGAGTGATGTTGCGTATCTTTTCATGTGTCCATTAGCCATCAGTATGTCTTCTTTGGAGAAATGTCTGCTTAGGTCTTCTCCCCACTTTTTGATTGGGTTATTCATTTTTCTGGTATTAATCTACAAGAGCTATTTGTATATTTTGGAAATTATTCTTTGTCAGTTGTTTCATTTGCTATTGGATGAACCTTGAGCCTATTACACAGAGTGTAGTCAGAAAGAGAAATAGTGTATATTAATGCATATATGGATATACCCATTTGAATGCAGACTTCCAAAGAATAGCAAGGAGAGATAAGAAAGCCTTCCTCAGTGATCAATGCAAAGAAATAGAGGAAAACAACAGAATAGGAAAGACTAGAGATAAATTCAAGAAAATTAGAGATACTAAGGGAATATTTCATGCACAGATAGGGTCAATAAAGAACAGAAATGTTATGTACCTAATAGAAGCAGAAGATACTAAGAAGAGGTGGCAAGAATACTCAGAAGAACTATATAAAAAAGATCTTCATGACTCAGATAATCACGATGGTGTGATCACTCACCTAGAGCCAGACATCTTGGAATGTGAAGTCAAGTGGGCCTTAGAAAGTATCACTATGAACAAAACTAGAGGAAGTGATGAAATTCCAGTTGAGCTATTTCAAATCTTAAAAGATGATGCTGTAAAAGTGCTGCACTCAATATGTCAGCAAATTTGGAAAACTCAGCAGTGGTCACAGGACTGGAAAAGGTCAGTCTTCATTCCAATCCCAAAGAAAGGCAATGCCAAAGAATGCTCAAAGTACCGCACAATTGCACTCATCTCACATGCTAGTAAAGTCATGCTCCAAATTCTCCAAGCCAGGCTTCAACAATACATAAACCATGAACTTCCAGATGTTCAAGCTGGTTTAGAAAAGGCAGAGGACCCAGAGATCAAATCGCAAACATCTACTGGATCATCGAAAAAGCAAGAAAGTTCCAGAAAAACATCTATTTCTGCTTCATTGATGATGCAAAAGCCTTTGACTGTGTGGATCACAACACTGTGGAAAATTCTGAAAGAGATGGGAATACCAGACCACCTGACCTGCCTCTTGAGAAACCTGTATTCAGGTCAGGAAGCAACAGTTAGAACTGGACATGGAACAACAGACTGGTTCCAAATAGGAAAAGGAGCATGTCAAGGCTGTCTATTGATACCCTGCTTATTTACTTCTATGCAGAGTACATCATGAGAAACGCTGGGCTGAAAGAAGCACAAGCTGGAATCAAGATTGCCGGGAGAAATATCAATAACCTCAGATATGCAGATGACACACCCTTATGGTAGAAAGTGAAGAAGAACTAAAAAGCCTCTTGATGAAAGTGAAAGAGGATAGTGAAAAAGCTGGCTTAAAGCTCAACATTCAGAAAACTAAGATCATGGCATCCAGTCCCATCGCTTCATGGCAAATAGATGGGAAAACAGTGGCTGACTATATTTTTTTTGGGCTCCAAAATCACTGCAGATGGTGATTGCAGCCATGAAATTAAGAGATGCTTACTCCTTGGAAGGAAAGTTATGACCGACCTAGACAGCATATTAAAAAGCAGAGACATTACTTTGTCAGCTAAGGTCCGTCTAGTCAAGGCTATGGTTTTTCCAGTAGTCATGTATGGATGTGAGAGTTGGACTGTGAAGAAAGCTAAATGCTGAAGAATTGATGCTTTTGAACTGTAGTGTTTGAGAAGACTGTTGAGAATCCCTTGGACTTCAAGGAGATCCAACCAGTCCATCCTAAAGGAGATCAGGCCTGGGTGTTCATTGGAAGGACTGATGTTGAAGTTGAAGCTCCAATATTTTGGCCACCTGATGTAGAGAGCTTATTCATTTGAAAAAACCCTGATGTTTGGAAAGATTAAAGGCAGGAGGAGAAGGGGACGACAGAGGATGAGATGGTTAGATGGCATCACCAACTCAATGGACGTGAGTTTGGGTAAACTCCGGGAGTTGGTGATGGACAGGGATGCCTGGCGTGCTGCAGTTCACAGAGTCCCAAAGAGTTGGACAAGACTGAGCGACTGAACTGAACTGAACTGCATGCATGTATGTGGAATCTAGAAATATGGTACTGACAGTCCTATGTGTAGGGCAGCAAAGAAGACACAGACATAAAGAACAGACTTTTGGACTCAGTGGCAGAGGAGAGGATAGGATCATTTGAGAGAATAGCATTGAAATGTATACATTACCATGTGTAAAACAGATAACCAGTGGGAATGTGATATAGATGCAGGCCAACCAAAGCTGGTGCTCTGTAACAGCCTGGAGGGATACGGCGGGGAGGGAGATGGGAGGGGCATTCAGGATGGAGGAGACACATATGCCTATTCTGATTCATATGCCTATGCTGATTCATACTGATGTATGGCAAAAGCCACCACAATACTGTGAAATAATTATTCTCCAATTAAAATAAATAATTAAAAAAATAAAAACCTCGTGGGGAAAAAAAGGCAGGAGCAAAGTAAAAGTATTGACTGTTTGTAGCTTAAAACTTGGTTGACTGTTTGTGATCAGTTGTCCTGAGGCTTTGACTTCATAACCTGGAGGCATCTATTTCCAGGGTTCATTTGTTTACATTAGATTGCCCCTCAGTCTAATGGCCTCGTCATTTGGTTAATTTAATAAAATGTACCCTTACCTATCTCATGGCCAGATCCTGAAAACTCTCCACTAAATTAATTTTTACACACATGGCATAAAATGAAGTGCCTGCCTTCACATCTGATAAACTTGAAAAATATCCCTTGTACTTGGTTTTGGTTTGTTTTTTGATTTTAGAGGAGATTATTTTATATTCCTTCTTCTCCTTCTCTACTGAATTTGTGGTAGCTTTTACGTTTAGAAAACTATAAACAGAAAAGTTTATACAAAACATGAAGATACTTATAAAATTAGCTTTTATCCTTATCTGTTTCAGAGACATAAGAAGAGGAAATTCTAGCCAAATTAGGATTTCTTAAAAAAACTCAAAAATTTTTCATTAAATTATCATTAAAGAAGTTGACATCTCAACTTCTTTTCCTGGCTGTTTGCTGCTGAGTGGTGTCTTCATATCCATTATAGCCTTTAATGTTTTGGAGTTAAACTATGATTGGCTAGTCTTCCATTTGGGGGCCACTCCTCTGATTAAACGTGTTTTTTTCCTCTGCTCTATTGAGAGAAGGGCCAATTTGTCACTCCAGTTATCACCAGAAACACAAGCCAGCACTGATGCATAGAGCCTCCCTGCTTCAAGTGGGAAGCAGGTAGAAAACCTCTTTCACAGGAGACAATGAAAACAGCTCTAGTAACACCAATGGGCTTCCCAGATGGCACAGTGGTATTCGCCTGCCAATGCTGGAGCTGCAGGAGTCATGGGTTTGATCTCTGAGTTAAGAAGATCCCCTGGAGGAGAAAATGGCAACCCACAAAAATATTCTTGCCTGGAAAATCCCATGGACAGAAGAGCCTAGAGGGCTATAGTCTATGGGATCGCAGAGTCAGACGTGACTCAAGCGACTGAACATGCGTGCACAACACACAATTAGGTTGGGGAGAGCTTTGTCCTGTTACAGTCTGGGCTCTCTATGAAAAATTAGGAGACTGTGTTGTTGGAGGATGCACTAGTGACCTTTTCCAGAAGATGTGCCTTTTTAAAGACACCAACTTATTTTAAGAGTTGAAATAGAAATCTATCAGGTTTACAAATAGCCAGGAGAGGAAAGAGGACAGTGGTTGGGGGTCTGTTAGGAGGTTGATAGCCAACAACCACTGACTCCTGGCCAACAGGTCTCTCTAGGGATGGCTGTGTGAACAGCTGAAGGGCTGACATAAGGAAGAGCTACGTCCCTGGATGCCTTAATCTCAGCCTAGAGCTGAATGGGTAAGCTTGTCCACATGCATGGCTGTAGTTGTCCACATCTTTGGTTGCTTGTACTAAAACTTTGATGTTCCAGTTAGCAGCATAGCAAATTGCATGAACTTAGTGTCGTAAAGCAACAACAATCCACCATCACCATCTCTGGGAGACAGATCTCAATCAGGTCATCCTCACCCTGGGTTTCCTGTGTAGCTGTTGTCAGGAGGTAGCAGGGGTTTGCTTTCTCACATGTCAGTCAGTCTATACTGGCTGTTGAGCCTGGACTTCCTCACAGCCTGTCCTCTGGATTTCAAGATCAAGCAACCCAAGATGAATAACCCAACAGAAGCTGTAGGATCCTTTATACCCTGGTCTCAGAGGTCAGGATGTCACAGCATGACTTTCTTGCCATCACATTGGTCCAGGCAATCACAGAGACCCACCTAGTCTCAAGGGAAATTGTAGAGACTTAACAGGGGTGCAGCATATTAACAGAAGAACATATGGAGTGGGAGATAGTATGTCCAGTTTTTGAAAATACCGTCTGCTACAGTGAATAAGCAGATGACCAGGATCTTCTCTCAAACAGTTTTAGACTCATTGTCCTCAAATGGAAACAGGAGACAAAGTAAAAATTAGACTAACCATAGTGAAGTAAGCCAGAAAGAAAGACACCAATACAGTATACTAATGCATGTATAAGGAATTTAGAAAGATGGTAATGATAACCCAGTATGCAAGAGAGCAAAAGAGACACAGATGTATTGAACAGTCTTTTGGACTCTGTGGGAGAGGGTGAGGGTGGGATGATTTGGGAGAATGGAATTGAATCATGTATATTATCATATGTGAAATGAATCGTCACTCCAGGTTTGAAGTATGATACAGGATGCTTGGGGCTGGTGCACTGGGATGACCCAGAGGGATGGGATGGGGAGGGAGGTGGGAGGGGGGTTCAAGATGGGGGACACATGTACACCCGGGGCAGATTCATGTCAATGTATGGCAAAGCCAATACAATAATGTAAAGTAATTAGCATCCAGTGTCAGTGTCAGATTTTATTTTATTTTTGGCTCCAAAATCACTGCAGATGCTGATTGCAGCCATGAAATTAGAAGACGCTTACTCCTTGGAAGGAAAGTTATGACCAACCTTGATAGTATATTAAAAAGCAGAGACATTACTTTGCCAACAAAGGTCCATCTAGTCAAGGCTATGGTTTTTCCTGTGGTCATGTATGGATTTGAGAGTTGGACTGTGAAGAAAGCTGATCGCCGATGAATTGATGCTTTTGAACTGTGGTGTTGGAGAAGACTCTTGAGAGTCCCTTGGACTGCAAGGAGATCCAACCAGTCCATTCTAAAGGAGATCAATCCTGGGTGTTCATTGGAAGGACTGATGCTAAAGCTGAAACTGCAATACTTTGACCACCTCATGCGATGAGTTGACTCACTGGAAAAGACTATGATGTTGGGAAAGGTTGGGGGCGGGAGGAGAAGGGGACGACAGAGAATGAGATGGCTGGATGGCATCACCGACTCTGTGGACACGAGTTTGAGTGAACTCCGGGAGTTGGTGATAGACAGGGAGGCCTGGTGTGCTGTGATTCATGGGGTCGCGGAGAGTCGGACACGACTGAGCGACTGAACTGAACTGAACTGAACTGAATTAGCCTCCAATTAAAATTTAAAAATAAATTAGACTAACCAAACTCCAAGATCTCCCTCCTTATGTATTTCTGTAAACCTGAGCGCTCTCTTGAAATGCTTAAGTTCCAGAGATTCTTGGAAAAATTAAGGGAAAATGTGAACACCCTTCCCTTTAAAAAAGCAAAATCCTAGATCCCCTGATAATCTAATATTAGAAATTTAACAGGACATTAATGTGACTTAGAAAATAAAAGAGATATGTATTTAGTGAATTAGGTGATAACTGGAAAGCTAAAAAAATGTTCCAAATAACAGCAAAATTAACAGAATTCTGGTTCAGTCAGTTCAGTTCAGTTCAGTCACTCAGTCGTGTCCGACTCTTTGCGACCCCATGAATCACAGCACGCCCGGCCTCCCTGTCCATCACAAACTCCCGGAGTTCACTCAAACTCATGTCCGTCGAGTCGGTGATGCCATCCAGCCATCTCATTCTCTGTCGTCCCCGTCTCCTCCCACCCCCAATCCCTCTTAGTATCAGACTCTTTTCCAGTGAGTCAACTCATTGCATGAGGTGGACAAAGTATTGGAGTTTCAGCTTTAGCATCGGTCCTTCCAATGAACACCCAGGATTGATCTCCTTTAGAATGGACTGGTTGGATCTCCTTGCAGTCCAAGGGACTCTCAAGAGTCTTCTCCAACACCACAGTTCAAAAGCATCAATTCATCGGCGATCAGCTTTCTTCACAGTCCAACTCTCACATCCATACATGACCACGGGAAAAACCATAGCCTTGACTAGACGGACCTTGGTTGGCAAAGTAATGTCTCTGCTTTTTAATATGCTATCTAGGTTGGTCATAACTTTCCTTCCAAGGAGTAAGCGTCTTTTAACTTCCTGGTTAGGCTGACAAGAAGACTTTGGAGCTTCTGCTTGCAATTTGCCTATAGGTTTTTGTGACCACATGTAGCCTTGGTGTATGTTATGATCTTTCTTTATCCAAAAAAATTTATTTCTTTATCATTTTACTAGAATGCTTTATACTTACAAAACACTATTTTTAAAATATGTAAGTTGAGATGCATAACAATAAAATAAACATTTGAAAACACACTACTCAAGAACTCCACTCAGATATTTCTCATTTTTCCTTCCTTATGTCTTTGTACTTCATCCCCCATCCCCACTCTCACCCCCAACAATTACTACTATCTTGATTTTTATGGTTATTTTTGTCTCATTTGTTTTAAATCTTTATTCTGTATCTATATGTGTTGGAACAATACATTTTTTAGTTCTCTGTTTTTGAGCCTTATAAAAATGATATACTGTGTATAGTTTCCTGAGACTTGCTTTTTAAAAAATTCACTGTCCTTTTTCTAAGATCCAGAATAGAGCTGCAGTTTATTAATTTAACCACCTTATGCTATTCCATCATGTGAATATACCACAATGTTTTTTATCCATCCTACTGGTGAGGGGATAATGGAGTTGTTTCCAGATTTTTGTTTTTATAAATTATAATGCTTCAAATACTTTAATACACACTGTATTGAACAAGTGTGCAAAAGTTCCTCTAAGGTTTACATCTTTTAGATGAATTATTAGCTCATGGAATATAAAATGTTTCTACTTTACAAAATAATGCTAAATGGAATTTTGTAATGATTGTACACTATGGCAAGCAAAGAATAAGAAAGTTCCAGTTGATCTACATCCTTCTAAGCACTTGTTATTAGACTTGCTAATTTCTGTCAAACTAGTGGGTGTGACATAGTTTTGGTTTTAATTTACATTTTCCTGAACAACAAGAGATTGAAAGGCTTACAACGTTTGTTGGTTATGTCTGGTTTTCTTTTTCTGCAAAATACTTGCTCATGCCACTTTTCAATTGGCTTGTGTGTATTTTTTTTATTCAATGGATAGCAGCTTTATATGTACTCTGGATACCAAACTTGTCCTTAATGTGTTATGCAAATATTTGCTACCATTTTGTGGTTTGTCTTTTCATTTATTATGGTGCCTTTTATTGAACAAAAATTATTTTAATGGAGTCAAATTATAATTCTTGTCTTTTTGTTAGCACTTCCACATTTCCCTGGAAAAAAGAAATTTCTACCTCAGTGTCAGAATAATCTTTTTTATTTTTATCTAAGCTTGTTAATATACTTATAATATTCAAATCCATCTGGAATTGATTTTTATATATGAGGTAAGATAGATGTCTAAACTCATTTTTTTTTAACTGGTTAACTAATTGTTCTCTCAACTTTATTTGAAGAGTCCTTCCTTTTCCCTCTGGTCTACAATTTTATCTCTAATATATATAATAATTATTTTACAGCATTGATCAGTTTAGCCACGTTATTATGCTCCATTGGTCAGTTAAATTCTCTGTCCCCAAATTACACTACTATCTCAACAACTGTAACTGCGAGGAGATCCACCCAGTCCATTCTAAACGAGGTCAGTCCTGGGTGTTCATTGGAAGGACTGATGCTGAAGCTGAAACTCCAATACTTTGGCCACCTCATGCGACGAGTTGACTCACTGGAAAAGACTCTGATGCTGGGAGGGATTGGGGGCGGGAGAAGACGGGGACGACAGAGAATGAGATGGCTGGATGGCATCACCAACTTGATGGACATGAATTTGAGTGAACTCCAGGAGTTGGTGATGGACAGGGAGGCCTGATGTGCTGTGATTCATGGGGTCGCAAAGAGCTGGACACGACTGAGCAACTGAACTGAACTGAACTGAATTTTTGTTGGGAGTCTTCAAGATCACCATCGAGCTAGACCATTCTCTTAGAATGATTCACAGGGTACAGAAAAACTGTTACACTCATGGTTCTAGTTTATTACAGCAAAAGGGTTCAGATTAAAATTAACAAAGGGAAAAGGTCTATGGGGACAAAGTCCCGGAGAAACCTAGCATAAACTTCCAAGTGTCCTCCCCTAGGAGAAGTATGTGGGCATGAGGAATTTTCCCAGCAACAGTGCAGAGTGACCGTAGCTGCAGAGTGTTGTCAGCAGGGAAACTCACTTGAGCCTTGCTGTCAGGCTTTTTTATTAGGAGTCAGTCACATTAGGCATGTAATAACTGCTCTATGAAGGTACTGATACCAGCCCTTCAGAGCAAAAACAAGTGTTCACCATAAAACACATTGTTATCATAAATGATCTGATTAAGCAGATATCATTTGGTTCAAGGCCTTTGACATACTAAAATATTTGTCAAGCAGAATAATTTAAGAGATAAGAGCTCATCTCCCATGAGCTGGCCAAGGGCCAGTCCTAAAGACAAGCCTTTCTTGGGAATGTGCAGGGTTTGAGCAACACAGTACTGCTGACTTGACCCTTTCCTGCACAAATATCTTTAAAGATATTTTAATAACTTTTTCATGTGTTTTTTTAAAGTTTTTAAAGATACAATTTCAAACTTACAGAAAAGTTGTAGTACTGCCGAAACTCCTAAATGTCTTTAGTCCAAATATCCCAACTTTTCACATTTTGTCCCATTCACTGTATCACTCTCTCTCTCTTGCACCTATCAATATAATTTTTTTCCAAATTGCTTAAGAGTAAGTTGAAGCCATTGTATCACATTAATCCTAAATACTTTAGTGTGTATTCCCCAAGAAGAAGCACATTCTTCTATGTAATCATTAAATATAATTAAGAATCTGTGTATATTATATATACGCAGAGACTCATACACATATATTAATATCAAATGCAATACTATTGTCTAATTTGCAAATCCTATTTCAATTACTTTATTATCTCATAATGTCCTTTATAATTAAATTGTTTTGCAGTTTAAGATCCATGCCAAGATTATCCTTTGCATCTGTTTCTCTAGTGCCTTTTGTATTCTAAAGTACTCTAAAACAGTACTTTACTTTTCTTTGTCTTCCCAGACCTTAGTACTTTTGAAAGCTACAGGCCAGATATTTTATAGAGTGTCTCTGTTTTCAGTGTTTATCTAAAGAGTGAATCATTTTTCCCTGCACTCATATTCAATCCGGTTTCATTTCTTCCCCTTCTTTGTACTTACTTTTATTTAATTTCCTTCATATCTAGATTTAAATTTTGAATTTTTAACAAGAATATAGTAAGAGTGGTGTATCATTATTAATACACTATACCGGGAACCACATGATGTCAATTTATCCTAATATTCAGTTCAGTTCAGTTGCTCAGTCGTGTCCGACTCTTTCCGACCCCATGAATCGCAGCACGCCAGGCCTCCCTGTCCGTCACCAACTCCTGGACTTCACTCAATTCACCTCCATTGAGTCAGTGATGCCATCCAGCCATCTCATCCTCTGTCATTCCCTTCTCCTCCTGCCCCCAATCCCTCCCAGCATCAGAGTCTTTTCCAGTGAGTCAACTCCTCGCATGAGGTGGCCAAAGTACAGTCCAGGTTCAATGCATGATACAGGATGCTTGGGGCTGGTGTACTGGGATGAATCAGAGGGATGGGATGGGGAGGGAGGTGGGAAGGGGGTTCAAGATGGGGAACACATGTACACCTGGGGCAGATTCATGTCAATGTATGACAAAACCAATTCAGTAATGCAAAAAATATTAAAATAACAACAACAACAACAAAGTATTGGAGCTTCAGCTTTAGCATCAGTCCCTCCAATGAACACCCAGGATCGATCTCCTTTAGAATGGACTGGTTGGATCTCCTTGCAGTCCAAGGGACTCTCAAGAGTCTTCTCCAACACCACAGTTCAAAAGCATCAATTCTTCAGCGATCAGCTTTCTTCACAGTCCAACTCTCACATCCATACATGATCACTGGAAAAACCATAGCCTTGACTAGACGGACCTTGGTTGGCAAAGTAATGTCTCTGCTTTATAAAATGCTGTCTAGGTTGGTCATAACTTTCCTTCCAAGGAGTAAGTGTCTTTTAATTTTATGGTTGCAATCAGCATCTGCAGTGATTTTGGAGCCCCCCAAAATAAAGTCTGACACTGTTTCCACTGTTTTTCCATCTATTTCCCATGAAGTGACGGGACCAGATGCCATGATCTTTGTTTTCTGAATGTTGAGCTTCAAACCAACCTTTTCACTCCTCTTTCACTTTCATCAAGAGGCTCTTGAGTTCCTCTTCACTTTCTGCCATAAGGGTGGTGTCATCTGCATATCTGAGGTTATTGATATTTCTCCCGGCAATCTTGATTCCACCTTGTGCTTCTTCCAGCCCAGTGTTCCTCATGATGTACTCTGCATATAAGTTAAATAAGCAAGGTGACAATATACAACCTTGACGTACTCCTTTTCCTATTTGGAACCTAATATTAGTGAAGCTAATTTAAGATAGTGTTCACCAGGTTTCTCCATTGTAAAGTTATTATTTTCCCTTTTTATATTTATAATTTATAGAGTGATATATTGAAATTAATATCCAATTCCTCATCAAATTTCACCCTTTGGTTTTAGAGTCCGTTGCTGCTGTTGCTGCTGCTAAGTCACTTCAGTCGTGTCCGACTCTGTGCGACCCCATAGATGCAGCCCACCAGCCTCCCCCATCCCTGGGATTCTCCAGGCAAGAACACTGGAGTAGGTTGCCATTTCCTTCTCCAATGCATAAAAGTGAAAGGTGAAAGTGAAGTCACTCAGTCGTGTCTGACTCTTAGCGACCCCATGGACTGCAGCTCCATCATTCCTTGTCTAGACTGATATTCTGTAAGAAAGAGATACTATTTAGATAATATAGATACCATGAGACAATGTAGTATACTACTGACATTATTTATATTGATGTTCAAATCATCATAGAATTGGCAAACAGGAACTGCATTTGTCTGTCTCCTTTGTTCTTTTGACATGTCTCCATTATTCTTTGAGCAGTGTTAGTTTTAGTGGTGGTGTTGTTCAGTCACTAAGTTGTGCCCAACTCTTTGCAACCCCATTGACTACAGCACACCAGGCTTCCCTGTTCTTCACTATCTCCTGGAGCTTGCTCAAACTCATGTCCATTGAGTTGGTGACGCCATCCAACCATCTCATCCTCTGTCACCCTCTTATCCTCCTACCGTCAATCTTTCCAGGCATCAGGGTCTTTTCCAATGAGCTGACTCTTCATATCAGATGGCTGAAGTATTGGAACTTCAGCTTTAACATCAGTCCTTCCAATGAATATTCAGGGTTGATTTCCTTTAGTATTGACTGGTTTGATATTCTTGCTATTGAAGGGAATTTCAAGGGTCTTCTCCAGTGCCACAATTCCAAAGTATCAATTCTTCAGTGCTCAGCCCTTTTTATCATCCAACTCTAACATTGATACATGACTACTGGAAAAAAATATATAGATTTGACTATATGAACCTTTGTCAGCAAAGTGATGTCATTGCTTTTTAATATGTTGTCTAGGTTTGTCATAACTTTTCTTCCAAGGAGCGTCTTTTAATTTCATGGCTCCAGTCACCATCCACAGTGATTTTGAAGCTCAAGAAAATAAAATCTGTCACTATTTCCACTGTTTCCCCATCTATTTACCAGGAAGCAATGGGATTGGGACTGGAAGCCATGATCTTAGTTTTCCTTTTTAATTGAGATATAATCAATATATAACATTATACTTGTTTCAGGTGTACAATTTGTCGATTTGGTATTTGTATATATTATGAAATTGAGAGGGTAACAGACAGGAAGGCCAGGGGTCTCCAAATGGAGGAAATAGGCTGCAAGTTTCTCTTAAAATTCTGTTGCCATGATGGCTGACACCTGGTTCCACCTGAACTTAACTTTTCTCAAACTTTGAGCTAACCAATGGGTTTTTTTTTATGGAAATGTTTTTCTTTTTAAGCTGTGTTAATGAAACTATGTATTTGCTTTGGAATTTGCCTTTCTTCAGAATGGTTCCACCTAAGACTAACGTCCTTTTTTTTCTCAAACTTTGGGCTGATAATAGTTCAACAAACCAGTATTCATATCAATTGCTTTATAGCTGGGGGATGACACACCTTGTGCCATCCTATCTCAAAACTGCATATTGTGGGAGAGGGGCCTGGTGAAACTCCGTCAGCCTTGAGGCATCTCTCTTATCTGATTAATAGCTTTCTAACAGACATAAAACAGCTTGCTGAAGCTAGCAAGGGGGGCACTCTCCGTCCCTCTCCTGATGTCTGTGTCAGAAGCTTTCTCTGTTCCTTTTTCACTTTAATAAAACTCTGCTACACAAAACCTCCTGAGTGATCAAGCCTGGTCCCTGGTCCCGAAGCTAAATCTTCTTTTTCAGAGATCATGAATCCGACACGTTCAGATGTCAGATCACAATGAATCTATTAAAATGATAGAATGAATGATCAAAAGGATCACAATGTATCCAGTTAAAATCCATCACCATCACCATAAGCACAGACCAATTTTTGGCAAGCTGATAGGTAAATTTTTCTTTGAAATTTTACTTCTACAATTATGAGTGAGGCTAAGTATCTTCATATACTTAATAATCAGTTGCACTTCATTTGCTGTGAATGTCCATTTACATGTTGTTGTTTTTCAGTCACCCAATCGTGTCTGTTTGCGACCCCATGGACTGCAGCAATCCAGGCCTCTCTGTCCCTCACCATCTCCAGAATCTGCCCAAGTTTCAGGCCCATTGCATCAATAATGCCGTCCAGCCATCTCATCCTCTGACACCCTCATTTCCTTGACACTAGGAGAGATTGAGGGCAGAAGGAGACAAGAGCATCCATTTACATATCTTGCTCATTTTTCCTGCATCATCATTTCCTTACAAGAGTTCTATTATAAGGAACTATGCCTTGTATTATACATATTGCAAAATTTTTCTTCTGTTTATCTTTATTACTGAATTTGTGAGTTTGAAATTTTATTAGTATTTTATTTACATGTCTATCAAGGCCTTTCTAACTCCAAGATTATTTTTTTTAAAGCACCCATGTTTTCTTCTACAGTCTTGTATTTCAGTATTTGATACATCTGGAATCTATAGGTTGTAATGAACAAATTAAAATGTACTTAAAATCAAATTGGATATACCTTTTATTATTATATGTAACTAGGCCATTGTCTCTGGAGAAGGAAATGGCAACCCACTCCAGTGTTCTTGCCTGGAGAATCCCAGGACGGGGAAGCCTGGTGGGCTGCCATCTATGGGGTCGCACAGAGTCGGACACGACTGAAGCAACTTAGCAGCAGCAGCAGCAGGCCATTGTCTCAACACCATATATTGACTAATAATCTCATATCATTACTACATTATATTATTACTGTATGCTAAATCTGCCCCCCCACCCCCTGATTATTCTTTAGAATCTCCCTTCATTCTCACATTTAACAATTAATGGTATTTTTATTGATTTCTCATTGAAGTCATAGAAATTTAAGAACAAACATCTTTAGGCTTTACAACACTAAAATCAAAGTCTTAATGTTGTAAAGGAACACTGAGGAAAGTGTTCCTCATTTTAAAAGGAACACTTTTAGAAGGAAAAGGAAATGCTTGTTTTCTTTTATGTGTTTCGGTAGGGTTTTAGAGGCTTCCAAGGTGGCCCTAGTGGTAAAAGACAAAATCTGACTGCCAGTGCAGGAGATGTAAGAGATGCAGGTTCAGTTCCTGGGTTGGGAAGATCCCCTGGAGAAGGGTACAACAACCCTCTCCAGTTATTTTGCCTGGAGAATCCCATAGACAGAGGCGACTAACAGGCAATTTCCATAGAGCTGCAGAGAGTCAGAGATGACTGAAGCAACTTAGCACACAGCACTCGATTTTAGAATATTCTTCTAAACAGGAAGTGAGTATTTTCTATTTCCATGTATTTGATCTGTTTTGTTTCATTTAGGATTGGAATATTTTATTCCATTATATTTTCTAAAGAGCTATTATTTTTATTGCTTATCTTTGCAGTTCATTCTCACTTGTACCTTAAAAAAATCCCTCAATTTATAAAGTCTTACATTTCATATCTATGTTTATTTCTATCATTTTCAGGGTTCCATGCTACTGCACCCTTCTGTCCTCCACACCCTGTTAAAATCCACAGTTTATCATTTAGTTGCATTCACCTTTAATTCACACGCTCCAATCTTATCTGGCTTACCAACCTTGGTTAAGTCAAATTTTCCTCTTATGCAAAGTACTCATGCAGCTGAATGTCACTGATGAAAAATACGTTCCTATGATAGCTAGTTTTACTTCAAAGTCATGACATTTAGCACTAAGTGGGGTATTGATGTTATGGGGAAAGCACTGTATTTCTGTCTACCATTCTTCCTCTTGCCATCTTTTCACACTTTCTTTTTTATTCTTTAACTTTCAAAGACTCTTGCTTATCCTTTTTAAAGCACATGACTTCATTTTTTACTTCCTTTAAGAACAATTAAAGCAGTTAAAAGAGACCTTTCATATATTCCCACCAACACATCGGCTCAACCATGTGCATCTGTGCTGGGTACCAAGCCTGTGTGCTCTCACTGTGGGGTATTCTCCGTACACTCTAACAAGCCCAACCATATGCTTGTGCACTGCACTCCAATCCCCTTTCCTACTTAGAACTTTGCTTTAGCAGTTCTCCCCTATGCCTTTTGAATCATCAAATTTGCATTAGATCACCTTCATTTACAAACTTGTTTGTAATTTTCCTCATCCCCAAAAAATAAGCATAAAATAAAATAAAAACAACCTTCGTGTGATTCCACATCCTTCCCCAGCTAGAGGCTCATTTATTTGCTCTGTTTTACATCAAAACTCTTTGAAGGAATTACACTGTCTTAAATTTCTCTCCTTTTTTCTCTTGAATTTACATTAAACAATCTTTTATCACATCTCTCTACTCATAAAGATCTTTTTCATTGAGACTGAACACCTGATATTGTCATATCTAACAGTCAGTTCTAACATACTGTACTTGGCATACTGGCGGCATTGGACCATATTGACTACTTTATCTTACTTGCAAACTGTTTTTCAGGTGGCTTCCAGGACATAATCTCTTTTAGTTTTCATATCCCTCCTCCTTTTTTTTGACTTCCAGTCTCGTTTCTCTTTTCTCCTCAATCTCACAGTGTTAAATGACCTCAAGTTTCAGCCACAAACCACTTCACTGTTCAGTTACACCCTAATGATCACTTCCTCTTCTGGTTTTAAACAATTTCCAAATTTAAGTCTTCAGTCCATACTTCTTTCCAAAACTCCAAATTTATATCCCATTTTCTTTTCTTGAATATTTTCTTGGCATCTCTATTAGACCATGTCCCCAAATGAACTGATAAACTCTTCCCTCACAGGTACACTTTGTTCTGAGCTGTTATCACTCCTAACTCGGACCAGAGCAAGCAAGGTCCTGACTGGTCTCTCCCTGCTTCTCCTTTGGTCTGGGTGTTAATCACAGTAGCAGTCAGAGTAAAGATTTTAATGTCTAAATCAAATCAGGTAGTCTCTTTGCTCAGATGTCTCTACAATGATTTGTCATCCCTCTTAGAATAAAATTCAAAGTCCTTACCATAGCTTATAAGACCACAGTTTCAATATTCCCCTTAATTGCCTTGGTCATTCCTCTCAACCACACTGGCCTGTTTTTCGTTCCTCACACACGCCAAGTTTAACACCTTTCAGTACCTTTCCCTACACCTTACCTTAGCCTGGAGCACTCTTCCTTCAGATTCTGTAAGGCTGACTCACTTCATTCATTCTTCTACTTACACATCACCTTTCCAGAGCACCCAACCTAAATAAACTACTGTTTCCTGCTGCCAGGAATGACTGTCTTACTTTTGTTTTTTCTTCAAACATTACACTCCCCAAAATAACATTATATATTACTTATATATTTTTAATAAGTGTAAAAGAGAAGGGAATGGTTACCCACTCCAGTATTCTGGCCAGTACTGTATAGTCAATGGGGTCACAAAGAGTTGGGCACAACTGAGCGACTTTCACTTTCACATATTTTAAAAAATCATCTATATTCCGGTTTGAAAATAAGTTCTATGACAGCAGGAACTTTGTTTCATTCACTGTTTGTTTTTATTAGTGCTTTTTGTTCTCTTCTATTAAGTATTTTACCTGGTTTACAGTTTTCCCTCCCTTATTTTCAATCTTATTATTTTTTTCAGCTAGTGGTAAGTGCTATAAAAATCATAAAACACCTAATGGAGAATGACAATGGGGAGCATTTCTGTAGATGAAGTGGTCAGGGAAGGAATCCTTAAGGATTACTTTTCATTTCAGTTAAGGCTTGAATAATAGAGAATGAAAGAGCATAAATGAATGAATGAGATTTGGAGAAAGAGAGTACTCTTGACTGAAGGAATAGCAAGTATAAATTTCCCAAGTGGGAATAAGCATATGTTAACAGTTACTGGACTAGTAGGTGAGAGGTTAGACATAAGAGTCACACTTAATGGCATGGAGTGACAAGGATAGGTAAGGCCTGTCGGTCATCATGAGCAGAGTAAATTTTTTTCCAAGTACACTGGGAATCCATTGGGTGTTCTTAATCAGGAAAAGAGCATGATCTGATTTTCATCTTTAAAAGACAACTTTGGCTGTTATGTAGAGAATACCTGGAAAAGAATAAGGATAAACAAGGAGAGTAGATAGTGAGAGAAGACTGTTTCTGGATAAGAGCAGTTTTTGTGGAGATGGAAGGAAATGGATAAATTTGTCTTTTCAGCAGAACTGACAAAACTTGTCAGGAAATGCTAGCTGACATGACCCCAAAGGCTAATTTTCTTTCTCCTTTCAGTAATTTGGCAAAGAACTGACAATGGAAGAATAAGTTGATGGTAGCTGCTGAGTTCTTGATGCTCTCTTTTCTAACAAGTATCTTTCAACTAAGAAGCTCCTGTTGTTATATAATCACTTAGATTACTTCCCTGTTCCTCTTTTTAATACGCCAATCCTATGAAAAATTATGTAATTATATCAACTTGACACAGAGAAACATTTGACAAAATCCAGCACTCATTCATAATGAAAATTCTTAGCAGGTTAAGAATTGAAGGGAATTATCTCAATTTGATAAAGACTGTATAAAAAACATCAATAACAGTATACTTAGTGGTGAAAGACTGAATACTTCCTCCATAAAATCAGGGACAAGGCAAGGATGTCTGCTCTCACTACTCTTATTCGACATTGTAATGGAAGTTCTCGCCACTGCAATAAGACACAAAGAGAAAATAAAAGGCATATAGATCAGAAAGGAAGAAATAAAACTGTCCCTATTTATATGGGTGATATAATTATCTATGTAGAAGGATCCAACATATAGGCAAAAACAAAATGAAACAAAAAACTTTCTCGAACTAGTGAGTTAAACAAGGTTACAACATACAATATCAACATAAAAATCGATCACATTTCCTTATAACAGTAAAAATGAGGGAACCAAGATTAAAAACACAGTATCATTAACAGTTTCTCCAAAGAAAATGAAATACTTAGGTATAGGCTTAACAAAACATGTATAAGATTTGTGCACTGAATATCAGTGATCTCTGACCATTTTGGCACCAGGGACCAGTTTCATGGAAGACAGTTTTTCCATGAATCAGGTTGAGGGGGTTGGGAGGGAGGGGTGATGGTTTTGGGATGATTCAAGCAAATTACATTTATTATGTACTTTATTTATATTATTGTGGCTCAGCTGGTAAAGAATCTGCCTGCAATACAGGACACCTGAGTTCAATCCCTGGGTTGGGAAGATCCCCTGGAGAAGGGAAATGCTACCCACTTCAGTGTTCTGGCCTGGAGAATTCCATGGACTGTATAGACCGTGAGGTTGCAAAGAGTCGGACATGACTGAGCAACTTTCACTTATTTCTATCTATTATTATTGCATCAGTTCCACCTCACATCATCAGGCACAAGATCCTGTACTTTGAGGACCCCTGCTGAAAATTGCTAAATGATGATGAAAGAAATCAAAGAGGACTTAAATGGAGAGACATACTTTGATCATGAACTGGAAAACTCAACATTATAAAGCTGTCAATTTTCCTTAAATATATGTATAGATTTAATGTAATTAGATATAGATAACCTTATTCTAAAATTGATATGGAAATATACAAGCTTTAGAATAAAATAATCCTAATAAATAAGAATAAAGTGGAATGACTCTACCCAAAATTATTAATAAAACTTACTATACATGAATGATGAGTTGCTTCAGTCATGTATGACTCTTTGTGACTTTATGGACTGTAGCCTGCCAGGCTCCTCTGTCCATGGGGTTCTCCAGGCAAGAATGCTGAAGAGGGTTGCCATGCCCTCCTTCAGGGGATCTTCCTGACCCAGGGATCAAACCTGCATCTCTTACGTTTCCTGCCTTTTTAGGTGGGTTCTTTACAACTAGTGCCACCTGGGAAGCCCAAGATTTACTGTCAAAATAGTGTGGTATTAGTGGAGCAATAGACACATAGATCACTAGAACAGAATAAATAAAAAACTCAGAAATTGATCTAGAGAAATATGCTCAACTGACTTTTGACAATATGGAAAATGGAGAATGATAGTCCTTAAAAAAAGATTGAGTTGAAGCAACTGGATATCTGAAGGAAAAATTTGACCTTGACCTCAATTTCACAGCTTATTATAAACAAACTCAAAAATTAATCATTGACTTAGGTGTAAAAAGTAAAACTGTAAAACTTCTAGAAAAAAAAGTTATAGAAAAATGTGTAAAACATGGAAACACAAAAGACCCCAAACAGCCAGCATAGTCTTAAGAATGAAGAGGAAAGCTGAAGTATCATATTCCCTGATTTAAAACTATGCTACAAAGCTACAGTAATCAAAACAGCATGACACTGGTACCAAAACAGACACATAGACCAGTGGAACAGAACAGGGAGACCAGAAATGAACTCATGCATGTATGGACAAGTAATCTACACTAGACAAGGTAACATAAAATATACAAAGGGGAAAGGACAACCTCTTCAATAAATAGTTTTGGGAGGACAGGACAGCTACATGCAAATAAATCAAACTGGACTACTCATATGATACATAAAAATAAATTCAAAATGGGTTAAAGACAAATGAAAGACTTGAAACCATAAAATTTTTACAAGAAAACATAGGCAGCAAGCTATTTTGGATATGTTTCTTCAGGCAAGGGCAACAAAAGCAAATAAATTAATAAATCAGACTATGTAACACTAAAAAACTTTTGCAAATTGAAGGAAGCTATCAACAAATGAAAAAGTCACCTACTGAATGGGAGAAGATACTTAATACTTGCAAATGATATAGCCAATAAGGGATGAAAAAGAATGCATCTAATTCGACATTAAAACACCAAATGACCCAATTGAAAAATGGACAGAAGGCCTGAATAGATAGTTTTCCAAAGAAGACATGCAAATTACCAACAGGCACATGAAAATTCACCCAACATCACCAATCATCAGGGAAATGGAAATCTAAGCCAGACTCGACATTACCTTGCAATTCTCAGAATGGCTGCTATCAAAAAAGAGAAAAAAAAGCCAAGTGGTGGTGAGAATGTGGAGAAAAGGAAACCTTTACGCCCTGCTGGAGGGAAGGTAAACCAATATAGCCACTAAGGAAATGATTCCTCAAAAAAAACAAAATAGAATCACAATTTGACCCAGAAATCCCACTCCTGAGTACTCATCAAAAGAAAAGGAAAACAAAAACACAATTAGAAAAGTTTCATGCACCCCAGTGTTCATTGCAGCATTATTTACAATAGCCAAGAGAAGAAGGTAAACCAAAGTGAACTGGACATGCTCAAGCAGGAGATGGCAAGAGTGAACACTGATATTTTAGGAATCAATGAACTAAAATGGATGGGAATGGGATAATTTAATTCAGATGACCTTTATATTTATTACTGTGATCAGGAATCCCTTAGAAGAAATGGAGTAGTGCTTATATTCACCAAAAGGATCCAAAATGCAGTACTTGGGTACAATCTCAAAAATGACAGAATAATCTCAGTTCATTCCAATTCAAACCATTCAACATCATAGTAATCCAAGTCTATGCTCCAATCACTAATGTCAAAGAAGCTAAAGTTGACAGTTCTATGAAGACTTCCAAGAACCTCTAGAACTAACAGCAAAAAAAAAAAAAAAAGTCCTTTTCATCATAGAGGATTGGAATGCAAAAGCAGGAAGTCAAGAGATACCTGGAGTAACAGGAAATTTTGGCCTTGGGTACAAACTGAAGTAGGACAAATGCACTGATCATAGAAAACACCCTCTTCCAACAACACAAGAGAAGACTCCACACATGTACATAACCAGATGGTCAATACCAAAATTAGATTGATTTGATTCTTTATAGCCAAAGATGGAGAAGTTCTATACAGTTAGCAAAAACAAGACCAGGAGCTGACTGTGGGTCAGATCATGAACTCATTGTACAGGAGGTGGTGACCAAAATCATCCCAAAGAAAAAGAAATGCAAGAAGGGAAAGTGGTTGTCTGAGGAGGTCTTACAAATAGCTGAAAAAGAAATGTGAAAGAAAGAGGAGAAAGGGAAAGATATACCCAACTGAATGCAGAGTGCCAGAGAATAGCAATGAGAGATAGGAAAGCCTTTGTAAATGAATCATGCAAAGAAATAGAGGGAAAACATAGAATGGGAAAGATCAGAGATCTCTTCAATAATATTGGAGATACCAATAATAATGGAGATGCCATCTTTCATGCAAAGATGGGCACAATAAAGACAGAAGCAACATGGACCTAATAGAAACAGAAGATATTAAGAAGAGGTGGCAAGAATACACAGAAGAGGTAATATGCATAAAAGGTTTTAATGACCCAGATAACCATGAAGTGTGATCAACCACCTAAAGCCAAACATCCTGGAATGTGAAGTTAAATGGGCCTTAGGAAGTATTACTATGAACAAAGCTAGTGATGGAATTTCAGCTGAGCTATTTCAAATCCTAAAAGACAATGCCGTTAAAGTGCTCCACTCAATATGCCAGCAAATTTGGAAAACTCAGCAGTGGCCACAGGACTGAAAAATGTCGGTTTTCATTCCAAACACAAAGAAGGGCAATGCCAAAAAAATTTCAAGCAACAACACAATTTCACTCATTTTGCATGCTAGCAAAGTAATGCTTAAAATCCTTTGAGCTAGGCTTCAACAGTACTTGAACTGAGAACCTCCAGATATATAAGCTGGCTTTAGAAAAGGAAGAGGAGCCAGAGATCAAATTGCCAACATCCATTGAATCATATAAAAAGCAAGGGAATTCCAAAAAAATCCCACATACTTCTACTTCATTAACTATGCTAAAGCCTTTAACTGTGGATCACAGCAAACTGTGGAAAACTCTTAAAGAGGTGGGAGTACCAGCTTACCTTACCTGTCTACTGAGAAATCTTATGCAGGTAAAGAAGTAACAGTTAAAACTGGACATGGAACAAATGACAGATTCAGAATTGGGAAAGGAGTATGTCAAGTCCATATATTGTCACCCTGCTTATTTAACTTCTATGCAGAATGCCAGGCTGGATGACTCACAAGCTAGAATCAAGATTGCCAGGAGAAATATCAACAACCTCAGATATGCAGATGTTACCACTCTAATGGCAGAAAATGAAGAGGAACTAAAGAGCCTCCTGATGAGGGTGAAAGAGGAGAATGAAAAAGCTGGTTTAAAACTCAACATCAAAAAAACTAAGATCATGGCACCCAGTCCCATCACTTCCTGGCAAATAGATGGGAAAAAAGTGGAAAGGTGACAGATTTTATTTTTGTTGTCTCCAAAATCACTGCAGATGGTGACTGCAGTCACAAAGTTAAAAAACAATTGCTCCTTGGAAGAAAACTTATGACAAACCTATACTGCATATTAAAAACAAAGACATCACTTTGCCAACAAAGGTCCTTATACTCAAACCTATGGCTTTTCCAGTAGTCATGTATGGATGTGCGAGTTGGGCCATGAAGTCTGAGTGCTGAACAATTGATGCTTTGTAATTGTGATGCTGGAGAAGACTTTTGAGAGTCCCTTGGACTGCAAAGAGATAAAACTAGTCAATACTAAATGAAGTTAACCCTGAATATTCATTGGAAGGACTGATGCTGAAGCTGAAGCTCCAGTACTTTGGCCACCTGATGGGAAGAGCCAACTCACTGGAAAAGACCCTGATGCTCGGAAAGACTGAGGGCAGGAGGAGAAGTGGGTAACAGAGAATGAGATGGTTGGATGGAATCACTTACTCACGGGATATGAGTTTGAGCAAACTCTGGGTAATATTGAAGGACAGGGAAGCCTGGCATGCTGCAGTTCATGGAGTCACAAAGAGTCGGACAAGACTGAGTGACTGAACAACAACGAGACAAGATATAGAAGCAATCTAAGTATTCATCAATAGAAGAGTGGGTAAGGAAAATGTGGTAAATATTACCAATGGAATATTAATCAGCTATAAGAAAGAATGAGCTATTTCCATTTGTGACAAATTGGTTGAATTTTGAGTATCATACTAAGTGAAAAAAGCTAAAAATATACTATATGATTTCACTTATATGTAGAATCTAGAAAGCAAAATAAATGAAGAAACATAACAAAGCAGAAACAGAATCATAAATATTTAGAACAAACAGGTGGTTGCCAAAGGGGAAAGGGATGGAAGGAAAAAAGAATAGGTGAGGGATATTGAGGTACAGACTTCCATTTGCAAAATAAACGCTTCATGGATATGAAAATAACTACATGTATCTTTGAATGGTGACATCATAATTAGGGTATCCTTGTTGATCACTTTGAAATGTAAAAACAAAAGGAGAATTAAACCAATGGAAAATAATACTATGCTTTTTAACATGGAGACTAGGGCTGGAAGAAGAGCAAGCTGGAATCAAGATTGCTGGGAGAAATATCAATAACCTCAGATATGCAGATGACACCACCCTTACGGCAGAAAGTGAAGAGGAACTAAAAAGCCTCTTGAGGAAAGTGAAAGAGGAGAGTGAAAAGGTTGGCTTGAAGCTCAACATTCAGAAAACGAAGATCATGGCATCTGGTCCCATCACTTCATGGGAAATAGATGGGGAAACAGTGGAAACAGTGGCAGACTTTAATTTTGGGGGCTCCAAAATCACTGCAGCTGGTGATTGCAGCCATGAAATTAAAAGACGCTTACTCCTTGGAAGGAAAGTTATGACCAACCTAGATAGCAGATTAAAAAGCAGAGACATTACTTTACCAACAAAGGTCTGTCTAGTCAAGGCTATGGTTTTTCCCATGGTCATGTATGGATGTGAGAGTTGGACTGCGAAGAAAGCTGATCACCGAAGAATTGATGCTTTTGAACTGTGGTGCTGGAGAAGACTCTTGAGAGTCCCTTGGACTGCAAGGAGATCCAACCAGTCCATTCTAAAGGAGATCAGTCCTAGGTGTTCATTGGAAGGACTGATGCTAAAGCTGAAACTCCAATACTTTGGCCACCTCATGCGATGAGTTGACTCACTGGAAACTACTCTGATGCTAGGAGGGATTGGGGGCAGGAGGAGAAGGGGATGACAGAGGATGAGATGGCTGGATGGCATCACTGACTCGATGGAGGTGAGTTTGAGTGAACTCCAGGAGTTGGTGATGGACAGGGAGGCCTGGCGTGCTGCGATTCATGGGGTTGCAAAGAGTTGGACACGACTTAGCAACTGAACTAAACTGTATTGAACTGAAGATTATTAAAATATTAGTTTTTCATGAATTAACAAATGCACCAGAGTTTGACTTTTTTGAATGTAACTGTTTGGAGTGTGTGTGTGTGTTGGGGAAGGGTGTAATTTAAATAAGCTGCTTCTAAAATTTATATGAAAATTTTAAGCAAGCAAAAACATCTAAAAATATTCTGAGGAAGAATAGTGGCAGGTAAATATCTCTATTAGGTAATAAAACATTTTAAAACAAATATGTAAGTGGAATAGAATTAACATTCTGCATTATTTCTGTATTTCACATTGTGTCAGAGGGCTTTTCATTTGCTCCAGGGAAGGGTAAGCCCAAAAGAATTCAGCAAAAAAAGTCAATTGAATTTCAAAAAGTTTTTTAAAATGCATAACTAAAACATTTGCCTGAAAAGCTGAAATAGTTTTTAACTTAAGCAAACTTTTCTAGCGAGGAAAACTTATTTGAGTTTACAAAGAATAATTTTGAATATCAAAAGCCTCAGCACTAAATGTACTTTGTATGTGAAACATATAATGTAAACTACTATAGAGTTAGGAAGGATTTAGGTTTTTCTGCTGAAATAAAATAAAGGTTTCTGGCTTTGTGGAGATGATAGCACTAGAATTAGCTGGATATTGGGGAAGGCCCACTCTTACACCTACTGGAGATGCCAGGTTTACCCTGCTGTAAAGAAGGAGGGGAGACATTTGATAAAGCAAAAGTGACATGTCCCTCACTTCCTAGCCTCAGAAAGCAAGTGACTGCTGGTGGAGCAGAAATAGGTGAGTGATACATCCAAGAGGATGTCTTGGTGACTCCTCATTGTGTCCTATTTTCTCCATTATAGGGTCAAGGGTACAACTAAATGTCCAAGTGCCCCCAAGTGCTTGGAGAGAGAGGGCCAGTGGGCTGAGAGTAATCACAAGGAAGATGAAGCAGGAATCACATTGTCTGAAGAACATGACAAGACCAGAGTCATCTCAAAAGATACCAACAAGGATGACTACAAGGGTCATGTATCTATATTGAATCCAACATGGACAGATGGAAGTGTCCATGGATCAAGTTCCTCTTCCTCCCTGCTAAGAAAACTGGAAGCCTCTGTTACCAACCCAAGGTTCTTGGACTCTTTAATCAATAGAAATTGATTGGTCAGACAGGAAATTCAGGCAAGGCTTTATTGGGACTTGGTTTGTATCACAAAGGAGTGAAAGCGAGTTAATAGGTTCCTTTCCTGGCTCCTGAGTGGGGGTGAGGGGGTGAGCTAGTCCTTTAAATGGGATGAGGCTAGGGGCAGACCTCTCGGGTCAGGGCAGAGGAGTGTCTTAAGTGGTCTGCTCACCTCCTTGCTGGTGCTATGTGCAGGGATCATGCATAGGACCCTGCTTTTGCTCAATACTTCAGAAGTGACAGTTGGGTTTTTGAGAGTTTTGTATTTTATTGTTCATAATTGCCTGACTGCTTCCCAGGTGGTGCTAGTGGTAAAGAACCTACCTGCCAGTGTAGGAGACATAAGAGTTGTGGGTTCGATCCCTGAGCTGGGAGAATCCCCTGGAAAAGGAAATGGCAACTCACTCCAGTATTCCTGCCTGGAGAATCCCATGGACAGAGAAGCCTGGCAGGCTACAGTCCATAGGGTGGTGATGAGTCAGACATGACTGAAGAGACTTAGCACACATGCAAGCCATGTGTGCAGTTATTTTTAACTACTTATAGTTTCTTTGTATTCTGTTGTTGGAGGATAGGTTTGTCCAGGTGCAAGAACTGCAATAGTGACAGGCTTTATTTTCTTGGGTTCCAAAATCACTGCAGACAGTGACTTCAGCTACGAAATTAAAAGATGTTTGCTTCTTGGAAGAAAAGCTATGACAAACTTAGCATATTAAAAAGCAGAGACATTACTTTGCCGACAAAGGTCCATATAGCCAAAGCTATGTTTTTTCCACTAGTCATGTATGGATGTGAGAGTTGGACGATAAGGAAGGCTGAACGCCGAAGAATTGATGCTTTTGAACTGTGATATTGGAGATTGTCAAGGTCTTCATAGACCAGGACCTGGGGACTGGAGTTGACGAGAAGAAGGACGCAGGGGACCCAAGTCTCGAGTGAAACAAGGGTACTTCATTTGCAGAAACGCATGCTTATATATCTTCAATAAAATGATTACTCAGCCATTAAAAAGAATGAAATTCCACCAGTTGCAACAAAATGGATAGTCCTTTAAGTAAAAGGTCACTGAAGAGAGTCACTGAAGGGAGTCACTGAAGGGAATCCAAGCAGGTGCTCTTTCCCATGATCTCAGTCCTGAGAACTGCGTGAAGCTCTGCTCGTTCCTGTTTCCCAGGAACTGATAAGGAACAGAGAGTCCTTGAGAAACTGCACACGAAGGAAGAAAACAACATATTGGATCCCTTAAATTTGAACGTCCCCTGACAATTCTCCCTTTTTAGTTTTTCATAATTGGGGGTGAATATAGATACTTTTGTGAAAAAGGCCCTGACCAATTGAGTTTGTTTAGTTTGAACAATTTTAGTTGAAAGGCATCGGTATACTACAAATATAATCACCAGGATAATTACCAGTGTTATAGCTCCAGATCCAATACTATGTATAATGATTTGAAACCATCCTTGAGGGTCTAGCCCAGATAATTGATCAACTAGCTGTTCAGCTAAGGTTTCCAAACTGTTGGAAGAGGGTAGACTCTTAGAGAAGGTTTCAAAAATTTCCTTTTGCAATAATTATACATTTAAGGAAGCATTATTATGTATATCTTGCAAATGAAATTAGATTTGTTCCCAATTGTAAGCACTATGGTTGAACCAAACAGGAGTAATGCAAAATTGTGTAGAATTCCAATCACATTTTAATAATACTTGTTTTTGTAAATCTATTAATTGATCTCCGACCCATTGGATGGCTGTTTTTAATTCCTGTACTTTATCCTGAACTTCCTCATCTATCTGAGCCTGGGTGGCCCCCATAATATGAGCATCTTTAGTCCAATTTTGAATAAAGTTTTGTGTTTGAATTGAAATTTGTAAAGCTATGCCTGTGACAGCGGCAGTGGTGCAAATGGCTATTAGTCCCAAAATGCCAAGAATTAGTCATCCAATGAATCGCTTAGATTATTGGAGTAATTTAGTGAGTAACTGGGACTCAAGTCCTGCCATGGGACCCTCTTCCCAGGGCTGTTGGATATCTACTGGCCACCACAGACTACATCGAGATAGAAGAATTAAAAGGGATTCGTTTTTTAGAGAAATAGAGGAATTAAGACAAGTATACAATTTGCAATCTATTCAAGTCACAGAATGTAAAGCCTTATTAAATTGTAAGTTCCCTATGGCTATAACAAAATGAAGGGGAACACAAGCTTGTATAAAATATGAATGATTATAACGGAAGGAATAGTTACTATGACTGCGACTGGTCCCTGTGAAATATCCAGTCCAAGTTCCAAGTTTTTCAGTACTTGCAGCAAGTTTCCAGATGCCCCATTGTTCAGGCCCAATTCATTTATTGAAGACAATTCGAGGGAGAGGAGGTGTCATTCTGCCGTCAAGTCAGCCAAGGAGTCCTTTGTTGAGGAAGAGTTCCATTGAACTGTTGGTAATCTTCCATGCTACTTGAGTAACATAATCACACATAAGTACTATTAATATCATCTAAGCAGTTAGATAGCAACATACCATGGTGGTCCCCAATCAACAATGTTGTAATTGGCCACAAACATTAATTTTCCTGATTTAGCTTGACATCTATCCCAATAAACAGGAGTATATTTAAAATCCTTATAATTAAACCCCTTACATTCCAACTTTTGTCCTTTTCCTAGAGTTTTGGTAGTATTGACATGGTTCTCATAAAAGGACAGGGCAGTTAACAGTCCAAGCAATGTGTGGAAGTTATTTTTTGGAGGCAGGATGAAAGCTCACATTTGTTGACGAACATTAATACATAATTCCACTGGGCCCATGCATAAAGGAAGGATTTCATAGCCTAGAGAAATGTTAATGAGTCTTCCTTCTTCCTCAGGATGAGAGGGCCCCTCCAAGCTCCAAGGAGGAGGCATATGTACTGAGTCATTAGTGGATATGATAAGTCCTATATCTGTCCATTTTAAAACCTGCAATAAAGGGGCGTTAGGTATATAAGCCCAATAAGTGTGATTAACCAATTCAACCTGAGTGGGGGAAGCAAAAGCAAGCAAAGCAAGCATAGCGACAAAAATATTCTCAGGATTCCGAGGCATTCCCTGTTGAGAAACCAGATTTTCAGTTTGATTAGTAGGAGTTTTTATCTGTCCCCAAGTAGGGAGATCATGAGGTCAAGTGTGGCATTTCTTGGAAATTTTTAAAGCTGCCATGGCTTGTACTGGAACCTCCTCCTCCCTAGGATTTCGCCTTTTTCTCTCTATCTTGAACGCTGGTGGCTCCCCAGGGGCAGATCTCCTGAAGAGGGAGCCAACTGACTTCGTCGGATCCATCTGGAGAAATACAAGCATACCCCCTTTCTCTGTAATATTAATTTTCCAGATTTCCATTGTTTAGTCAGCCCATCTTGATAAAATGGGCAGAGAAAGAGACATGTCCTTCAGTTCCTCGAAATGTTTTTCTGCTTTTGTCAAAATATCTCCTTGCCGTAAGTTTAAAAAATTTAAAACAAAAAAAGCTGTATTAACAACAGTTATAGGATTAGAGAATATATTGCATTGTAATCTAGTAAAGTCTGCTCTGGATAAGGAAGATAAAAATGTTCCTGTGTATTCTCCCTTTTTAAATTTTTTTATTTGCAGTTTCAGTGTATGATGTGCTCATTCAACAATGCCTTGCACTTGTGGATTATAAGGAATGCTTGTAATATGCTTAATAGAAAATGATTGTAGGAATTGTTTGAATTGCCTAGAAATATAGTCAGGGCCATTGTCTGGTTTTATAGAACTAGATGTTCCCATTATAGCAAAACAAGCTAACAGGTGGGTTATAACATGTCGTGTAGCCTCACTTTGAAAGGTGTGGCCCGTATAAAAGAGGAATTTTTATCAACTGAGACATGTAAGAAGGAAGAGGGAGAAAGTTCAGGAGAATGAGTTACATCAGTTCAGTTCAGTCGCTCAGTCATGTCCGACTCTTTGCGACCCCACGACTCTTTGCGACCCCACGAATCACAGAACGCCAGGCCTCCCTGTCCATCACCAACTCCCGGAGTTCACTCAAACTCATGTCCACAGAGTCGGTGATGCCATCCAGCCATCTCATTCTCCGTCGTCCCCGTCTCCTCCCGCCCCCAACCTTTCCCAGCATGAGTCTTTTCCAGTGAGTCAACACGTTGCATGAGGTGGCCAAAGTATTGGAGTTTCAGCTTTAGCATCAGTCCTTCCAATGAACATCCAGGATTGATCTCCTTTAGAATGGACTGGTTGGATCTCCTTGCAGTCCAAAGGACTCTCAAGAGTCTTCTCCAACACCACAGTTCAAAAGCATCAATTCTTCAGCGATCAGCTTTCTTCACAGTCCAACTCTCACATCCATACATGACACGGGAAAAACCATAGCCTTGACTAGACGGACCATTGTTGGCAAAGTAATGTCTCTGCTTTTTAATATACTGTCAAGGTTGGTCATAACTTTCCTTCCAAGGAGTAAACGTCTTTTAATTTCATGGCTGCAATCAGCATCTGCAGTGATTTTGGAGCCCAAAAACATAAAGTCTGACACGTTTCCACTTTTTCTCCATCTATTTCCCATGAAGTGATGGGACTGAATGCCATGATCTTTATTTTCTGAAAGTTGAGCTTCAAGCCAACCTTTTCACTCTCCTCTTTCACTTTCCTCAAGAGGTTTTTTAGTTCCTCTTCACTTTCTGCCATAAGGGTGGTGTCATCTACATATCTGAGGTTATTGATATTTCTTCCAGCAATCTTGATTCCAGCTTGTGCTTCTTCCAACCCAGCATTCCTCATGATGTACTCTGCATATAAGTTAAATAAGCAAGGTGACAATATACAGCCTTGACGTACTCCTTTTCCTATTTGGAACCAGGCTGTTGTTCCATGTCCAGTTCTAACTGTTGCTTCCTGACCTGCATACAGGTTTCTCAAGAGGCAGGTCAGGTGGTCTGGTATTTCCATCTCTTTCAGAATGTTCCACAATTTATTGTGATCCACACAGTCAAAGGCTTTGGCATAGTCAATGAAGCAGAAATAGATGTTTTTCTGGAACTCTCTTGCTTTCTCCATGATCCAGCGGATGTTGACAATTTGATCTCTGGTGCCTCTGCCTTTTCTAAAAGCTGCTTGAACAT
This sequence comes from Moschus berezovskii, assembly GCF_049115385.1. NCBI lineage: Eukaryota > Metazoa > Chordata > Mammalia > Artiodactyla > Moschidae > Moschus > Moschus berezovskii. Next base: position 114,455,706 of record NC_142463.1, on the reverse strand, counting down.
CTGGGAGTTCTCCGTTCACATATTGCTGAAGCCTGGCTTGGAGAATTCTGAGCATGACTTTACTAGCATGTGAGATGAGTGCAATTGTGCGGTAGTTTGAGCATTCTTTGGCATTGCCTTTCTTTGGGATTGGAATGAAGTCTGACCTTTTCCAGTCCTGTGGCCATTGCTGAGTTGTCCAAATTTGCTGGCATATTGAGTGCCGCACTTTCACAGCATCATCTTTCAAGATTTGAAATAGCTCAACTGGAATTCCATCACCTCCACTAGCTTTGTTCGTAGTGATGCTTTCTAAGGCCCACTTAACTTCACATTCCAAGATGTCTGACTCTAGGTCAGTGATCACGTTATCATGACTATCTTGGTCATGAAGATCTATTTTGTACAGTTCTTCTGTGTATTCTTGCCACCTCTTCTTAATATCTTCTGCTTCTGTTAGGTCCATACCATTTCTGTCCTTTATTGAGCCCATCTTTGCATGAAATGTTCCCTTGGAATCTCTAATTTTCTTGAAGAGATCTCTTGTTTTTCCTATTCTGTTGTTTTCCTCTATTTCTTTGCATTGATCACTGAGGAAGCCTTTCTTATCTCTCCCATACATTTGCCATAATTCATTAGGTTGTAATCCTCAAGGATTAAAATCTTGTGCAATAGGTCAAAGATGTAAGGGCCTACAAGTAGGGCAATTATTAATGAGTTCTTTAGCATGGCAGTATGGAATTTTCCAAACTTGGTGTAATGAACCATCATTATTGTGTACTAGAGCATGTGGCTCTTCACGTCTAGCAAAAAGACAAGTTTATTGGCTTGTTCATTGCATGAGCCATCAGTAAGTTAGTTCAGTCACTCAGTCGTGTCCAACTCTTTGCCACCCCATGAATCACGCCAGGCCTCCCTGTCCATCACTAACTCCCGGACTTCACTCAAACTCATGTCCATTGAGTCGGTGATGCCATCCAGCCATCTCATTCTCGGTTGTCCCCTTCTCCTCCCACCCCCAATCCCTCCCAGCATCAGACTCTTTTCCAGTGAGTCAACTCGTCGCATGAGGTGGCCAAAGTATTGGAGTTTCAGCTTTAGCATCAGTCCTTCCAATGAACACCCAGGATTGATCTCCTTTAGAATGGACTGGTTGGATCTCCTTGCAGTATAAGGGACTCTCAAGAGTCTTCTCCAGCACCACAGTTCAAAAGCATCAATTCTTCAGTGATCAGCTTTCTTCACAGTCCAACTCTCACATCCATACATGACCATGGGAAAAACCATAGCCTTGACTAGACGGACCTTTGTTGGCAAAGTAATGTCTCTGCTTTTTAATATGCTATCAAGGTTGGTCATAACTTTCCTTCCAAGGAGTAAGCCTCTTTTAATTTCATGGCTGCAATCAGCATCCGCAGTGATTTTTGAGCCCCCCAAAATTAAAATCTGACACCTTTTCCACTGTTTCCCCATCTATTTCCCATGAAGTGATGGAACCAGACATCATGGGGCCAGAAAAACAAGAATGTGCTCGAATATGGGTAATATAAATGGGGGTAGAATGGTTCCTAATAAGAGACTGTAATTTGAGAAAAAGTTGTTGAATAATAGACTGATTAGAATTTATGATAGAAGTTTCTATATATTGTAATACAAAAACTGAATATAAAGAATCAGAAACTAAATTAACAGAGTAAAGATGTAGGTGAACAACCTGAATGAGAGCATATAATTCACTTTATTAAGCAGAGTGAAATTTAGTATAAAAAACTTTATATTTTTTGAGAGACCAGAATGAGGCTTTAACATTTTTCAGTTCAGTTCAATTCAGTTCAGTTACTCAGTCGTGCCCGACTCTTCGCGACCCCATCAACTGCAGCCTACCAGGCTCCTCCGTCCATGGGATTTTCCAGGCAAGAGTACTGGAGTGGGTTGCCATTGCTTTCTCCAAGAGAAATGGAGAGAGGGAAGTATAAATAACTCTACAGGTAACTCAAGTCTAATAAGAGTAAGAAATTGCTTTTGCAATTTATTTTGCATTAAGCAAAGTTCCTCTTGTGTCTCTTGGGAGAATGAACAAGGACTATTTAAATTAAGATCTCCTTTTAAACTGTTAAGTAAATTAGTCAGTTGATAATTTGCTGTGCCCAAAAAAGGTCTAATCCAGTTTATATTGCCTAAAAGTTTTTGAAAATCATTCAAGGTTGATAATTTATCAACATGAATCTGTGTCATTTGGGGAGTGATACATTGTCTATTAACAATAAACTTCAAGTAATGGTAAGGTGTAGAGGTTTGAATCTTTTCAGGGGCAATGATTAATCCAGAATGTTTTAAGTATTGTTGAGCTACGTCAAACATCTGGTGAGTTTCTTAGATAGAAGGAGCTGAGAACAATATATCATCCATAGAGTGAATAACAAGAAAGTTAGGAAATTGTTTTCTCAAAGGTTCAAGAGCTTTGTCTACATAATATTGACACATGGTGGGAGAATTCATCATTCCTCGAGGCAATACAGTCCATTGATATTGTTTGTGAGGCCCGATATGACTAGGATAAGGGAGAGAGAAAGCAAATCTCACTTGGTCTAGAGGGTGTAAAGGTGTAGTAAAAAAGCAATCTTGCAAATCTATAATAATAATATGCCAGTTTTGAGGGAGAGTGGTGGGTGATGGAATTTTTGGTTGCAATGCACCCATAGGTTTCATGGATGCATTAACCTTTCGAAGGTCTGTTAAAAGACGCCATTTGTTAGATTTCTTATTTATCACAAAAATGGGAGAATTCCAAGGGGAGCAAAGTTCCTCAATATATTTTAATTACAATTGTGTATCTATAAGTTCCTTCAATTCAGTTCAGTTCAGTTCAGTTGCTCAGTCGTGTCTGACTCTTTGTGACCCCATGAATCGCAGCACGCCAGTCCTCCCTGTCCATCACCAGCTCCCGGAGTTCACTCAAACTCATGTCCATCCAGTCGGTGATGCCATCCAGCCATCTCATCTTCTGTCGTCCCCTTCTCCTCCTTCCCCTAATCCCTCCCAGCATCAGGGTCTTTTCCAATGATTCAACTCTTCACATGAGGTGGCCAAAGTATTGGAGTTTCAGCTTTAGCATCAGTCTTTCCAATGAACACCCAGGACTGACCTCTTTAGGATGGACTGGTTGGATCTCCATGCAGTGCAAGTTCCTTAGTAGCCTCTAATTTCTTTTTTGTAAGGGGCCACTGCTCTGTCCAAATAGGCTCGTCATTTTTCCAAGTTATTTTAATAATTGTATTGTTTATTAAATGAGCAGTGGCCCCTAGGAAAAATGTGGAATATAAATTTGAGTTTGCCATTGCATAAGTAAATCTCTTCCTATTAAATTAAGGGGTGCATCTATCACATAAGGTTGTAATGTTGCAGGCTGGCCTTCTGGCCCCTCACATGGATGTATTTGGACACTTCGATAAACCTCTTGTACTTTGGCTTGAGATATTCCTGCAATTTGGCAAGAAATTCTTTGTAAAGGCCAAGATTTGGACAATAAATGTTTGGAATAATGGTAATATCAGATCCAGTATCAAGAAGACCAGAAAATCTTTTGCCATTAATTTTTATATTTACATTTTGTCATGCATATTCAGATACTATTGATGTCCATAAGGATTGCTTTTGATATGTACTACCAAATCCACCGCAGGTCGGCGCAGACGCCAGAGACGCCAGCCCCAGGGGCGCAGACGCCTGGCGCAACCAACCAGGCAAAGAGGTGCAGCCGTGAGGAGCTACCCCACCCCTGAGGCTAGGGCCGGTGGCCGAGAGGAGCTACCCCATGTCCAATAGGCGGTGGCTGCGCGGGTGCAGGAGGGCCGAGGGGAGCTACTAGACATTCAAGGTCGGGAGGGGCGGACTTGAGGAGATACCCCTAGTCCAAGGTAAGTTGCAGCGGCTACGCTTTCTTGGAGCGGCTGTGAAGAGATATCCCGCGTCCAAGGTAAGTGAAACCCAAATAAGACAGTAGGTATTGGGAGGGGGCATCAGAGGGCAGAAACACTGAAATCATAATCACAGGTAACTAGTCGATCTGATCACATGGACCACAGCCAAATGTGGTCCACTGGAGAAGGGAAAGGCAAGCCACTTCAGTATACTTGCCCTGAGAACCCCATGAACAGTATCAAAGGGCAAAATGATAGGATATTGAATGAGGAAATCCCCAGGTCGGTAGGTGCCCAGTTTGCTACTGGAGATCAGTGGAGAAATAACTCTAGAAGGAATGAAGGGATGGAGCAAAAGCAAAACCAATACCCAGTTGTGGATGTGACTGGTGATAAAAGCAAGGTCCGGTGCTGTAAGAGCAATATTGCATAGGAACCTGGAATATTAGGTCCATGAATCAAGGCAAATTGGAGGTGGTCAAACAGGAGATGTTAAGAGTGAACATAGACATTCTAGGAATCAGTGAACTAAAATGGATTGAATGGGTGAATTTAACTCAGATGACCATTACATTTACTACTGTGGGCAGGAATCCCTTAGAAGAAATGGAGTAGCCATCATGGTCAACAAAAGAGTCCGAAATGCAGTACTAGGATGCAATCTTAAAATGACAGAAGGATTTCTGTTCGTTTCCAAGGCAAACCTTTCAATATTACAGTAAACCAGGCCTATGCCCCAAACAGTAATGCTGAAGAAGCCGAAGTTGAACGGTTCTATGAAGACCTACAAGACCTTTTAGAACTAACACCCAAAAAAGGTGTCCTTTTCATTATAGGGGACTGGAATGCAAAAGTAGGAAGTCAAGAAACACCTGGAATAACAGGCAAATTTGGCATTGGAGTAAGAAATGAAGCAGGGCAAAGGCTAATAGAGTTTTGTCAACAGAACGCACTGGTCATAGAAAACACCCTCTTCCAACAACACAAGAGAAGACTCTACACATGGACATCACCAGATGGTCAACACCAAAATCAGATTGATTATATTCTTTGCAGCCAAAGATGGAGAAGCTCTATACAGTTATCAAAAACAAGACCAGGAGCTGACTGTGGCTGAGATCAGTTCAGTTCAGTTCAGTTCAGTCGCTCAGTCGTGTCCCACTCTTTGCGACCCCATGAATCACAGCACGCCAGGCCTCCCTGTCCATCACCAACTCCTGGAGTTCACTCAAACTCATGTTCATCGAGTTGGTGATGCCATCCAGCCATCGCATTCTATGTCATCGCCGTCTCCTCCTACCCTCAATCGCTCCCAGCATCAGAGTCATTTCCAGTGAGTCAACTCATCGCATGAGGTGGCCAAAGTATTGGAGTTTCAGCTTTAGCATCAGTCCTTCCAATGAACACCCAGGATTGATCTCCTTTAGAATGGACTGGTTGGATCTCTTTGCAGTCCAAGGGACTCTCAAGAGTCTTCTTCAGCACCACAGTTCAAAAGCATCAATTCTTCAGCTATCAGCTTTCTTCACAGTCCAACTCTCACATCCATACATGACCACGGGAAAAACCATAGCCTTGACTAGACGGACCTTTGTTGGCAAAGTAATGTCTCTGCTTTTTAATATACTATCTAGGCTGGTCATAACTTTCCTTCCAAGGAGTAAGCATTTTTTAATTTCATGGCTGCAATCAGTATCTGCAGTGATTTTGGAGCCCCCCAAAAATAAATCTGACATGGTTTCCACTGTTTCCCCATCTATTTCCCAAGAAGTGATGGGACCAGATGTCATGATCTTCGTTTTCTGAATATTGAGCTTCAAGCCAACCTTTTCACTCTCCTCTTTCACTTTCATCAAGAGGCCTTTGAGTTCCTCTTCACTTTCTGCCATAAGGGTGGTGTCATCTGCATATCTGAGGTTACTGATATTTCTCCCAGCAATCTTGATTCCAGCTTGTGCTTCTTCCAGCCCAGCGTTCCTCATGATGTACTCTGCATATAACTTAAATAAGCAGGGTGACAATATACAACCTTGACGTACTCCTTTTCCTATTTGGAACCAGTCAGTTGTTCCATATCCAGTTCTAACACTTGCATGAACTCCTTATTGCCAAATTCAGACTTAAATTGAAGAAAGTAGGGAAAACCACTAGACGATTCATATATGACCTAAATCAAATCCCTTATGATTATACAGTGGAAGTGAGAAATAGATTTAAGGGTCTAGATCTGATAGAGTGCCTGATGAACTCTGGACGGAGGTTTGTGACATTGTACAGGAGACAGGGACCAAAACTATCCCCATGGAAAAGAAATGTAAAAAAGCAAAATGGCTGCCTGAGGAGGCCTTACAAATAGCTGTGAAAAGAAGAGAAGCAAAAAGCAAAGGAGAAAAGGAAAAATATAAGCATCTGAATGCAGAGTTCCAAAGAATAGCAAGGAGAGATAAGAAAGCCCTCCTCAGTGATCAATGCAAAGAAATAGAGGAAAATAACAGAATAGGAAAAACAAGAGATCTTTTCAAGAAAATTAAGATTCCAAGGGAACATTTCATGGAAATGGGCTCGATAAAGGACAGAAATGGTATGGACCTAACAGAAGCAGAAGATATTAAGAAGAGGTGGCAAGAATACACCGAAGAATTGTACAAAAAGATCTTCACAACCAAAATAATCACGATGGCATGATCACTCACCTTGAGGCAGACATCTTGGAATGTGAAGTTAAGTGGGCCTTAGAAAGCATCACTACGAACAAAGCTAGTGGAGGTGATGGAATTCCAGTTGAGCTATTTCAAATCTTGAAAGATGATTCTGTGAAAGTGCGGCACTCAATATGCCAGCAAATTTGGAAAACTAGCAGTGGCTACAGGACTGGAAAAGTTCAGTTTCCATTCCAATCAGAAAGAAAGGGAATGCCAAAGAATGCTCAAACTACCACACAATTGCACTCATCTCACATGCTAGTAAAGTCATGCTCAAAATTCTCCAAGCCAGGCTTCAGCAATATGTGAACTGAGAACTCCCAGATGTTCAAGCAGGTTTTAGAAAAGGCAGAGGCACCAGAGATCAAATTGCCAACATCTGATGGATCATGGAGAAAGCAAGAGAGTTCCAGAAAAACATCTATTTCTGCTTCATTGACTATGCCAAAGCCTTTGACTGTGTGGATCACAATAAACTGTGGAAGATTCTGAAAGAGATGGGATTCCCAGACCACCTGACCTGCCTCTTGAGAAACCTGTATGCAGGTCAGGAAGCAACAGTCAGAACTGTACATGGAACAACAGCCTGGTTCCAAATAGGAAAAGCAGTGCATCAAGGCTGTATATTGTCACCTTGCTTATTTAACTTATATGCAGAGTACATCATGAGGAATGCTGGGTTGGAAGAAGCACAAGCTGGAATCAAGATTGCTGGGAGAAATATCAATAACCTCAGATATGCAGATGACACCACTCTTATGGCAGAAAGTGAAGAGGAACTCAAGAGCCTCTTGATGAAAGTGAAAGAAGAGAGTGAAAAGGTTGGCTTGAAACTTAACATTCAGAAAACAAAGATCATGGCATCCAGTCCCATCACCTCATGGGAAATAGATGGAAAAACAGTGGAAACAGTGTCAGACTTTATTTTTTGGGGCTCCAAAATCACTGCAGATGCTGATTGAAGCCATGAAATTAAAAGACGCTTGCTCCTTGGAAGGAAAGTTATGACCAACCTTGATAGAATATTAAAAAGCAGAGACATTACTTTGCCAACCAAGGTCCGTCTAGTCAAGGCTATGGTTTTTCCCGTGGTCATGTATGGATGTGAGAGTTGGACTGTGAAGAAAGCTGATCGCCGAAGAATTGATGCTTTTGAACTGTGGTGTTGGAGAAGACTCTTGAGAGTCCGTTGTACTGCAAGACGATCCAACCAGTCCATTCTAAAGGAGATCAATCCTGGGGGTTCATTGGAAGGACTGATGCTAACACTGAAACTGCAATACTTTGGCCACCTCATGCGACGAGTTGACTCACTGGAAAAGAGTCTGATGCTGGGAGGGATTGGGGGCGGGAGGAGAAGGGGACGACGGAGAATGAGATGGCTGGATGGCATCACCGACTCTGTGGACATGAGTTTGAGTGAACTCCGGGAGTTGGTGATGGACAGGGAGGCCTGGCTGCTGTTATTCATGGGGTCCCTGAGAGTCGGACACAACTGAGCGACTGAACGGAATGGAACTGAACTGAACCAAATCCACCTGTCCATATATCTTTCAGTTCATTTCAGTTCCGTTCAGTCGCTCAGTAGTGTCCGACTCTTTGCGACCCCACGAATCAGCATGCCAGACCTCCCTGTCCATCACCAACTCCCGGAGTTCACTCAAACTCATGTCCATCGAGTCGGTGATGCCATCCAGCCATCTCGTTCTGTGTCGTCCCCGTCTCCTCCCACCCGCAATCCCTCATAGCATCAGACTCTTTTATAGTGAGTCAACTCGTCGCATGAGGTGGCCAAAGTTTTGGAGTTTCAGCTTTAGCATCAGTCCTTCCAATGAACCCCCAGGATTGATCTCCTCTAGAATGGACTGGTTGGATCTCCCTGCAGTCCAAAGGACTCTCAACAGTCTTCTGCATCACCACAGTTCAATAGCATTAATACTTCAGCGATTAGCTTTCTTCACCGTCCAACTCTCACATCCATACATTAGAGGAGTTAATAGAAAAATAAGGTAAAAGACGTAATCGGGCAATTTTGTTCCCCTTTTTAAATTGCCACAGTATCTGAGATGACATCATAATTTGAATTTCTCACTTATAATCTGAATCAATTATTCCAGGATGAATAGTAAAACCCTTAGAAGTCAGACTAGATTGGCCAAGTATAAGGCCGAAGGTTTGTGGTGGTTCAGTTCAGTTCAGTCACTCAGTCGTGTCCGACTCTCCGCGACCCCATGAATTACAGCACGCCAGGCCTCCCTGTCCATCACCAACTCCCAGAGTACACTCAAACTCATGTCCACAGAGTCGGTGATGCCATCCAGCCATCTCAGTCTCCGTCGTCCCCTTCTCCTCCCGCCCCCAACCTTTCCCAGCATCAGAGTCTTTTCCAGTGAGTCAACTCGTCGCATGAGGTGGCCAAAGTATTGCAGTTTCAGCTTTAGCATCAGTCCCTCCAATGAACATCCAGGATTGATCTCCTTTAGAATGGACTGGTTGGATCTCCTTGCAGTATAAGGGACTCTAAGGGTACATAAAGTCTGCTAGTTATTCTAGAAGGGACTGCTTGAGGAATAAGAAGAAAATCATTCAGGACTGGTATATTGACAGCAGCACTGCCAGATGTTGAAGGCTTGAGGTAAAAGATGGAGTTTGCCCGTGGCTTTTGTTGATGGGGACCTGGGGAGTCCCCATCTTTGAGTTTCCCAAAATAGGGTTACCTTCAACATCATACTTAGATAGACATTTTTTAGCCCAATGTACCCCTTTATGACATTGAGGGCACACCCCTAGAGGTTTTTTTAGTAGTTTAATTTTTTTCTGTGTTTTTTTTAGGGCAATCCTTTTTAAAATGGCTTTTAACCCCACAAACAAAACATCCTTCATTCCCCTTTTTAAAAGCAGTAGCCATTGTTTCAGCTAGTATTTGCATTTTCTGAGTTTCTGATCCTAAGTTGCAACAAGCTTTTAAATAATCAATAACATTCCCAGCCTCACGAATCGGTACCATAGCACTCTGACATTCCTGATTTGCATTCTCATATGCAAGCAGTTTTTCTAATTGCACTCTGGCCTCCTCTCCAACAACACTACAGGAGATAGCAGCTCCCAGTCTAGCTAAAAAATCAACATAGGTTTCATTAGGCCCTTGTAATATCTTTGTGTCGCCGGCTCCAGCGGCACAGACGCGAGAGACGCCAGTCCCGGCGGTGTAGACGCCAGAGACACCGGCTCGGCGCAACTGACCACACGCAGAAGCGTGGCCAAGAGGAGCTACCCCACGTCCAAGGTAAGGTACAGCGGCTGCAATTTGCTGGAGCAGCTGTGAAGAGATATTCCACTCCCAAGGTAAGAAAAACCCAAATAAGACGGTAGGTATTGGGAGGGGCATTTGAGGGCAGACACACTGAAATCATAAACTCATAAAACTAGTTGATCTGATCATATGGACCACAGCCTGGTCTAACTCAGTGAAACTAAGCCATGCCGTGTGGGGACACCTGAGACGGTTCATGGTGGAAAGGTCTGACAGAATGTGGTCCACTGGAAAACGGAATGGCAAACCACTTCAGTATACTTGCCTTGAGAACCCCATGAACAGTATCAAAAGGCAAAATGATAGGATACTGAAAGGAATTCCCCAGGTCGGTAGGTGCCCAGTTTGCTACTGGAGATCAGTGGAGAAATAACTCCAGAAAGAATGAAGGGATGGAGCTGAAGCAAAACCAATACCCAGTTGTGGATATGACTGGTGATAGAAGCAAGGTCCGATGCTGTAAAAAGCAATATTGCATAGGAACCTGGAATGTTAGGTCCATGAACCAAGGCAAATTGGAAGTGGTCAAACAGGAGATGACAAGAGTGAACGTCAACATTCTAGGAATCAGTGAACTAAAATGGACTGGAATGGGTGAATTTAACTCAAATGACCATTATATCTACTACTGTGGGCAGGAATCCCTTAGAAGAAATGGAGTAGCCATCATGGTCAACAAAAGAGTCTGAAATGCAGTACTTGGATGCAATCTTAAAAATGACAGAATGATTGCTGTTCGTTTCCAAGGCAAAACATTCAATATTACACTAATTCAAGTCTGTGCCCCAACCAGTAATGCTGAAGAAGCCAAAGTTGAACGGTTCTATGAAGACCTACAAGACCTTTTAGAACTAACACCCAAAAAAGATGTTCTTTTCATTATAGGGGACTGGAATGCAAAAGTAGGAAGTCAAGAAACACCTGGAGTAACAGGCAAATTTGGCCTTGGAGCAAGAAATGAAGCAGGGCAAAGGCTAATAGAGTTTTGTCAAGAGAATGCACTGGTCATAGCAAACACCCTCTTCCAACAACACAAGAGAAGACTCTACACATGGACATCACCAGATGGTCAACACCGAAATCAGATTGATTATATCCTTTGCAGCCAAAGATGGAGAAGCTCTATACAGTTATCAAAAACAAGACCAGGAGCTGACTGTGGCTCAGATCATGAACTCCTTCTTGCCAAATTCAGACTTAAATTGAAGAAAGTAGAGAAAACCACTAGACATTTCAGATATGACCTAAATCAAATCCCTTATGATTATACAGTGGAAGTGAGAAATAGATTTAAGGGTCTAGATCTGATAGATAGAGTGCCTGATGAACTCTGGACGGAGGTTTGTGACATTGTACAGGAGACAGGGACCAAGGCCATCCCCATGGAAAAGAAATGCAAAAAAACAAAATGGCTATCTGAGGAGGCCTTACAAATAGCTGTGTAAAGAAGAGAAGCGAAAAGGAAAGATATAAGCATCTGAATGCAGAGTTCCAAAGAATAGAAAGGAGAGATAAGAAAGCAGTCCTCAGCGATCAATGCAAAGAAATAGAGGAAAACAACAGAATGGGAAAAGCAAGAGATCTTTTCAAGAAAATTAGAGATATCAAGGGAACATTTCATGCAAAGATGGGCTCGATAAAGGACAGAAATGGTATGGACCTAACAGAAGCAGAAGATATTAAGAAGAGGTGGCAAGAATACACAGAAGAACTGGACAATAAAGAGCTTCATGACGAAGATAATCATGATGGCGTGATCACTGACCTGGAGCCAGACATCTTGGAATGTGAAGTCCAGTGGGCCTTAGAGAGCATCACTACGAACAAAGCTAGTGGAGGTGATGGAATTCCAATTGAGCTATTTCAAATCCTGAAAGATGATGCTGTGAAAGTGCTGCACTCAATATACCAGCAAATTTGGAAAACTCAGCAGTGGCCACAGGACTGGAAAAGTTCAGTCTTCATTCCAATCAGAAAGAAAGGGAATGCCAAAGAATGCTCAAACTACTGCACAATTGCACTCATCTCACACGCTAGTAAAGTCATGCTCAAAATTCTCCAAGCCAGGCTTTAGCAGTATGTGAACCATGAACTTTTGGATGTTCAAGCAGGATTTAGAAGAGGCATAGAAACCAGAGATCAAATTGTCAACATCTGCTGGATCATGGAGAAAGCAAGGAAGTTCCAGAAAAACATCTATTTCTGCTTCATTGACTATGCCAAAGCCTTTGACTGTGTGGATCACAATAAACTGTGGAAGATTCTGAAAGAGATGGGATTCCCAGACCACCTGACCTGCCTCTTGAGAAACCTGTATGCAGGTCAGGAAGCAACAGTTAGAACTGGACATGGAACAACAGACTGGTTCCAAATAGGAAAAGGAGTACGTCAAGGTTGTATATTGTCACCCTGCTTATTAAACTTATATGCAGAGTACATCATGAGGAACGCTGGGTTGGAAGAAGCACAAGCTGGAATCAAGATTGCTGGGAGAAATATCAATAACCTCAGATATGCAGATGACACCAACCTTATGGAAGAAATTGAAGAGGAACTAAAAAGCCTCTTGATGAAAGTGAAAGAGGAGCGTGAAACGTTTGGCTTGAAGCTCAACATTCGGAAAACAAAGATCATGGCATCTGGTCCCATTACTTCATGGGAAATAGATGGGAAAAAAGTGACAATAGTGTCAGACTTTATGTTTTTGGGCTCCAAAATCACTGCAGATGCTGATTGCAACCATGAAATTAAAAGACTCTTACTCCTTGGAAGGAAAGTTATGACCAACCTAGACAGCATATTAAAAAGCAGAGACATTACTTTGCCAACCGAGGTCCGTCTAGTCAAGGCTATGGTTTTTCCCGTGGTCATGTATGGATGTGAGAGTTGGACTGTGAAGAAATCTGATCGCCAAAGAATTGATGCTTTTGAACTGTGGTGTTGGAGAAGACTTTTGAGAGTCCCTTGGACTTCAAGGAGATCCAACCAGTCCATTCTAAAGGAGATCAATCCTGGGTGTTCATTTGAAGGACTGATGCTGAAGCTGAAACTCCAATACTTTGGCCACCTCATGTGTTGAGTTGACTCACTCGAAAAGAGTCTTATGCTAGGAAGAATTGGGGGTGGGAGGAGACGGGGACAGCAGAGAATGAGATGGCTGGATGGCATCACCAACTCAATGGACATGAGTTTGAGTGAACTCCGGGAGTTGGTGATGGACAGGGAGGCCTGGCGTGCTGTGATTCATGGGGTCGCAAAGAGTGGGACACGACTGAGTGACTGAACTGAACTGAAATGAATATCTTTGTGTAGCTACCTTTAGGTTCCCCTTGAGGAGTAATTTGATCCCAAGTTTCAAGGGCAACTTAATTCAATTGCTCATGCAACAAAGGAGGGCATTTTATCTGCACTTCCACAGAACCAAATTGCTCCATATCGGTTAACATTTCAAAAGTAATTTGATTTTGGGGAGTGCCAGCTTAGAATTGGCATGATCTCGGGCCACATTATGAAACCACATTATCCACTGAAGATATTCTCCTGGTTTAAGAAGAGCTTTTACCAAAATTCCCCAATCATAAGGAATAAAATTTCCAGTAGAAGATGCCATAGCGTTTAGAAGTTCTTTACTGAAAAGCGAATGAGGGCTGTACATAGTTACAGCGTTTTTCATTTGTTGCATGTGAGAAAAATCAGTGCCTTCGTACCGAGGTATTAGTGGCCCTTGAGCATTAACATTTCTTAACACAGGAAAGGCAAAAATATCATTGGCCTCAGAGACTCGAGATTACAAAGCCAGTAAATCAGAAAGCCTTCATCATAAAGGAGAATGAGTGGATAGTCTGTTTTCATAAATATGAGTGTGTGTTAGGGGCTTATCATTTTCATCAAAAAAAGTAGTGTCAAAGAGAGCATCAGAAGAATCATCATCAGATTCATCTTGTTCTCAAATCGAGGGACCTTCGGTTTTGTGCCCATTACAAGAGGAAGGAGAGTGCTTGGGTCAGCTGGAGCAGGGATGGTTGGAAAGTTCTGAAACATTTTATGTTTCTCTAATTGGGCATTTTGTAAAGTTTCATCATCTAATTCACATTGGTATAATAAGCATTCTGCTTGTTGAAGAATATCAGGGGCGAGGTGGGGGGCTAGAATTGCTTTGAAATGGCAAGATCACGGCCTTAATGAGGGCTGGAAATCTATTGGAATATTTTCTCCCCATCTTGCGGCTCATTCAACATTTTCTTTAACCCAGTTCCAAATTTCTAAATCGAAACTGCCTTCATCAGGGAGCCAGGGATTATATTCAGCCACTGTTTGGAGACAAGCCTTTATCCAGTGACACGAAACTGAAAGTCCTTGAACCATAAATAAATGATGAAGTAAAATAGAAAAGTGGTGGGGCTTTCCAGCCATTTGTCCCATAACCCCTCACTTACCAACTTCCGTAGGTGCTAACAGTCACTCCGTCCGCTTGCCAAGGGCATTCACCAGGTCCCTGTTCGGGTGCCAATTGTCACCGTCTTCATAGACCAGGACCTGGGAACTGGAGTCTATGAGAAGAAGGATGCAGGGGACCCAAGTCTCGAGTGAAACAAGGGTACTTCATTTGCAGAAACGCATGCTTATATATCTTCAACAAAATGATTACTCAGCCATTAAAAAGAATGAAATTCCACCAGTTGCAACAAAATGGATAGTCCTTTAAGTAAAAGGTCACTGAAGAGAGTCACTGAAGGGAATCCAAGCAGGTGCTCTTTCCCATGATCTCAGTCCTGAGAACTGCGTGCAGCTCTGCTCATTCCTGTTTCCCCGGAACTGATAAGGAACAGAGAGTCCTTGAGAAACTGCACACGAAGGAAGAAAACAACATATTGGATTCCTTAAAGTTGAATGTCCCCTGGCAGGAGAACAGTCTTGAGAGTCCCTGGTTTTCAAGGAGATCAAACCAGTCAATCCTAAAGGAAATCAGTCTTAAATATTCATTAGAAGGACTGATGCTGAAACCAAAGCTACAATCCTTTGGCCACCGGATGTGAAGAGCCAACTTTTTAGAAAAGACCCTCATGCTGGGAAAGACTGAAGGCAGGAGGAGAAGGGGACATTTGACAGGATGAGATGGTTGGATGGCATCACTGACTCAGTAGATATGAGTTTGAGCAAGCTCTGGGAGATGGTGAAGGACAGGGAAGTCTGGCATGTTGCAGTCCATGGGGTCGCAAAGAGTTGGACACAACTGAGCGACTGAACAACAGCAACAACCAGCACTGCAACAAAGGGCCCCAGGTCCCAGGTCTAGACTGTTCCACCTCCACCAGATCACGATCCACTCAGAAGATAGTGAGGAAGAAAGGGGATGACCAGGACCCTGAGTTTCACTGTTAAGTCATAAAATGACTTAATCACTAAATTGCCCAAGTTTACAGGAAAAAGACTAGTTGACTTTTTCTGGCAGACTTCTGAGTGGGGGTGAGGGGGTGAGCTAGTCCTTTAAATGGGATGAGGCTAGGGGCAGACCTCTTGGGTCAGGGCAGAGGAGTGGCCCAAGTCAGGCCCTTTTACTACCTGCCTTTTTCAGGCAGATCGGGAGCTCAGAATTACAAAGCAGACTGAATTGCAGAACAGTTTTAAAGTTAGGTTTTTATGTGCTGTAGCCTATATAGCCTATAAAATACATAATCACTTTATAGATTTTATTTGATATTTCTGTATTTTAAAAATATTTTGAAATGAGAATGCTGTGTATTCATATATATCTTATGTATCTTTTAATAAATAGATTAGTATAATAATTTTGACTTGCTCAGTAATTATCAATATTGACCACTATATTTTGACTCAGCACCTACTTATTTAATCACAAATTGAGTCTAAAGTTCACCTTGATTCTTTTTTTAAATTATTTTTCAGATGAGGAACAGTACGTTGTCTTCTATCATTCCATTTCTAACTCAGTTGCTTTAATTTTATGCAAGTTTTCAAGTCAAAAGTCCTTTAGCGTTGACTTTTTTTTCAGATTTTTAAGACTGATAAAACTACCTAATTTATCAGAAAGGTGCTATGCTGATTCTTTTCATATTTCCATTTAATTCTGTTTCTTTGCCTTTGTGAATTTACATGTAAAAGGCAGGAGAGGACCCAACATGAGCAGGCTTTTCTAAACTCTGGCTCCTCCTGACCATCCCCTTGCCCTTCTGGCTTCTCTCCTATCACAAGAAGTTCCAATTTGGATCTGGTTCTAATTTTTCTTTCTTCTTAGCTAATTTCATAGCATTCTTTCAATGCTTTGATCTCTCAGCTGTTAGTCTTCTCTTCCTTTGAGCCTGCTATATATCCTGTCCATGAAAGAGGCCTTCTTTAAGCCTCACAAGGACTTTTTCATGTGACTTATCTCTAGCCAGAAGAAGTGAAGCATCAGGCCAAGTCACGTAAGCTCCAAGCGCGTCATATGTGGTTAGTACTTCTCTCCACTCAACTTCTTCACTTCCCACAACCCTGGTTTCTTTTCCTTTGAAGTCCTGCATGCTTGAAAATATTCTCTCTAGAGAGATTTTAGCTCACTGTAAACCCATTTCCTAAAAGGTATTTCACTTTATCGTATTAAAACACAAGACACTTAGATTTCTGCACAGTATCCTTCCTAGTGACCACTTGTTCAAGCATCCAATTCATGTTAGAAGATTCAGTAAAGTGGTGATTTTAATGTGGTTTATACCACCTTAAAAAGTGAACCGGTCACTTTAAATTTGAGATTGATCTTGGGTGGCCTCGGCCTACAACAACTTGGAGTGGGGATTGGGTTCCCAGAAAGAGATTGAGGCTGGGTTGAGGTGAAGAGAACATCAGATCTTAGCCACTAGACAAGTGGTCAGTGATAAGGGCCCTGGCCCTTTGGCTTTGCAGAAAAGAATCCGCACAAAGAAGGAAAGTAGTAAAGCAAGTAAAGTATTTATTAAGAGGAAAAGAGGACAGAACCTGTGGATAGACACACAGCAGACTTTGAGTTCCCGAGTCACACCCTTGTGGTAGTTTGAATTACTTTTATTGGGTATTTCTTCCAAGTTTCCTTTGGCCAATCTTTTTGATTTGCCTGGTTCACAGTCCATATTTCACATATCTCAGGATCCTCCCATGTGACTGCACACATCTCTTAGCCAAGATAGATTTTACAGAAAATGCATCTGGGTAGAACATCCCTTGACATAACTCTTCTTTGGCTTCCAAGGAGTCTTTCTGTGCATGTGTAGCCAAGGAGATCTCCTGACTTCAAGAATGAAAAATATGTGGTCTGGGTGGGGCCCAGCCTCCTCCTTTAATTGTCCTGCTATTCTCAACTTGGAGTTTCAACCCAAAGGGAATGAATCCCAAATAGCTTTACCATGGGGAGAGGGAAGAGACTCATCTACCTCCTGCCTCAAGATGAACATGAGATCGCATTCTGATCTTAAAATTATCTCCTGCAATAGGGCCAGTGTGTGTTTATTTACAGGTCTGTGGAGTGACTTGTGTTTTTATTATGCTAACAAAGAGGCTGAGGAAGTGAAGTCATTCGTTAGAGGCTTGCCCTTCAGCTTCATTTTTGCCCTGGCCCTGTATATGATGTATGAAACTTCGCCAAACATTAGAAATACTGTCTCTGTAACTTAACCGGTATAGACTTTCTCCTGGAAGGCATGCACACCTATTTGGGTAGAGATCGCATCTTAGGAAAAGGATTTCTACCCACCACTCTCTGCAGAGTATCCTGGACTTCTTTGTTTCTTAGACTATACACAGCAGGGTTTAGTAAAGGTGTTATGACAGTGTAGGTCACTGAGATAAGTTGATCCAGATCTTCAGTATTCTCTGACTTGGGCTTGAAGTAGACAATGGAGGCACAGCTATAGTGGATAATGACTGCAGTGAGGTGGGAGGTGCAGGTTTCAAAGGCCTTCTTCTGGTCCTCAACTGAGGCAATCTTGAGAATGGTGGAGATAATGAGGATGTAGGAGGTGAAGAAGAAGATGGCAGGGCCTGTGATGGCCAAGAAACTGATAATTAAGGTCAGGATATCATTGATGATTGGGGTAGCACAGGCCAGGTCCAACACAGGTCAAGCATCACGGAAGAAATGCTCAATCAGTCCCTTTCAAATGGGCAATCTGAAAATAGCCACAGCCTGAACCAGTGAGAGTGAGAACCCCATGGCACCGACTAAGAACACCAGCATGGCACAGACCCTCCAGTTCATGATGACTGAGTAACGAAGTGGGTTACAGATAGCCACATAGCGATCATACCCCATTACTGCCAACAAGAGGCAGTTGGTGATGGCAAAGCTAAGAAAGAAAAACTGCTGAGGCCTACAGCCCTCCAGGGAAATGGATTGGCTCAGACCTACAAGGCTGAAAAGCATGCATGGGATGATGACAAGGGAGTAGAAAGTCTCAGATGTAGATAGGCCACTTAGAAAGAAGTACATGGGTGTGTGGAGGTGATGGTCTATATGGATAGAAGCCACAATGATGGCATTACCAGCCAGAGTTAGCATGTACAGGATAAGAAACACCATGAGGAGTATGAGCTGATGCTCTTGGAAGTTGGAGAAACCTTGGAAAATAAACTCTCTTACCTCTCTGTGGCTGGCTGTCCTCATTGGAGATCTCAGGGCCAAAAAACAAAGAGAAAGTCAGCACCATCTCTTGGTGCTGCCCTACCCTCTGGTGAGCACATTGTCTAGAGTAAAGATTCAATACCACAAAGATTCAGTTCAAAATTTCATGAACCAACTGCCTTTTCCAGAGATGTGGCAGACTAGGTCCTGGAACCAGAATAAGAGATACAGAAAACTTAAAAGCTATTTAAAAGCTTGAGGTAAAGCATTATTTTCAGGTACTTCTGGGTCATTTAAAAAATGACAACCTATGTATGACCCATGAAATTGGTTTCAAAATTTTCTTAAAACTGTATTTTCTGTAGACCACAATCTCAGCCCACAACGTAATTAAGCTAGAAATTGTCACAAAAAGGAACTTTAAAACTTACAAATATTTGATACTCTAACCAACAGTTCAAAGAGGAACTAATAATGGAAGTTAAACAGTATTTAGAATTAAAGAATAATAAGAGAATCAGCATTAAGAAGATTATTAGATTGAACTTTGTAGTTTGCTTTTTTGCTACTTTTATAAAAGGCTGAAAATTAGTGAGTAGAGCATCCACCCTCAGTTCAATTCAGTTCAGTTGCTCAGTCATGTCTGACTCTTCATGACCCCATGAATCACAGCACACCAGGCCTCCCTGTCCATCACCAACTCCCGGAGTTTACCCAAACTCATGTCCATCGAGTCAGTGATGCCATCCAGCCATCTCATTCTCTGCCATCCCCTTGTCCTCCTGCCCCCAATCCCTCCCAGCATCAGGGTCTTCTGCAATGAGTCAACTCTTCGCATGAGGTGGTCAAAGTATTGGAGTTTCAGCTTTAGCATCAGTCCCTCCAATGAACACCCAGGACTGATCTCCTTTAGAATGGACTGGTTGGATCTCCTTGCAGTCCAAGGAACTCTCAAGAGTCTTCCCCAACACCACAGTTCAAAAGCATCAATCTTCGGTGCTCAGCTTTCTTCACAGTCCAACTCTCACATCCATACATGACTACTGGAAAAACCATAGCCTTGACTAGATGGGCCTTTGTTGGCAAAGTAATGTCTCTGCTTTTTAATATGATATCTAGGTTGGTCATAGCTTTGCTTTCAAGGAGTAAGCGTCTTTTAATTTCCTGGCTGCAATCAGCATCTGCAGTGATTTTGGAGCCCCCCAAAGTAAAGTCTGACACTGTTTCCACTGTTTCCCCATCTATTTCCCATGAAGTGATGGGACCAGATGCCATGATCTTAGTTTTCTGAATGTTGAGCTTTAAGCCAACTTTTTCACTCTCCTCTTTTACTTTCCTCAAGAGGCTTTTTAGATCCTCTTCACTTTCTGCCATAAGGGTGGTGTCATCTGCATGTCTGAGGCTATTGATGTTTCTCCCACCAGTCTTGATTCTGGCTTGTGCTTCTTCCAGCCCAGTGTTCTTCATCATGTACTCTGCATATAAGTTTAATAAGCAGGGTGTCAATTTACAGCATTGATGTCAATTTACAGCATTTACTCCTTTTCCTATTTGGAACCAGTCTGTTCCATGTCCAGTTTTAACTGTTGCTTCCTGACCTGCATATAGTTTTCTCAAGAGGCAGGTAAGGTGGTCTGGTATGCCCATCTCTTTCAGAATTTTCCACAGTTTATTGTGATCCACACAGTCAAAGGCTTTGGCAGAGTCAATAAAGCAGAAATAGATGTTTTTTCTGGAAATCTCTTGCTTTTTCCATGATCCAGCGGATGTTGGCAATTTGATCTCTGGGTCCTCTGCCTCTTCTAAATCCTGCTTGAACATCTGGAAGTTCACAGTTCACGTATTGCTGAAGCCTGGCTTGGAGAATTTTGAGCATGACTTTACTAGCGTGTGAGATGAGTGCAATTGTGCTGTAGTTTGAACATTCTTTGGCATTGCCTTTCTTTGGGATTGGAATGACGATTGACATTTTCCAGTCCTGTGGCCACTGCTAAGTTTTCCAAATTTGCTGGCGTATTGAGTGCAACACTTTCACAGCATCATCTTTTAGGATTTGAAATAGCTCCACTGGAATTCCATCACCTCCACTAGCTTTGTTCATAGTGATGCTTTCCAAGGCCCACTTGACTTCACATTGCAAGATGTCTGGTTCTAGGTCAGTGATCACACCATCGTGATTATCTGGGTCATGAAGATCTTTTTGTACATCCACCCTAAGAAGTTATAAATACAAAATTAAAAAAAGAAAGTAGAAGTAAAAAAATGATACAATGTTATCAATATATAAAAGAATGATAAAACAGATAAGATCCAAAAGGGTAAAAATTTATAAACTTTAGGAAAACCGCTAGTGAAACTGACAAGGGAGAAAAAAAAAACAAAAGAAGGACACAAACTCAAGTAGAATTAATAATGAGACACAAAGACAGAACTTTCAGACACAAAAAGATGAAAAGCAATTTTATGAAAAACTTTGTCTCAATACATTTTAAACTTCAATGAAATGGATATATTTCTAGAAAAAAAATTACTTACCAATTTTGAATTAAGAAGAAGACTGAAAACTATTTTAAGAAATAAAGACAGTAGTGAAAAGTCTACAAATAAACCTCCAGGCCAAGAACAATTTACCAATAACAATTTACAACATTCAAGGGTAAGTTAATTTCAATCTTAAGACTGAAATAGTTTAATCTCTTATGGGTAACAAAAAAAGAAGGTGTAGGGGAGCAAAATTTGCCACCCCCAAGATGTGTCTCTTTAGCATGAAGATTAATTTAGGCTGATATTTTTAAGGTCCAAGAACTCAGGAAGAATCTTTGACCTTCCCCCTAAATGCCTAAAAGGTTGTAGATGGAGGACTTGTTCCAGGAAGAGAGCCGTCACTATAGATAACTATGGTGTGAACCAAGTATGGTAGGTAGAGAGAAACCTAGTAAAGTCAGCTCATTAAAATTTCTCTGTCCTGTTGTTTCTGCCTGGCCCAGCAAACATTTGTTTACCGAACATTTGCTTTTCTTGTGAATTGTGGATTGTCTTGTTCTTCTTGGAAGTCCCAAATCACTACCCTCAACATCCTCTTTTTTCTTTAGCTGAACATGATATTCAAGGTGAGGGTTTCAGTCATTTTGGTGAGTTATTCAGTCTTCCTGAATCTCTCACATATGTACTTGCTATTTAACTTTGTTTGATTTTCTCTCACTAATATATCTCAGGTCAGTTTAATTCTTAGACCAGTCAGAAGAAACTAGAAGGATAGAATAAAATTTCTTTCTCCCTGATAAGGGAATACTCCTAACCCCATTTTATTAAGCTGGAATTATCTTGATACCAAATTTATGAGGGCAATCTCACTCATAGAAATAGATGCAAAACTCTCAAGCAAAATTTCACCAGGCCAAATTCAACCATGTGTAAAATGGGTATATGACCAAGCTGGTTTTATTTTAGGATGCTAAGCTTGTTTAACATTAAACAGTCCAATTACATTTTTCCTCAAATGAATTGTTTAAAGGAAAAGAGACATGATTATTTCAGTAGCTGCCAAAAAAGCATTTTTAAAATTCAGTGTCTACTTATAAGAACCCTTAGTAAACAAAGAATAAAAGATTTTCTTTTAACTGATAAAGCATATGTACAGCAATTCTTCAGCCAGCGTATACTTAAAGGTGAAATACTGAAGGATTCTTTTTAAGATTAAGAACAAGATAAGGGTGACTATTTTATCTACTTCTATTCAACACTGAAAATTGAATATTCTAGTTAGCCCAGTAAGGCAAGAAAAAAGGAATTAAAGATACAAGGATTGAGAAGAAAGAAATTCTTTGTAGATGATGTGATTGTGAATGTAGAAAATCCAGAAGAAGCTACGGATAAACTATTAGAATTATTAACAGAGTCTAACAAACTTTCTGGTACAAAATTTATATATAAAAATTCATCACACTTCTGTACTTAAGTTGATAGAAAATTAAATTTAAAAGAGGTATAATTTATGGTAGCTTAAAATAGAAAATACCTAGGAATAAAGACCTTTATTAAGAAAGTTATAAAACTTTAATAATAAACACTAAAGTTGACTGAAATGAATGGAGCAGTACACCATGCTTATGAATTGGAAGGTTTAATATTACAAAGATTTCAATTAATCAAAACTCCTGAGCAACTCAATCAGAATCCCAAATGGATTGTTTTTGGTTCATTGTTTGCCAGATTGACAACTGATACTAAAATGTATATGGAAGTACAAAGAGAAGCCTAAACACTCTTAAAGAAGAAAAGCAAGAGTAGAGGGTTTGTCTTTCAAATACTGTTGCTTATTCTACGGTTATAGGAATTAAGAAGATGTGGTATTATCACAGGGATAAACAATCACACCAGTGGGGGGAAAAATTGAGTTCTGAAATACAGAAGCTATTTGCACCAGAGCTGGCTTTGCAGATTGGTGGAAAGCACAGAGTCATCAATTAATAGACCTGGAATAGCTGGTTTACCCATATGGGAAAAACTGAAATTAGATGAGCCTACAACATCCGCTGGATCATGGAGAAAGCAAGAGAGTTTCAGAAAAACATCTATTTCTGCTTCATTGACTATGCCAAAGCCTTTGACTGTGTGGATCACAATAAACTGTGGAACATTCTGAAAGAGATGGGAATCCCAGACCACCTGACCTGCCTCTTGAGAAACCTGTATGCAGGTCAGGAAGCAACAGTTAGAACTGGACGTGGAACAACAGACTGGTTCCAAATAGGAAAAGGTGTACGTCAAGGTTGTATATTGTCACCTTGCTTATTTAACTTATATGCAGAGTACATCATGAGGAAAGCTGGGTTGGAAGAAGCACAAGCTGGAATCAAGATTGCTGGGAGAAATATCAATAACCTCAGATATGCAGAGGACACTACCCTTATGGCAGAAAGTGAAGAGGAACTCAAAAGCCTCTTGATGAAAGTGAAAGAGGAGAGTGAAAAGGTTGGCTTGAAGCTCAACATTCAGAAAACTAAGATCATGGCATCTGGTCCCATCACTTCATGGGAAATAGATGGAGAAACAGTGGAAACAGTGTCAGACTTTGTTTTTTTGGGCTCCAAAATCACTGCAGATGCTGATTGCAGCCATGAAATTAAAAGACGCTTGCTCCTTGGAAGGAAAGTTATGACCAACCTTGATAGTATATTAAAAAGCAGAGACATTACTTTGCCAACCAAGGTCCGTCTAGTCAAGACAATGGTTTTTCCCGTGGTCATGTATGGATGTGAGAGTTGGACTGTGAAGAAGGCTGATCACCGAAGAATCGATGCTTTTGAACTGTGGTGTTGGAGAAGACTCTTGAGAGTCCCTTATACTGCAAGGAGATCCAACCAGTCCATTCTAAGGGAGATCAATCCTGGATGTTCATTGGAGGGACTGATGCTAAAGCTGAAACTGCAATACTTTGGCCACCTCATGCGACGAGTTGACTCACTGGAAAAGACTCTGATGCTGGGAAAGGTTGGGGGCGGGAGGAGAAGGGGATGACGGAGAATGAGATGGCTGGATGGCATCACCGACTCTGTGGACATGAGTTTGAGTGTACTCTGGGAGTTGGTGATAGACAGGGAGGCCTGGCGTGCTGTGATTCATGGGGTCGCGGAGAGTCGGACATGACTGAGCGACTGAACTGAACTGAACATCATTAAAGAGGAGGGCATGGCAACCCACTCCAGTATTCTTGCCTGAAGAATCCCAGAGACAGAGGAGCCTGGCAGGCTACAGTCCATAGGTTCACAAAGAATCGGACATGGCTGAAGCAACTTTAGCATGCACACCATTAAAGGACTTCCCAGGTGGCTCAGTGGTAAAGACTCCGCCTGCCAATGCGGGAGACACAGGATATGCTGGTTCAATCCCTGGGTTGGGAAGATCCCCTGGAGAAGGAAATGGCACCTCACTCTAGTATTCTTGCCTGGAGAATCCCATAGAAGAGGAGCCTAGCAGCCTATAGTCCACAGGATCACAGTCAGACATGATTGAATAACTGAGCACGAGCATGCACACCTTTAAAAAAAAATTGGTTTAAGATGTATTAAAATGTAAAAACAAACAAACAAAACATCCTATGAAACGTCTAGAAGATAATATATGAGAATATTTTTAAAATTTGAGATAGTGAAAAATACAAAACATAAAAGAAAATAATGATAAATTTTATCCCATGAAAAATTAACATCTATTTTTCAAAATAAATCAAAAGAAAAGGAAAAGGTAGAAACAGGAAAAGCATTCACAATAAAAATAACAGATAAAATACTAACACCTGGAACTTGTAAAAATCAGAAGGAGAAGGTTAGCTTAATATAATAATAGGTTAAAAAGAAAACAACAGGGATTTTGTATGAGGAAACACAATTGGCATGTGGACAGATTTTTAATATTGTTAATAGCCAGAGAACATAAGACCACAGACTACAAGTTAAGACCACAGTCCATTTCATACTTATCAGATTACAAAACATCAAAACTATCACAGATACAGTGCAATGGAAGCTCTGGTTCCCTAATAAAAGGAATGTAAATTGATAAAAATTGATATAATTATTTTTAAAAAGAGATATTACCTGTCAGAGCTAAAAATGAACACATCCTATGCAATTCTATCATTAGATATTTAGCCCAGAAAAGCTAAAGAGTTACAAGCAAGAAGATTATAGCAAGTTTGTTTATTGTTGAAAAATAAAACTGAAACAAACCAAGTATTTTCAAAAGCAGAAAGGATATTTGAATTGAAGTCAATTCTTACAGTGAAGTATTATAGAACAGTGAATGAATTAATTGTGAAACAGGGGTGGGCAAACTACAGCCCACAGGTCAGCTGTTTTTGTAAGTAAGGCTTTATTGGAACACAGTCCCATCCATTTTTATGTATTATGTATAATGTATAACTGCTTTTGCACGAACATAGTGGAGTTAAATAGAGGCAATAAAGATTGTCTGGACTACACAGACTAAAAAGAGGCAACAAAGACTGTATGGCTTACACAGACTAAAATATTTACTAGCTGATCCTTTACAGAATAAGTTTGCTGACTCCTTAAAGGAACAAATTACATTTTCACAAATCAACATAGATGAATCTCAAATCATAATGTTGAATAATAGAAGCTAACCAAAGTCTGTATACATATGTTTGTGTGGGTTCATTCCATTTATTGAGCTTCCCCAGTAGCTCAGCAGTAAAGAAACTGCCTGCCAAAGCAGGAGACATAAAAGACACGGGTTCAATCCCCTGGGATTAGAAGATCCCCTGGAGGAGCGCATGGCAACCCACTCCAGTATTCTTCCCTGGAGAATCCCATGGACCTCCAGAGAAGCCTGGCAGGCTACAGTCCATATGGTCGCAAAGACACAGACACAACTGAAGTGACTTAGCACACATGCATACATTCTATTTATTTAATTTTCCAAAGAAGGCAAGATTAAATAATATATCATTTAGAAATAATAATAAGTTCTTCAAAGCAGTATGTTCTTTAAAAACATGAGAAATTTAAAATGTGGACATTCTTTAACCTAAAATTCATGATAGTGACTATTTGGCATATATTGAAGTATTTGAAAGGAGCATATGTGAGACTTCTAGTTTTATGGCGACTTTCTGTTTCCTAGCTTAGGCAGAGGGTACCTAGGTATTTGTTTTATTATTTTTCTTAAAACGTGCATTTGTTTTATATACTCTTTTTAATGCAAACCATATTTTACAATAAAAATTTTAGTGTTATGCATCAAATGTTCATGATATTGTTAAATGGAAGAAATATCAAAATAGTAAAGGTCATGTGATACTGTAATGAAAAACAAAGATACATGAAAAGCAAAGATACATACCCATATAAATGTGGATACATATATATAGACAAAAGATTTAGAATACAGAAGTGATTATATGTGATATTGATAAACAATTAGTAGTATAATATTTTTAAACTATCAATATATTGCATAGCTTTTAAATTATGCATAAGAAAATTTTTTATTTCAATGGAAAATAATGGTTAAAAAGCAGGATATGATATGGTATATGCAGAATTATCTCAACTAATTAAAAGCATAGAATACAGAGAAAGCTAAATGGAAATCATCTAAATGTTAGTAGTACACAATTCTGCATGCTATAACTCATGGTATAAATTTCTACTGTCTCTTGAATTTTGCAAAGTGTCCATGATGAGTATGTACTATGCAGGTAGTGGGTGGAGGATAAGTTCAATTTTTTTAAACTTGAGGTTATTCTTATCACCATCTTTTCATGAAAGTATCCCTCCAGTCTTAGTTCTGTTGGTGTTTTTCATTCTCATGTGATGGCGCTTATCACATTTAGTTGAAATTATTTATCTGACTTTTGAACTATATTGTAGGCTTTTTGATGACAGAGATAATGAAAGTGTTGAAAGTGCTGCTGATTCAGTCGTGTCTGACTCTTTGCAGCCCCATAGCTTATAGCCCTCCCAGGCTCCTCTTTGCCCATGGAATTTTCCAGGCAAGAATACCGGAGTGGGTTGCCATTTCCTCCTCCAGGCAATCTTCCAGACCCAGGAATTGAACATGTGTCTCTTGCATTGGCAGGCGTGTTCTTTACCACTAGTGTCACCTGGGAAGCCTCTTATAGCACAGATCATATTTAGTCATTTCCGTATACCCAGAACCTAGCCTAATATTTGCCCTCTCTTAAACTGAACTGAACTGAACTGAACTGAAGCTGTTGATAACTATGTGAACCAATAATTGAAGTGATACTCTTGAGGTACATCTAGTCTGGGGGAGGAGACCCATACCTTTGCCAGATATATTCAGCAGTGCTGCCTTGGGTACATGGAAACTAGGACAAAATGAAGTCAGAATCTAGACTTAGTCCCATTAAGTAGTAAAAACTGAGAAACTGCCAGAGAAAAAAAGACATGAGTGAACAATACAGGAAAAAATGAAAAAACATTATTATTAAGAAGGTGCTGATTCAGTTGCTAAGTCATGTCTGACTCTTGCAACCCCTTAGACTGTAGCCTGCCAGGCTCCTCTGTCCATGGGACTCTCCAGGAAAGAATACTGGAGTGATTGCCATTTCCCTTTCCAGGAAAGAATACTGGGGTGGTTGCCATTTCCTTCTCCAGGCAAGAATATGGAGTGGTTGCCATTTCCTTCTCCAGGGGCTCTTCCTAACCCAGAAATCAAACCCTGGTCTCCTGAATTGTAGGCAGATTCTTTACCAACTGAACTACAAGGGACTTTCCATTATTAAGAAAGGACATAGATAATTCATCTGGGGTTAGTTTTCCAATCCTTAAACAAACTTTTGTTGAACAGCTCTTTTCTCCAAAAATATGGTAGAAAATTATAGGAATTTTGGTCATTTTATAGTTTCCTTTATTCTTCAAAGTAATGAAACATCTACTGCTCAATAATAAATATGTTGTAGAAATGTGATGATGCTTAGTTCAAAAAAGGATAAAAGTGTTGTCTAATACCACGTATTTAGCTCATGGCAGAGAAGACTTGGGAACCCAGCTATTTTTAGCTTGTACTCTGAGTCCTCTGTTCTTAAAAGTCCTCAATACTGGAGGGAAGATGATGTCCTTTCCGTCTCAGCTGAGATACCATTACATGTAACACTGATAGACAGAAGTTGATGAGCCTTCTGTAGGAAGATATTAAAAAGCAGAGGAAACCACTTTATCTTCTTCTGGATTGCTTTCATATCTCTGTGCAGAGACAAGGATATGGGTTGATATGTATTACCCAATTTCCTGTTAGTTCCTAACACAGCTAGAAGGGCAAGTCTCAGAAGAAAACTGTATTTCTTCTGCTGCAAGACTAGCATCTATCTGTCTAGAAACCCCAGCTCCAGCCCCATTCATATCCATGTACACATCATACACACATACCCACCCCACCACACATACACACAGATTATGTAAAGCATATTTCTCTGGAAGTAGTCATCTAGATGCCCCTGTGTTACGTTGCTGGATGGAAGCAGAGCAGGGAACCTAATCCAAGATTGAGCAAAACAAGTAGGGGAGTCAAAACAACATATAGACCTCAAACACTGATGGAACAATAAAGTTGGCCCTTAGACTCTGAATGTCTGAGTTAATTTGTAAATGCAAATGCAAAAACAACACTTGATTAAAATATAGTATATACTGTCCTCTTAAGACAGTCAGCACAACTTAAAGCTTAGAAATTACCCTACAAGGAAATAAAATATGTACTCCCATTCATGTATGGTTGTGAGAGTTGGACTGTGAAGAAGGCTGATCGCCGAAGAATCGATGCTTTTGAACTGTGGTGTTGGAGAAGACTCTTGAGAGTCCCTTATACTGCAAGGAGATCCAACCAGTCCATTCTAAAGGAGATCAATCCTGGATGTTCATTGGAGGGACTGATGCTAAAGCTGAAACTGCAATACTTTGGCCACCTCATGCGACGAGTTGACTCACTGGAAAAGACTCTGATGCTGGGAAAGGTTGGGGGCGGGAGGAGAAGGGGACGACGGAGAATGAGATGGCTGGATGGCATCACCGACTCTGTGGACATGAGTTTGAGTGTACTCCGGGAGTTGGTGATGGACAGGGAGGCCTGGCGTGCTGTGATTCATGGGGTCGCGGAGAGTCGGACACGACTGAGCGACTGAACTGAACTGAACTGAACTGAACTCCCATTCTAAAGATGGATAACTTGAAGCTTGGAAATATTAACTACTTGTCAGACTCATATATCTAGTAACTGGTAAGACCAGGTGTGAAGCGCTGTATGTGTGACTCCAGATTCTACATGCCTTCACTGAATCAAAACTTTACTGATGAATATTCAGGAATGAGGTGCAGCTTGGAGGGGAAGAAGACAACAGCTGTATGAAAAATGTCTGACCCTCAGTCTTATTTACTCAAAAGATAACAGGGACTTTAGTGGTAGATGAAAACTCTGGCATTATGAAGGTTTTCCAATTTACTATCTCTTCCTCCATGATTTTAAACAGATTCTTCCATTATTTAAAAATCAAACTTATGAGGATATTCTATTCCACTTTATAGGCACTTGGTCTCAAAAAAATCATCATGCAAAACACAGGCAAAGTATGAAACTCTAAGTTTAAGAAAATCATCAGAAAACCAGAATGAGAAAAGAAAGAAACTCAGAAAATTTAAAACCTCTTTTTTTTTTCCCTACCAGCCACCACTTACTTCTTGCAAAGTTGGCAAAGGATATGAGAGAAGCTCTTTTTTCTTTTTTTTTAACATTTCTTTAAAAAAATTTTTTTTATTTTTTATTATTTTTATTAATTTAATTAATTTATTTTACTTTACAATATTGTATTGGTTTTGCCATACATTGACATGAATCCACCATGGGTGTACTTGTGTTCCGAATCCTGAACGCCCCTCCCACCTCCCTCCCAATCCCATCCCTCTGGGTCATCCCAGTGTACCAGCCCTAGCGCCCTGTATCATGCATCAAACCTGGACTGGCGATCCATTTCATATATGATATTTTACATGTTTCAATGCCATTCTCCCATATCATCCCACCCTCACCCATTCCCACAGAGTCCAAAAGACTGTTCAGTACATCTGTGTCTCTTTTGCTATCTCGCATACAGAGTTATCATTACCTTCTTTATAAATTCCGTATATATGCGTTAGTATACTGTATTGGTGTTTTTTCTTTCTGGCTTACTTCACTCTGTATAATAGGCTCCAGTTTCATCTACCTCATTAGAAATGATTCAAATGTATTCTTTTTAATGGCTGAGTAATATTCCATTGTGTATATGTACCAAGGCTTTCTTATCCATTCCTCTGCAGATGGACATCTAGCTTGCTTCCATGTCCTGGTTATTATAAGTCGTGCTGCGAAAATAAACTCAAAATGGATTAAAGGTCTAAACATAAGACCAGAAACTATTAAACTCTGCATATAAGTTAAATAAGCAGGGTGACAATATACAGCCTTCAGTTCAGTTCAGTTCAGTCGCACAGTCATGTCCGATTCTCCGCGACCCCATGAATCACAGCACGCCAGGCCTCCCTGTCCATCACCAACTCCCGGAGTTCACTCAAACTCATGTCCACAGAGTCGGTGATGCCATCCAGCCATCTCATTCTCTGTCATCCCCTTCTCCTCCCGTCCCCAACCTTTCCCAGATTCAGAGTCTTTCCCAGTGAGTCAACTCGTTGCATGAGGTGGCCAAAGTATTGCAGTTTCAGTTTTAACATCAGTCTTTCCAATGAACACCCAGGATTGAGTTCCTTTAGAATGGACTGGTTGGATCTCCTTGCAGTCCAAGGGACTCTGAGGAGTCTTCTCCAGCACCACAGTTCAAAAGCATCGATTCTTCGGCGATCAGCTTTCTTCACAGTCCAACTCTCACATCCATACATGACCACGGGAAAAACCATAGCCTTGACTAGACGGACCTTGGTTGGCAAAGTAATGTCTCTGCTTTTTAATATGTTATCTAGGTTGGTCATAACTTTCCTTCCAAGGAGTAAGTGTCTTTTAATTTCATGGCTGCAATCAGCATCTGCAGTGATTTTGGAGCCCAAAAATATAAGTCTGACACTGTTTCCACTTTTTTCCCATGTATTTCCCATGAAGTGATGGGACCAGATGCCATGATCTTCATTTTCTGAATGTTGATCTTCAAGCCAACCTTTTCACTCTCCTCTTTCACTTTCATCAAGAGGCTTTTGAGTTCCTCTTCACTTTCTGCCATAAGGGTAGTGTCATCTGCATATCTGAGGTTATTGATATTTCTCCCAGCAATCTTGAATCCAGCCTGTGCTTCTTCCAGCCCAGCGTTCCTCATGATGTACTCTGCATATAAGTTAAATAAGCAAGGTGACAATATACAGCCTTGACGTACTCCTTTTCCTAAGGTACTCCTTTTCCTATTTGGAACCAGTCTGTTATTCCATGTCCAGTTCTAACTGTTCCTTCTTGAACTGCATATAGGTTTCTCAAGAGGCAGGTCAGGTGGTCTGGTATTCCCATTTCTTTCAGAATTTTCCACAGTTTATTGTGATCCACACAGTCAAAAGCTTTGGTATAGTCAATGAAGCAGAAATAGATGTTTTTTCTGGAACTCTCTTGCTTTTTCCATGATCCAGCGGATGTTGGCAATTTGATCTCTGGTTCCTCTGCCTTTTCTAAAGCCAGCTTGAACATCTGGAAGTTCACGGTTCATGTATTGCTGAAGCCTGGCTTGGAGAATTTTGAGCATGACTTTACTAGTGTGTGAGATGAGTGCAATTGTGTGGTAGTTTGAGCATTCTTTAGCATTACCTTTCTTTGGGATTGGAATGAAGACTGACATTTTCCAGTCCTGTGGCCACTGCTGAGTTTTCCAAATTTGTTGGCATATTGAGTGCAGCACTTTCACAGCATCATCTTTCAAGATTTGAAATAACTCAACTGGAATTCCATCATCTCCACTAGCTTTGTTCATAGTGAAGCTTTCTAAGGCCCACTTGACTTCACATTCCAAGATGTCTGGCTCTAGGTGAGTGATCACACCATCACAATTATCTTCGTTGTGAAGATCTTTTTTGTATAGTTTTTCAGTGTATTCTTGCCACCTCTTCTTAATATCTTCTGCTTCTGTTAGGTCCATACCATTTCTGTCCTTTATTGAGCCCATCATTGCATGAAATGTTCCCTTGGTATCTCTAATTTTCTTGAAGAGTTCTCTAGTCTTTCCTATTCTGTTATTTTCCTCAATTTCTTTGTATTGATCACTGAGGAAGTCTTTCTTATCTTCCTTTGCTATTCTTTGGAGCTCTGCATTCAGATGATTTTGTCTTTCCTTTTCTCCTTTGCTTTTTGCTTCTCTTCTTTTCACAGATATTTGTAAGGCCTCCTCAGACAGTCATTTTGAATGAAGCAACAGACAAAGAATTAATCTCAAAAATATACAAGCAACTCCTGCAACTCAATTCCTGAAAAATAAAAGACCCAATCAAACAGTTTGCCAAAGAACTCAACAGACATTTCTCCAAAGAAGACATAAAGATGGCTAACAAAGAAATGTAAAGATGCTCAACATCACTCATTATCAGAGAAATGCAAATCAAAACCACAGTGAGGTACCATTTCACACCAATCAGAATGGCTGCTACCCAAAATCTACAGGCAATAAAGGCTGGAGAGGGTGTGGAGAAAAGGGAACCCTCTTACACTGTTTGTGGGAATGCAAACTAGTACAGCCACTATGGAGAACAGTGTGGAGATTCCTTTAAAAACTCGAAATAGAACTGTCATACTACCCAGCAATCCCAATGCTGGGCATACACACTGAGGAAACCAGAATCGAAAGAGACACGTGTACCCGAATGTTCATCGCAGCACTGTTTATAATAGCCAGGACATAGCGAGAAATTCTTTTAGTGGATGTGCATCTGAACTTAAAAAAAAAAAAAAAAAGAACAGGTATAAGACTCTCTCCAAGAGGCTGATTAGGGGAAAAAAAAAGGAAAACCCCAGGCATAAAAGTTCAGCATTTCCTGAATGTCAGAGGTATGAGGACCAACTTAAAGCCAGAGCATGCATCCTTTGGCCTGGGAGGATCTTCTTGCAGAGAGGAAGCCTCTTGAAACCCCAAATCTGGGAGCTCTGCTTATTCCCAAAAGAGAACCAGATCCATCTGATTTAAGACTCTAGGGACTTCCCCTTGAGAATCATTCCAGGGCACAAGGGGTAGCAAAGAAAAAGCTTGAGGCTCTGTCCGAGGGGTCCGATTAGGAACTTGAGCAAATAGTAGGACAAAATACTGCCTTTGGCTAATGACTCACAAGAGCAGTTTGCATTGTAGAAACTGAAATGAGTTTTGTTAAAAAAAAAAAGACAAACCAAAACAGTGAACCTGGAAGGAACATGCAAAATAAAATACATGTCAGTTATTCTATGCCTGAGGATTAATCCTTCATTTAATTAAGCAATAACTATTAATGAATATCTATTTATGCTGCATGTAGTATGCTGAGTATTGGAGGTGCAAGCGTGACAAAAACCACCATGGTGTTTGCTCTAGTAGAGTTTATCCAGGAGGGAGGCATGTTGAACTGTAGCTAATCCGTTGGGTATCTTTTGTGTGAATTAGAAAAAAAAAAAAAGCTTGTTTGGATAGATGCAATCCATGTGCACACACAGTGAGTAGGCAGTATATTTGTGTAATTAGTAAAACAGCATCACTTCAATGGATGTTTGGAGCTCTATACCAGGATGTATATATCACTGGGAGGCAGTGGAAGACAGGGAAACCTGGTGTGCTTCAGTCCATGGGGTCGCAAAGAGTTGAACACGACTTAGCAACTGAACAACAACCAGAATGTGTGACTTGTCAAATGGACTGTGGGCTGGATTTTATCCTTCATTCTCCTCCTTGATTAAGTATTCCTGTGCAGTGCACAGCTTGCACACTAGGCATGTTTCAAACAAATAGTCTCACAAATAAGTACCATAGTACAAGCAAAAATAAATGCTATAAGGAAAAATGCAGAATTTTTCTTTAAGAATTTATTATTTATTTATTAGCTTATTTATTTTTGGCTGTGCTGGGTCTTTGTTGCTGCTCACTACTTTCTCTAGTTGCAGTGAAGTGTGGTGTTGGATAAGACTCTTGAGAGTCCCTTGGACAGCAGGGAGATCAAACCAGTCAATCCTAAAGGAAATCAACCCTGAATATTCATTGGACGGACTGATGCTTAAGGTGAAGTTACAATACTTTGACCACCTGACACAAAGAACTGACTCACTGGAAAAGACCCTGACAAGGAAAGATTGACTGCAGGAGGGGAAGGGGGCAACAGAGGATGGGATGATTGGATGGCATCACTGACTCAATGGACATGAGTTTGAAAAAGCTCCAGGAAATGGTGAATGACAGGGAAGCCTGGTGTGTTGCAGTTCATGGGGTCACAAAGAGTTGGATAGGACTTAGCAACTGAACAACAACAACATGATTTTCACATTAAGTTGTGTTAGCTATGGAAGGGATAATGTCAGTTCAGAGATAACATCCAGTATTCTCCCTAAAATATATCTCTTATATTTAGTCACCCTGGAAAAGAGATGCAGGCTCTTAAAAGAAGAAAGGGAAGGCTTCAAAGTGGTGAGAACATGCTTTATAAATATATTTAAGGAATTAAAGGACATGGGCTTCCCTGGTGGCTTAGCAGTAAAGAATCTGCCTGACAATGCAGGAGACGCAGGTTTGATCCCTAGGTCAGGAAGATCCCCTGGAGAAGGAAATGGCAACCCACTCCAGTATACTTGCCTGGAAAAATTCCATGGACAGAGGAGCCTGACAGGCTGTGGTCCATGGGATCACAAAAGAGTTGGACATGACTCAGCGACTAAACAACAAATGTTTGAAGAATTAAAAGAAAAACAGGGCAGTGTGTCCACAATTAGTAAATCTCAAAAGAGAAATAAATGCAATAAAAAAAGAAGCAAATGCAAATTCTAGAGATGACTATAATAACTGAAAGGATGATCCAGAGATTTGAGATGGCAGGAGCAGGATCAGAAAATCAATCAATAAAAACTATCCAATCTAAACAACAGAAAAACAAAGAAAGATGAATAATCTCAGAAAACTGTAGGGGAAAAAAAAGCAAACTTTCCAACATAGACAGTGAGATTCTTTGAAAAAACAGGAATAAAAGGGCAGAAAAAAATCTGACTATATAATGACTAAAACCTGCTCAAATTTGATGGAAAACATTATAGATTCAGTAAGCTCAATAATTCTTGAGTAAGGTAAATGCAAGCAACGTGATGGACATAGATTTGAGTAGGCTCCAGGAGTTGATGATGGACAAGGAAGCCTGGTGATGCTGCAATTCATGAGGTCGTAGGGAGTTGGACACAACTGAGTGACTGAATTGAACTGAAGGTAAATGCAGAGAGACTTATATGTGGGCACTCCAGAGTCAAACTTCTGAAAGCCAAATACAAAGACAAAATCTTGAAAACAGCCAGAGAATAGTGAATCATCATGTACATTTTAAATAAAAAACTCTGCCTAGCAACAATATCCTTCAAAAACAATATCCTACAAAAATAAAGGTGAACTCAGTAAACAAAGATTGCCATTTTTTGTTGCTAACAGACTTACTATACAAGAAATACAAGAGGAAGTTCTTCAAGCTGAAAGGAAATGACAATTTAACATATATCCTTGTTATATGTTATATGGATGCTCAAACGACCGCACAATTGCACTCATCTCACACGCTAGTAAAGTCATGCTCAAAATTCTCCAAGCCAGGCTTCAGCAGTATGTAAACCGTGAACTCCCAGATGTTCAAGCAGGTTTTAGAAAACGCAGAGGCACCAGAGATCAAATTGCCAACATCCGCTGGATCATGGAGAAAGCAAGAGAGTTTCAGAAAAACATCTATTTCTGCTTCATTGACTATGCCAAAGCCTTTGACTGTGTGGATCACAATAAACTGTGGAACATTCTGAAAGAGATGGGAATCCCAGACCACCTGACCTGCCTCTTGAGAAACCTGTATGCAGGTCAGGAAGCAACAGTTAGAACTGGACGTGGAACAACAGACTGGTTCCAAATAGGAAAAGGTGTACGTCAAGGTTGTATATTGTCACCTTGCTTATTTAACTTATATGCAGAGTACATCATGAGGAACGCTGGGCTGGAAGAAGCACAAGCTGGAATCAAGATTGCCTGGAGAAATATCAATAACCTCAGATATGCAGATGACACCACCCTTATGGCAGAAAGTGAAGAGGAACTCAAAAGCCTCTTGATGAAAGTGAAAGAGGAGAGTGAAAAGGTTGGCTTGAAGCTCAACATTCAGAAAACAAAGATCATGGCATCTGGTCCCATCACTTCATGGGAAATAGATGGAGAAACAGTGGAAAGAGTGTCAGACTTTATTTTTTTGGGCTCCAAAATCACTGCAGATGCTGATTGCAGCCATGAAATTAAAAGATGCTTACTCCTTGGAAGGAAAGTTATGACCAACCTTGATAGTATATTAAAAAGCAGAGACATTACTTTGCCAACCAAGGTCCGTCTAGTCAAGGCAATGGTTTTTTCCGTGGTCATATATGGATGTGAGAGTTGGACTGTGAAGAAAGCTGATCGCCGAAGAATCGATGCTTTTGAACTGTGGTGTTGGAGAAGACTCTTGAGAGTCCCTTGGACTGCAAGGAGATCCAACCAGTCCATTCTAAAGGAGATCAATCCTGGATGTTCATTGGAGGGACTGATGCTAAAGCTGAAACTGCAATACTTTGGCCACCTCATGCGACGAGTTGACTCACTGGAAAAGACTCTCATGTTGGGAAAGGTTGCGGGCGGGAGGAGAAGGGGAAGACCGAGAATGAGATGGCTGGATGGCATCACCGACTCTGTGGGCATGAGTTTGAGTGTACTCCGGGGGTTGGTGATGGACAGGGAGGCCTGGCGTGCTGTGATTCATGGGGTCGAGCAGAGTCGGACATGACTGAGCGACTGAACTGAACTGAACTGATGTTATATGGATATATCCAAATCATTTCAACAGGGAAGAATGAAGAAAACCAGAACACTACCTATGTAACATATGTAGGCAATTATAAAGGGCTGTGTGTAGGTTTGTGCTGTTTATATATCTGCATTTCTGTTTTCTTCTTTTAGTTTCTTTAAAAAAAAACACAGAAAACTGTTTAAAATAGTTATTTAATTATAATATTATACTAAAATTGTAATATATATGATAATAATAGCACAAAGGAGAGAGAGGAAGAAATAGTTATACTGAGGTTAAATTGTTATATGTCATTGAAATCAAATCAGGATTAACCTGCATTAGACTTTGATATTTAAATATGCATAGAAAAACTGCTTTAAATAAATTAATTTAAAAAATCTATCTATAAAATCAACAGAGGGATTAATATGGTACAATAAAAAAAAAAAACTGAACAGAGAAGGCAGTAAAAAGGAAACAGAGGAATGAAAAAGACATGCAACATGGAAAACAAACAGTAAAATTATATCATTAACTGCATTAAAAGTGAATGCATTAAGTCCTCTGATCAAAGGGAAAACGGTCATATTGGATTTAAGAAAGCAAGATCCAGCCATGTGTTGTTCATAGGAGATACACTGTAGAGCCAAAGATACAAATACTCTGAGGTTGTAAATTGTCCTACAATGCAAAAAGAAGACATAAGAGAGCTGTAGTGGCTATGCTGATTTCAAACAGCATAAAACTTTCCAATAAAGAATATTGCAAGAAACAGAGAAATATGGTCAATTATGATAAAAGTGTCAATGTGTTAGGAAGATATGAAATTATACATGTGTATGTACTTGACCATAGAGTCCCAAAGCCCATGAAGCAAAAATGACAGAATGAAAAGGAGAAATAGACAATTCAACAATTATAGTTGGAGAACTTAATAATTCAATTTCAATAATTTATAATACAACTGGTCAGAGAAAATGTAAGGCTATAGAATACTTGAACAACACTGTCATCAGTCACCTTATCCTAGCTAACATTTATATAAATTCTAGACTCTGTGTCAGGCCACAAAAGAAGTCTCAAGGAAATTCCCTGGCAATCCAGTGGTTAAGACTGTGTTCCATGGCAGGGAGTGTGGGTTTGATCTGTAGATAGGAAACTACTCACAAGCCATGTGGTGTGGCAAAAAAAGTTCCCAAACAACGACAACAAAAGCCTCCAAAATTTTTAAAAATTGAAATCTTCTTTGGCTAATATTAACACAAAACAATAATTTCCTAATAGATGTTGCTTGTATCACATATATTTTTCATTTTTTTGTTTTTTCAGTTGTTCTATATTCTGATAATTAAGATATAATCCTTATTAACAAAACATTATTTTCCTATTCAATTTATCAATTTATGTCTACTAATGGGATTATTGGGCTTCCCTGGTGGCTCAGAGGTTAAAGCGTCTGCTTGCAATGCGGCAGACCTGGGTTCGATCTCTGGGTCGGGAAGATCCCCTGGAGAAGGAAACGGCAACCCACTCCAGTATTCTTGTCTAGAGAATCCCATGGATGGAGAACCTGGTAGGCTTCAGTCCACGGGGTTGCAAACAGTCGGATACGACTGAGAGAGCAAATTAACAACTTAATGGGATTATTACAAAATTTATTTTCCTACTCAATCTATCAATTTATGTCTACTAATGGGATTATTATTTTATATTTAATGAAATTAAAACTTTAAATTTAATAACACCCTCTTTCAACAACACAAGAGAAGACTCTACACATGGACATCACCAGATGGTCAACACCAAAATCACATTGATTATATTCTTTGCAGTCAAAGATGGAGAAGCTGTATACAGTTAGCAAAAACAAGACCAGGAGCTGACTGTGGCTCAGATCATGAACTCCTTATTGCCAAATTCAGACTTAAATTGAAGAAAGTAAGGAAAACCACTAGACCATTCAGATATGACCTAAATCAAATCCCTTATGATTATACAGTGGAAATGAGAAATAGATTTAAGGGACTAGATCTGAGAGATAGAGTGCCTGATGAACTATAGATGGAAGTTCGTGACATTGTATAGGAGACTGGGACCAAGGCCATCCCCATGAAAAAGAAATGCAAAAAAGCAAAATGGCTGTCTGTGGAGGGCTTACAAATAGCTATGAAAAGAAGAGAAGTGAAAAGCAAAGGAGAAAAGGAAAGATATAAGTATCTGAATGCAGAGTTCCAAAGAATAGCTAGGAGAGATAAGAAAGCCTTCCTCAGTGATCAATGCAAAGAAATAGAGGAAAACAACAGAATGGGAAAAACAAGAGATCTCTTCAAGAAAATTAGAGATACCAAGGGCACATTTCATGCAAAGATGGGCTCGATAAAGGACAGAAATGGTATGGACCTAACAGAAGCAGAAGATATTAAGAAGAGGTGGCAAGAATACACAGAAAAACTGTACAAAAAAGATCTTCATGACCAAGATAATCACAATGGTGTGATCACTCACCTAGAGCCAGACATCTTGGAATGTGAAGTCAAGTGGGCCTTAGAAAGCTTCACTATGAACAAAGCTAGTGGAGATGATGGAATTCCAGTTGAGCTATTTCAAATCTTGAAAGATGATTCTGTGAAAGTGCTGCACTCAATATGCCAACAAATTTGGAAAACTCAGCAGTGGCCACAGGACTGGAAAGGTCAGTTTTCATTCCAATCCCAAAGAAAGGCAATGCCATAGAATGCTCAAACTACCGCACAATTGCACTCATCTCACACACTAGTAAAGTCATGCTCAAAATTCTCCAAGCCAGGCTTCAGCAATACATGAACCGTGAACTTCCAGATGTTCAAGCTGGCTTTAGAAAAGGCAGAGGCACCAGAGATCAAATTGCCAACATCCGCTGGATCATGGAGAAATCAAGAGAGTTCCAGAAAAACATCTATTTCTGCTTCATTGACTATACCAAAGCCTTTGACTGTGTAGATCACAATAAACTGTGGAAAATTCTGAAAGAGATGGGCATACCAGACCACCTGACCTGCCTCTTGAGAAACCTGTATGCAGGTCAGGAAGCAACAGTTAGAACAGGACATGGAACAATGGACTGGTTCCAAATAGGAAAAGGAGTACGTCAAGGCTGTATATTGTCACCTTGCTTATTTAACTTCTATGCAAAGTACATCATGAGGAACGCTGGGTTGGAAGAAGCACAAGCTGGAATCAAGATTGCCTGGAGAAATATCAATAACCTCAGATATGTAGATGACACCACCCTTATGGCAGAAAGTGAAGAGGAACTCAAAAGCCTCTTGATGAAAGTGAAAGAGGAGAGTGAAAAGGTTGGCTTGAAGCTCAACATTCAGAAAACTAAGATCATGGCATCTGGTCCCATCACTTCCTGGGAAATAGATGGAGAAACAGTGGAAACAGTGTCAGACTTTATTATTTTGGGCTTCAAGATCACTGCGGATGCTGATTTCAACCATGAAATTAAAAGATGCTTACTCCTTGGAAGAAAAGTTATGACCAACCTAGACAGAATATTAAAAAGCAGAGACAGTACTTTGCCAACAGAGGTCCATCTGGTTAAGGCTATGGTTTTTCCAGTGGTCATGTATGGATGTGAGAGTTGGACTGTGAAGAAAGCTGATCGCCGAAGAACTGATGCTTTTGAACTGTGGTGCTGGAGAAGATTCTTGAGAGTCCCTTGGACTACAAGGAGATCCAACCAGTCCATCCTAAAGGAGCTCAATCCTGGGTGTTCATTGGAAGGACTGATGCTAAAGCTGAAACTCCAATTCTTTGGTCACCTCATGCGAAGAGTCGACTCACTAGCAAAGTCTCTGATGATGGGAGGGATTGGGGGCAGGAGGAGAAAGGGAAGACATGGAATGAGATGGCTGGATGGCATCACCGACTCGATGGAAGTGAGTTTGAGTGAACTCCGGGAGTTGGTGATGGACAGGGAGGCCTGGCATACTGTGATTCATGGGGTTGCAAAGAGTCAGACACAACTGATAGACTGAACTGAACTGATATATTTGGGTTTAAATAACAAGTTTAGGATTTGTATTCTTCCCATTTTTTGTGTGTGTACCTTTTCTCTTATTTTTTTTTTTTGGAGGGAGTGAGTGATTAAGAATTTTTTAAATTATTTCTTTCCTTTTTCATTTGCTACTTTTACATAATTTTAATGGTTATTTTGGACTTTACTGGTGGCTCAGTGGTTAAGAATCTGCCTGCAATGCAGGATTCAGTTCAGTTGCTCAGTTGTGTCTGACTCTTAGCAACCCCATGAACTGCAGTACGCCAGGCCTCCCTGCCCATCACCAACTGCAGGAGTTTACCCAAACCCATGTCCATTGAGTCGGTGATGCCATCCAACCATCTCATCCTTTGTCATCCCCTTCTCCTCCTGCCCCCAATCCCTCCCAGCATCAGGGACTTTTCCAATGAGTCAACTCTTCGCATCAGGTGGCCAAAGTATTTGGAGTTTAAACTTCAAAATCAGTCCTTCCAATGAACCCCCAGGACTGATCTCCTTTAGAATGGACTGGTTGGATCTCCTTGCAGTCCAAGGGACTCTCAAGAGTCTTCTCCAACACCACAGTTCAAAAGTATCAATTCTTCAGTGCTCAGCTTTCTTTATAGTCCAACTCTCACATCCACACATGACTACTGGAAAATCCATAGCCTTGACTAGACAGACCTTTGTGGACAAAGAAATGTCTCTGCTTTTCAATATGCTGTCTAGGTTGATCATAACTTTCATTCCAAGGAGTAAGTATCTTTTAATTTCATGGTTGCAATAACCATCTGCAGTTTTTTTGGAGACCCCGAAAAATAAATTCAGCCACTGTTTCCACTGTTTCCCCATCTATTTCCCATGAAATGATGGGACAATATGCCATGATCTTTGTTTTCTGAATGTTGAGCTTCAAGCCAACCTTTTCACTCTCCTCTTTCACTTTCCTCAAGAGCCTCTTTAGTTCCTCTTCACTTTCTGCCATAAGGGTAGTGTCATCTGCATATCTGAGGTTATTGATATTTCTCCCGGCAATCTTGATTCCAGCCTGTGCTTCTTCCAGCCCAGCGTTCCTCATGATGTACTCTGCATAGAAGTTAAATAAGCAGGGTGACAATATACAACCTTGACGTACCCCTTTTCCCATTTGAAACCAGTCTGTTGTTCCATGTCCAGTTCTAACTGTTGCTTCCTGACCTGCATACAGTTTTCTCAAGAGGCAGGTCAGGTGGTCTGGTATTCCCATCTCTTTCAGAAATGCAGGGTACCCAGGTTCAATCTTCCCTGATTCAGGAAGATTCCCTTGAGAATGAAATGGCAACCCATTCCAGTATTCTTGCCTGGGAAATCTCATGGACAGAGGAGCCTGGTGGGCTACATATCTTAGGATTTCAAAAGAGTCAGACATATTTTAGTAACTAAACAACAACAGTAAAGTGGTTATTTTAGAATTACATTTCAAGGACACTGAAAAGACTATATGAAGTCTGAATTTAATATCATTTTCATGTTGCTGTTGTATAGTTTAATTCTATATATATGTAAAAGTTAATAATACATTAATTCATTATTGTACAGTATTAAGTACAGTATCAACTTATACTTGCCCATGCATTTGTCTTTTCTATAAATTTTAAATTCATTTTAGTTATTTTTCATTTTTGTTTCCATCTAAGATGGATTTTCCTCCTACCTGAAGAACTCTTTTTATATTTCCTTAATGTAAGTCTGATTGTGAATTCTCTCACTTTTTTCCATCTAAAAATATATTTTTTAGAAATTTTTTAATGAGAGATTTTCTCTGAGTATAGAGTTCTAGTTTGGCAGCTATTTTATTTTAGCACCTTTAAGGTGCTATTCCATTGATTTGTGTTTTCCATTATTGCTACTGAGAAGTCATTGAATAGTCTTATTATTATTCTTTGAAATAATGTATCTTTTTTTCCTCTAGCTATTTTAAAAACTTTTTATCTTTATTTTTCAGTTTTTTTACATGCTATTCCTACATGCATTTTGTGTGTATATCCTGTGTCTGGTTCAAAGTGATTTTCAAATCTGCATCTGATGTTTTCCTCAGGTTTTGAAAACATTTGGCTATTATTTCTTCATATATTGCTATTGATACCTTCTATCTCTTCTATCTGTGTGGAACTTCAATTACACATATGCTTAATCTTTTGACTGGGTTCCATAAGCCTCATGTGCTCTTCCAAGCTCATATAGCTGTTGGCAGAATTTATTCCTTCTGGTTATAGGACTGAGGTTGTGCTTTCTGAGCAGCTGCCAACTGAGATTGCTCTGTTCCTAGAGGTTGGCCACATTCTTTGCCAATAAGCTCTTTCAAAATTTGACAGCTTACTTCTTCAGAGCCAGCAAGAGAAGATCTCTTGTTCCTTTTTGCTAAGGTGAATTTTTAAAGATGAGTGTGACATGAGTGTGACATCCATCACCTATGTTTTATTCTGTTTCATAGAGGCAAGTCACAGTTCTGCCCACATTCAAGGAGAGAGGATTATACATGGGTGTGACTCACTGAGGGTCACCTTAGATGCATCTGCTATTATTTATTTATATTAAAGTTGTGTCTGATAATTTTAATACAGTGATTTTTATGGGTCTGTTTCTGTCAAGTGCTTTTTTTTTTTTTTAATTTTCTTGCTCTTTAGCTTTTCAGTCTTTTCTCCTGGTATGTTTGGTGTATTTTTATCACATCCTGGGTACTCTGTATCATTTTCAGATGTAAAAATCATGATACAGCCTGCAGGCTATGTAAAAACCACTGGTTGGCTCATGGGTAAGTAGGCTGTAGCTTGCCTGCCCCCGTTCTAAATTTTAAAATATGTAAACTGTAGAAATAAATGGAAACTTTACATTATATTGTCCTCCTCTAGAAAATATTTTATTTTACCTCCTGTTGGATAGTTAGTCTAAAGGTAAGAGCAAATTAACACATGTAAGGATTAAGTAAAATTGAACTGGTTTCATTCTTTGTAAG
Source organism: Moschus berezovskii (assembly GCF_049115385.1). Taxonomy (NCBI): domain Eukaryota; kingdom Metazoa; phylum Chordata; class Mammalia; order Artiodactyla; family Moschidae; genus Moschus; species Moschus berezovskii. The sequence goes on along the minus strand of NC_142463.1, from coordinate 114,411,671 downwards.
GGTGATTTTATTTCCATTTTACCCTTTTGCCTAAGTTATAGACCTCCAGCATATGGATACTGCTAGATGCTCTGCTCAGTTTTTAGTCTTTTGACCGAAGATGACAGACATTAAGTTACGGCTTCACAAGGAAACTGCAGAGAAGTGGGTATGAGGCTAACATTTCCATATATCTTTTCTTTCTGGAATCTTGACTCCTCCACTTTTCACTGACTTAGAAGCTATATCTACATCATATAGTCATTACAATATCATTCCAGGGAAAGAGGAGAACTAGTTCTTTCCTCAATTCTGCAAGAATATGAAGAGTAGCAGGGTGGAAAGAACCCACATAATGGTCACTTATTAATCAGTTCTCTTAGTCTTAGCTGTTCCATTTGTACAATGGGGATAATAGTGTTCACATATGTAACTACTTTATCTTGTGAGGTTATATATACTGTGTACATACACATATATATGTGTATATATATACTGTGAGGTTATATAAAACAATATGAAGGATGCAGATGGAGAGCTGTCATCTGGTTAGATATGATTGTCATCATCATCACATCACTATATCATCATTCAGTGGTGAATAAACAGAGGCCCAGATAAGAAAAGTGTCTATCCAAAGAGTGATCGAGTCAGTGGCCGATATGGAAACTGAAACCTGGGTAAACAGAATTGCTAGTCTGACACTGTTTTCACTGTAACCAAGGTGTCTTTTTAGACTGCTATCACTAGTAGGGCCCCCATACAACTTCAAATTAAACTGTATCTAGCCACTGTTTATTGAGAATTATTTTGTGTCCAGAATTATGCTGGTGTGACTTCTGAAGCTGGATTTTGGGAATTTAAGTTCTGGTTTCCCATTTATCACCCCAGTATCATAGAAAAGTTACATAATGTCTTTGTGCTGGTTTTAAATTCTGAAAGCAAATATAATTATGTTACCTTATATATTTATTGTTAAGATTAAATTAATATATGTACATTGCAGAGTCTCAGTTCAGTTCAGTCGCTCAGTCGTGACCGACTCTTCGCATGAGGTGGCCAAAGTATTGGAGTTTCAGCTTTAGCCTCAGTCCTTCCAATGAACACCCAGGATTGATCTCCTTCTAGTGCCTAGCATTTAGTTCAGTTCAGTTCAGTTCAGTTCAGTCGCTCAGTCGTGTCCGACTCTCCGCGACCCCATGAATCACAGCACACCAGGCCTCCCTGTCCATCACCAACTCCCGGAGTTCACTCAAACTCATGTCCATCGAGTCGGTGATGCCATCCAGCCATCTCATTCTCTGTCGTCCCCTTCTCCTCCCGCCCCCAACCTTTCCCAGCATCAGAGTCTTTTCCAGTGAGTCAACTCGTCTCATGAGGTGGCCAAAGTATTGCAGTTTCAGCTTTAGCATCAGTCCTTCCAGTGAACACCCAGGATTGATCTCCTTTAGAATGGACTGGTTGGATCTCCTTGCAGTCCAAGGGACTCTCAAGAGTCTTCTCCAACACCACAGTTCAAAAGCATCAATTCTTTGGTGATCAGCTTTCTTCACAGTCCAACTCTCACATCCATACATGACCACGGGAAAAACCATAGCCTTGACTAGACGGACCTTTGTTGGCAAAGTAATGTCTCTGCTTTTTAATATACTATCTAGGTTGGTCATAACTTTCCTTCCAAGGAGTAAGAGTCTTTTAATTTCATGGCTGCAATCAGCATCTGCAGTGATTTTGGAGCCCCAAAAAATAAAGTCTGACACTGTTTCCACTGTTTTTCCATCTATTTCCCATGAAGCATATAGTAAGCACGTATAAAAAGTATTAGCAATTATTTTTATTAGTGGTAGTAGCTGTAGGTACTGTCAGAGAACAATAGATGAATGAGAATCTCTGTCTAAAGGTACTCTCAGTCATTAGAGATGTGAGACCAATGCAAAGAAAATGATTCAAGTGCTAAAAATATGTGACAATTCAATGTTAGCTTTTATGTATTTGAAGGTTATCAACACTCATGTACATCTAGGTGGACTATGAATTTTTTTATTTTTATTTTATTTTTAAACACAAAATAATTCTCAATAAATAGTGGCTAGATAGAATTTAATTTGAAATTGTATGGTGGCCCTACTAGTAATAGCAATCTAAAAAGATACCTTGGTTACGGTGAAAAAAGTGTCGGACTAGCAATTCTGTTTACCCAGTTTTCAGTTTCCATATTGGCCACTGACTTGATTACTGTTTGGATAGACACTTTTTAATCTGGGCCTCTGTTTATTCACCATTGAGTGATGATATAATGATGTGATATAATGAATTTTTTGGTAAGTATATGAAAGATGACCTGGCAAGGCTGAGGCCCTGGTGGTACTGACTTAGGGGCTCCTAAATAACATAGCATATATGGTGAGCAGAGCAAAGCTGAGAAAGGTCAGTTTGTTAAACTCCTTACAACATAATTCAAGGACTGGATTGATGATTCTACCCTACGATTTTAATCTGACTTCAAGTGTCAGAGTATCTGAACATCAGCCATGTGTGGGAGAGGCAGGAGGGATTCATGCTCAAACCCTACTTGGCAATTATTGTTTCTCTTCTGCCTCTTACAAAGAGTCATTCCACAAGATCTTGAGCCACTCTCCTTAGGCACCAGAGAAATGGACAGACAGCATGATGTGTATCTTAGCGGACCATGGCCAGCCCTAACAGAACTTGAAATCAAACTTTTTACCCCAGAGATTCCTCCTAGTAACCAAGGGAACTCTCTGCTCCCAAACATTAATCTTGGGATTAGGAAGTGAGCTGCCTGACTAATAAGGTCTCCAGGTACTCTGCTGTTTGGATTATGTCTTCTGCTATTGATCATTTGGGAGTAGTCAGTGCTATTTTGGGGAAGGAGACCCCAGAGTTTTGGCAGACTATTTGCACATTATTAGGAAACCTCAAGCCAGAGTTACTGCTTTATGACTCAGTGAGAAGCTTCTTCCAGGAGTACGGGCTGTGAGAACCTAGAGGAAATTCATGTTCAGGAAATTAATTTTCTGTGCTTCACTTCTAATCTCAGGCACTGGAAGAGAGGGATGGGCATTGTTTCCTTCCTGTCCAGTACTTTTACATATTGCATCCTGGGAGGTATCTAAAGATCTGCCATTGAAGGGGAAATTCCTGTTAAACTGTAGCTCTGCTCAGTAAGATGTTAGTGACCTTCAGATAAAAAGAAAAAACTTGTAGATTACTTGATAAAAGGGCAAATTTTTACACAGTGGTCTAAACTTAAATAACTGATAGGTTTAAATAATTATTAGGAAAGACAATGATGATCTGGGAAACATTTTATAATTATTTAGTAAAAATCCATATCTATTATTGCAGGCATTCAAAATTCCAGAGTGGGGTATTAGACTCTTGAACATGAACACATCTCTCTAGAAGACCTGAAAAACAGGCCCCTTGGTGAGTTTCATTTTCTGATATATAGACTATTTACTATAGTATATATTCAATTATCACACAGCCAGTGATAAGTCTATACAAAGGAGAACATGATCTTTCCTAGAAACTATTGTTATTTCTGATTTAGGAAATGTGGATGTATAAACTAACATAGAGAAGAGGAACATGAGACTTCAAAGGCCTTCAGTTGGGTCCTATACAAAAAGATTTTCAAAAACTTAAGCTCCATGAGGACAAGGACCATTCCTTGATCATCTTTGTTTTCTGAGTATTTGCACAGTACTTACACCTTGTGACAACTCAACACACAGGGCTACTGAAGAAATAGTTTTGTTTGGATTTGAAGCAAAGTTTTACTATTCATGGGAAACAAACAAAACGAAACAAAGCAGGGAATGTTGAGATAAAAAAGCTCTCTTCACTGAGACAAAATGCAAATAGTGTATTCACTCACGATTGAGTCGGGAACAGGCTTTGTTTCACTTTGGTGGGGGGAGTCATTTATTTGACATAAATAAAAGGTAGCAATAACTCCACAGTCAAAGAAATCATCTGGATTTTGAGGTTTCTGTCCATCTGTCCCTTCCCTATTTTTTGGTCTCTCGTGCTTCCTCCTACACCCTAGATGAGTAATCCTACTGTTGCCAATGTTTTTCATTTCCTCATCCCACTCTGCACCCCTTTGCTGACTGGTCTATCTGTTAGAATCTCCCATATGATGGTGCTGGGGTTCAGTTTTTTAGAGTGTTAGCAATTAAGAGCTGTTTAATGGTCTGGAGGAGAGAGAAACAGAAATATTCTAGGCTACCAGCATGAGTAAGATCTTCTGGCCAACAAAGTGAAATTAACTTATTCATCCTGAATAACCTGGATGAATTTCAAATCAAATGTGTGAGTATAGTGAAAACTGTGATTTTATAGTGGTGAATTCCAAACTATTGCTTATAAGCCAGAAACACAATCTAGAAGTCATAGGTTAGTCCTAGATATATATTAGCTGAGTGAACTAACATGACCTAAGGGAGAAGTAAAATATTGGGCATCTTCAAGGAGATTAGAATCAAAGATGAAAGTCTTATTGTACCTAATTCATACCTTTGTTGATATAATACATGTAACAGTGTATGTCCTGATCAATGTACCTCAAGAAAAATTTTTAAAGAGCAAGAAAAAGTCGATATGAACAATTGGAAGGTAAATGATAAAATTTATAAAATCAAGACTAGAATCACAGGCTTATTTACATACCACAGAATACTAAGTTTAAGCCTGTCTACCCTATCCTGCTTCTCTGAAATATTTAAACTGGTTTAAATATTTAAATATGTGGAAAATAAAAAGAAGTACTAGGGAATTCCCTGGCCATCCATTGGTTAGGATTCAGCACTTTCACTGCTGAGGACTCAGGTTCCATTGCTGGTTGCAGAACTAAGATCCCGCAGAAGAAAGTACTAATAAAATTATTATTTATTAAAGGCTCCCTATGTGTTGAGTGCTGTATCAAACTCTTCTAATATATTAACTCATGTAAAACTTATGCCAGCTTTGTGGAATATTACTGTATTCAATATGTAAATGAGTTTAAATATTATGCCTAAAATTTAGAGAGGCTAATGAAGGAATTTAGGGGCTTCCCAGGTGGCTCAGTGAGTAAAGAATACACCTCCAATATAGGAGACAAATGTTTGATCTCTGGATCAGGAAGATCCTCTGGAAGAGGGGATGGCAACCCATATCAGTATTCTTGCCTGGAGAATCCCATGGACAGAGGAGCCTGGCAGGCTACAGTCCATGGGATCACAAAGAGTCGGACATGACCGAAGTGACTTAGCACACACGCATGTAGGAATTTGTGCAAGAAATTTACATCAGGGAACTTTTTAAAAGAATGTTATGACAACATTTAGGGGTAAGACTTGGACTAAGGCCAACTGAAATAAAGCGGATTAATTAGGAAAACTTTTTTGAGGTTGAAAATTGAGTGTTGGTAAGAAGCATGGAGAGGAGAAGCCAGAGTGGAGAGAATTTCAGGAAGCACTGTCTTCAGGAACGAAAAGGAAAGGAATATAATTAGGATCTATCTTAGCTTCCTGAATGGCAGTAATGGTTAAATGGTGGGTAATCAGGAGTAGATATGGGTTTATGGGCAATGTTAACTCTGTTCTAGTATGGTCTCCAATCCTGAGTTCACATTGAGTAAGCACATTTCTGTCCCCATCATAACTTGGAATATACAATATTGAAATGAAAAATAGAACATCTGTTACAGAACATCTTCTCTGATTAAATGTTTTATCTTTTCTCACACTAGGAAAACCTTTTCATATTTGAAGTGACTTGAAGGGATAAGTTCATATTTATTTCATTTATTTCATTCTCTCCTTGCATTTGGCTAGAATTCAGGGAAATAAGCCAAATACCTGCATGGTCTTTTTGAGTCTTTCATGATCACAGTAGATTTTAGTGCAGGGCTTAGGGAAGTAAAGCCTAGGACAAAGGGTTCTGAGGAGAAGTCATCCTAGGACCCTTGCAGGACATTTGGTCTTGATAGTGCATTCTGACAGTGTTGAAAGAATATCAGCCATGGGTATCTTTTGTCTCTCACTTAGATCACTGTTCCCCATTGGATGCTGAGGGGGCTAAATCAAAAGTGCTGGAGGAGGACACTTGCTTTGGCCAGTTTATTTTTGACAGTTGAATGAGTCTAAAATGATATGTCACCATCTTGCCTTGCATTTCCCTGATTAATACTGAGATTTGAATATGTCTTCATATGTTTGTTGGCTATAAGTATCTTCTCTCCTGCAAAAAAAAAAGAAGAGTGTTGGAGGAAGAACTTTAGAGCTGGGTTTCTTCCTGGACCTGGACTCACCTCTTCAATGGCTGGGTAATTATTTCTACAAATCTGCCTTTTGATGTGCCTCTCTTTTCTTTCTCAGATCTATTTCTACCATAAACCCCAGAGTCCTAGGGGTCCTTTATATTACTAAAGAAAAGAGAGGGGAAATTGATGGCTCTGAGCATGTGATCTAAGCTGATCACTGATGACTCGCGGTCTCAGGCATTGCTCAGAGAATAGACACACCCTTCACTGAAGGCCTAGGTCCAACCTACTATCTTTCATGATTAACTCATCATACCTTTCTTTCCTTTGTTGAGCTCTTTTAGACCTCAACCTCCCTCAATGCCAAAGCCAAACTCCACTTCTGTGGCTGAGTTCCTTTTTGAAGGTTTCTCCAGCTTTGGGTGGCAGCACAGGCTTGGTTTCTTTGTTGTCTTTCTAACTTTGTACCTGCTGACTCTCTCTGGCAATGCTGTTATTTTGACTATTATTCGCCTGGACCGTCATCTTCATACTCCCATGTACTTTTTCCTAAGCATGCTGTCCATCTCTGAGACCTGTTATACTGTGGCCATCATTCCCTGTATGCTTTCTGGCCTCCTGAGTCCTCATCAGACCATTTCTCTCCAAGGCTGTGCCACTCAGCTCTTTTTCTATCTAACCTTTGGTATCAATAACTGCTTCTTGCTCACAGCCATGGGATATGATCGCTACATGGCCATCTGCAACCCTCTACGGTATTCAGTCATCATGGGTAAAGAGGCCTGTATCCAGCTGGCATCTGGGTCCCTGGGAATTGGCCTGAGTATGGCCATTGTCCAGGTAACGTCTGTGTTTGGCCTGCCCTTCTGTGATGCCTTTGTCATCTCTCACTTCTTTTGTGACGTGAGACCCCTGCTGAAGCTGGCCTGCACAGACACCACTGTCAATGAAATCATCAACTTTTTCATCAGTATTTGTGTCCTTGTTGTGCCGATGGGCCTGGTCTTCATCTCTTATGTCCTCATCATCTCCACCATCCTCAAGATTGCTTCAGCTGAGGGTCGGAAGAAGGCCTTTGCCACCTGCGCCTCCCACCTCATCGTGGTCATCATCCACTACGGCTGTGCCTCTATCATTTACCTGAAGCCTAAGTCCCAGAGTTCCCTGGGGCAGGACAGACTCATCTCAGTGACTTACACAGTGATCACCCCTCTGCTAAACCCTGTCGTGTACAGTCTGAGGAACCAGGATGTCAGAGATGCTTTGTGCAGAGCCATGGGGCGAAAACCCCTCTCCTCTTAGTGAGGAGAGTTTCTGGAAGGCCTTTTCTCTCATTTCATTAACATATATTAATGCTGTTTTAGTAATGCTGCTAAGTATCAGATCAAGAATAGACTGAACTCGGTGCTAAAACTGGAGGCTTCCATTTGAGTTAGTCATGGCTCTCTGTGTTCTCCTGAAGAGAGGTTAGAGAATGACTTATCATACCCTTAAGAATACAGGGAAAAGATTTATCTGTTTGGGTCATTCATACTCATATTCTGTCACACACTCGTGCACCTATCTAAATATGTCCTGAGAATATGTTGAATTATACAACTACAATAAGACACAAAAATTCAGCAGAGTTCTAAAAGGCTAATGAATAAAGTGCTTGGAAACCACCTCAGAAAAACCTCTGTTGTGGTGGTGAATGGTGTAGGAGTAATTTGTGCACAATTTTATTTAACAAGTAAGTATGGAGACACATTCATGTCCTTTTCTATGGATGTCCAAGGCTTTTTGTAATCTGATTTTGCTGCTTGCTAAGCTGAAACTCCAATACTTTGGCCACCTCATGCGACGAGTTGACTCATTGGAAAGGACTCTGATGCTGGGAGTGATTGGGGGCGGGAGAAGATGGGGACAACAGAGAATGAGATGGCTGGATGGCATCACCGACTCGATGGACATGAGTTTGAGTGAACTCCGGGAGTTGGTGATGGACAGGGAGGCCTGGCATGCTGTGTGATTCATGGGGTCACAAAGAGTCGGACACGACTGAGTGACTGAACTGAACTGAACTGAATATCCCACCACAGCCTGAGGGATCTTCAAAAGCAAACGAACAAACAAAAAAACCCCACTCTCCAAGTGGATAGAACTGCCCTAACTATTTCTGGAAACGAGGAGTACAAATGTGGTAATGCAAAAGATCTTCAGCTACTGAGAACACAGAGGTGGGTTGTCCAGTCCCAAGATACCTAGGTAAAAAATAGTGAGAAAACTTCAGTTGGGAAAGGAGATCATGATGAACAGTTTAATGCTTTCACACCTCCAACACAGGAGTGAGAGAGAATGGAGGCTGGGAGGAGCCAAGAAGAATCAGAGTTCCTTTTGCAGAGTAGACCTAAATCTTTGAAATAGTGTTATAAATGTAAGCACTTTAACTACAGCTTCTGAAGTCATTTATTAATGAGAAGAAATCTGAAGCTTGACTTAATGAAAAAGTTTTTCAGTCCGCTCCTAAGCTATCATGGTTTCCCAGCAGCTCAGTGGTAAAGAAGTGCAGTGGTAAAGCCAGTGCAGAAGAGGCAGGTTTGACCCCTGGGTCAGGAAGGGTCCCTGGAGAAGGAAATGGCAACCCACTCCACTATTCTTGCCTGGGAAATCCCACAGATAGAAGAACCTGGTGGGCTACAGTCCATGGGGTCACAAAAGAATTGAACACAACTCAACGACTTAGCAAAAACCACCTAAGCTTTCAGAGGTTAATCTTCAGAAATTTCTTCTTAGATATTCCCAACTTAAAACCTGAGTTTAAAAAACCCATTTTATGTCTGAGCATCACAGAAGGTGAAAGCGTGTGCTCTGATTCTCTCTTCCTCATCCTTTCGCTCCACTCTGGCCTTCTATACTAAAGAACAAGTGTAGCCTACACTTCAAACCCAGCTTCTGCAGTCTCCAGAATCCAGCTGATCCCATGGGGTGATCCTGCAGAGGCAAAATTTCACTTGTAAGAGTGTCATGAAGTTAGCTGGGTGCTGAAAATGGGACAAACCAATGGAAATTAACAAAGCTTCTAAGTCAACTTAACATTTCTAACTTTGCTGTAAAACACTGGTGTATAAAATCTGATCAGAGATAAAAGATAAAAAATATCTTTGCCTTGGTGACCATATTTTTAGAAATGACAGAGTCAGTTTATTTCTGTTAGGATAGCCAGAAAACAGTTATAATTTTTTTTCTTAGTAGTTCTGTTTAAACGGAACGGAAAGATCTGCTTGAAGCTCAACATTCAGAAAACAAAGATCATGGCATCTGGTCCCGTCACTTCATGGGAAATGGAAAAACAGTGGAAACAGTGTCAGACTTTATTTTTGTGGGCTCCAAAATCACTGCAGATGCTGATTGCAGTCATGAAATTAAAAGACACTTACTCCTTGGAAGGAAAGTTATGACCAACCTAGATAGCATATTAAAAAGCAGAGACATTACTTTGTCAACAAAGGTCCATCTAGTCAAGGCTATGGTTTTTCCAGTGGTCATGTATGGATGTGAGAGTTGGACTGTGAAGAAAGCTGATCGCCAAAGAATTGATGCTTTTGAACTGTGGTGCTGGAGAAGACTCTTGAGAGTCCCTTGTACCGCAAGGAGATCCAACCAGTCCATTCTAAGGGAGATCGATCCTGGGTGTTCATTGGAAGGACTGATGCTAAAGCTGAAACTGCAATACTTTGGCCACCTCATGCGACGAGTTGACTCACTGGAAAAGACTCTGATGCTGGGAAAGGTTGGGGGTGGGAGGAGAAGGGGACGACAGAGAATGAGATGGCTGGATGGCATCACCGACTCGATGGACATGAGTTTGAGTGAACTCCGGGAGTTGGTGATAGACAGGGAGGCCTGGTGTACTGTGATTCATGGGGTTGCGGAGAGTCGGACACGACTGAACTGAAAGATCTGATGGTCAGTGTCACACTCACTTCAATTTGAAATTGTATTTGGTGGCTGCTCTGGTGTGGCCCCTTCAGGACCCACACTTTTATTTCCCTAGCTGCTGGAAATGTCTTGGGCTGACAGCTTGCAGTTGAGCCCCGCCTCAGGAATTACCATGCTAAAGAACTGCCATCTCCAGAGTCACAGCCCCTTCCCATGGGTAGCCTTTCCAATGACTTATCTTTTTCAGAGTATAAAGACTGGCACCCTTTCCTCAATTTAAGACAGCTATGAAGGGTACTCCCAGATTCAGGAATTCCTATGTGTGATGATTTGTGGTTTCTGTGTGACTCCATCACATTTCCACTTCTCCCTCTACCTTCATCCTGCATGGATGTTGATCCTGAGAGCACTCCCTAATAAACTTGCTGCTTTCAATTCTCTATTTCAGCCTGTTTCCTAGAGATCCCAGTCTGCAACATTTTAGGATCCCAGTTCTAGAACAGTGATTGGTCAATGGAGGTTCCAAATTTTCAGCCTTGATATGAGCTAGTGAAGATAGAAGATCAGTGGTTCCTGTATTTTAATTTTGAAAAGATGTTAATTTTCAAAAATTTAATCCTATTAATTGAATGATATTTACTTTTGTTCAGCTTAGTCTCTGGCAGTGCAGTATTACCTTGTTGCAAACTGATAAAAAAAATAAACAAATAAATATAAATTAGCATTTTTCTCAGAATCCACAGGAAGTCATTTCTTTGTCTTCAAAAGTTTCTCTGCAAGCAAGTTCAGTTTCATTGCATTCCTTACCTGGCAGTGAGATTACTGACTTCTCTCAGCGATAGTTCAAAAATTGCAAAAAACAGGAAAAACAGGAAAGTCTTCAAGAAGGGAAAGGTTGTGGATGCTTTAAGTGATATATGCAAGTGACTTTTAACAGTGATCCTGGGCACAGTTATAGAGTAAAAGGCTTGTGGTGGGAATGTCATGGAAGCTGATAAGGCATCAGCTGGGGACTTGGGTTTGGTGACTAACTGCCCAGGGCTGGGTAGACAACTTAAGGCAAGGAGATAATACTACTCTCTGAGGTTTTCTGGGGACCCAGGCTGGCAAGTGCCTCTGCCACTCTCAACATAAAGCTCCCATTTCTGACTTCAAGGAGATGCCTCTTGTTCCACGTTCTGTTTAATGAGAAGAGAGAAAGAGCAGAGACTTTCTTCAAATATTCAATTTCCTGAAATGCTGACAAGGTGTATCTTTTGTCTGTTTCTACTCCTGAGGGCCATGGAAATTTGTCTTCCACTGGCCAGTAGCAGGGAGCTACTGACTTGATATTCAAAAACAAATTGCTTAGTATTTGGAGTATTGGGAGTTTGTTACAGTTTATGGCAGACAATTTGGAACAGCAACCATGGGAAAGAAATTTGCTTTATGGGACAGTCTAGACCATTATGGTAAGAGATTGGAGGTAACAGAGGGTGAAGCTGGGGTGAATTATTTCTATCTAATTATTTGGTGACATTCATACTATCTCTCTGTCACAGATAGATTATATATATATATATAAAGACATCTTTATAAGTGCCATATTTGGAGGGTCGACAGAGTTCTCAAGATCTAACTATGTGTTCCACATTCCCTGAAGAACAGATGTATGACTATCGGGAAGAAGAAATGTGGAAATAAATGGTAGACATAAGTCTGATACGAGCCTGAAATTTAAATATCTGGAAGAACACAGTGAGAGAAGAGAACAGTATGTGGAGAATGAAAGAAAAACTCACACTGGGCTTCTTGGGGAATGCGTCCTGAGACTTTGTGCTGGGGATCACCACAGAGCCAGGCTTCCATGTAATGAAAGAAAAAATGTCTGGGCTAAAAGGGAGCTTAAAGGCCACCTTGTCCAAACCTCCCTTGTTACAAAGAAGAAATGGAATCTGAGACTGGCAAGAACTTGCCCCAGTAACACAGTTAGTTATCAACAGCTCAAACTTCCAGGTTTGTGCTCAGTTCATAGTGCTTGCAAGCTGGGGGTGAGAATGTAAATGGAAGTAAAAATGAAGTGTAACAGTCAAGACTCAGAAAGATGTATCTGAAGCTTACAAAGCCTGGACTATCCATGTTCAATCTCTCTCAATTCTTCTGGGTCACTTAGCCTCAGACCAAATAAAGGAGTAAGTAGTGTTCTCTTCAGCCTGATGCACAGCGGTGTGTCAAACACTATGAGACTAGACGTTGTTAATGAATGTTCTATGTGACTCCGGTCCCAAGACTGTAACTATAATAGACCCTCTATCTTTTCTTAAAGGTAGGGGAGCATCTAGGAATAGCAGCAAGGAGCTTCCTATAGGGACTTTTCCTGGCCTATTGTTGCAGGAAAAATCCCTTCTCCACCCATAAGGCCTCTTTACAAAAAGCCAAGTGCCAAGGCCCTTTCCTGAGAATCTGGTCACTATCTCTTTGAAATGATTAAAAAAAAACATGGACAGTGTTAAGGAGGTTCATACCAGGGTTAGGGCTCAATATGGGCTGTCCCTAAATATGCCACAATGACATATTGAATATTTTGAATTAAAATTACTTAAGAAGCAGGATGGATGGATTTGGGAGTTCAGGATTAGCAGATGCAAACCATTATATATAGGATGGATAAACAACAGGGTCCTGCTATATGACATAGGGAACTATATTCGATATCCTGTAATAAACCATAATGGAAAAGAAATGTATATATACACATATATAACACAGGGAGCTCAGCCCAATACTCTGTAAGGACCTATACACTTCGTAAGGAATGAAGGGATATATACAACTATCCTCCAATTAAAAATAATAAGAAAACCTTGTTTCTTCTTTAATACCTCAAGCCCAATCCCTGTTTAGATTCTTCACAGATTGAGCACTCCAAACCTAACCTTCTCTGTCCTGTCAATTCCTTTCAAATGTATCATTTCTTTGTCTAAAAAGTATAAAGATTCCCTACTTTGGCCACTTGTTAGGTCCCATTTCTATGAGACCTCTGAGCACATGAATTAAAATTTCTTTCTTTTTCTCCTGTTAATTTGTCTCTTGTCAACTTTATTATTAGTTCAGCCACAAGAACTCAAGGGCATGAAAGGGTTTCCCTCATGCCGACAGCAGATACCTATATTAAAAATAAATTAAAATTTAAAAAAAGCTTTAATAATTTCTCTATTCTTTATGACCCCTTTGGAGAAAATGGGACTTGTCAGTCTTGTGAATATTTACAATTGTTCCCCCCTAGTTCACTTCCTTATGCTATTAATTGTTCAAAAAAAAACAGATAAGCTAAAGGTGCTCTGATCTCCCATTTCCTGTTGTGAACTCCTGGTCAGCACTAGCAGTACCTGGCTCCCTTCTCTAATGCTTTCCCCAGGGCCCCGTGTAACTGTCTCCAAGAGCAGAGGTGGGGCAGGGGTGGGAGAGAAAAGACTGGGACTTTGTTTGAGATCTTATTCAGTCCTGCACTTTTTCATTGTGAGAGTTACTGTTATGTGCTAGAGTCTCTCTTGGAGAAGGAAATGGCAACTCACTCCAGTGTTCTTGCCTGGAGAATCCCAGAGATGGGGGAGCCTGGTGGGCTGCTGTTTATAGGGTCGCACAGAGTCGGACTGAAGCGACTTAGCAGCAGCAGAGTCTCTCTAAGCTGCTTCGTTCAGGTACTGTAAGAGGATATACAAGGTTTAATTTGGAGAGGTATGAGAGGGAACAATCACAGGAAACTTTCATACTGAGCCTCACCCCCAGAAATCAGGGGCTCAAGCCTGCCCCAGATTCTGCCAAGAACTAGAAGTTCATGTGATAGTAAGTGAAGAGAGAGCATAAAAATGATCAGCTTCATCAGCGCATCCTTCCTTGTCTTCTCATTCGTAGGTCAGACTTACAATGGAGAGAACATTACAAAAGAGACCATTTCTAATCTAGGACTTCATGGTTCTTGCCTCAAAACTAGCAAGACTCGAATACTTAAAAGTGTCACATTACACGGTTTCATACTTTTATTCAAGTTGTGTATCTCTTTTACAGATGCTAATAAATGACTATTCATTTCTTTACTTATATAAATGATGCTTATTGAGAACTTACTGTTACACGCCACTTGACCAGTTTAATGAAGCAGCTCTATAAAGCCGTGAGCATTTTCTATGCACCTTGTGACTTGTCTTTAACAACTGAGAAGCGTTTACTAAAGCCAAAAAGAGATTGCTATTGCAGAGGTTTCTTGAGGAGTGACATCAGTTCCCTGGGGGCTCTGGTTTAGGCTGTGGGTCCATAAATCTGTTGCGTTTCCTGGTTCTCTTCATCTTCAAGAGTAACGTGAATTGATGCTGGGTCGAGATAAGCAACCCTGTGTCCACAGCAAACAGAATCGCCACCAACAACGGGATAAGAAACTGCAGCCAGAAATAGCTGCTTTGAGTGTGCTCTAGATGCAATAAGAAACACAACTCATATTAGGAACTGAAAAGTGAGGTTGAAGTCTTCATCTTCCCTAAAAGAAGGATCCAACGTGGTCCTTCACCTTCTAGCCTGATATGACATCCAGGAGCAGAGACAAAACACTCAGGTCTGGGTTCCTCAGTCTATGCTCCCTGAAGCCCTAGGGAATCCTGAGTATCTCCCCCTCAGTCCCTTTCTAACGGCTTGTCTGGCCAATATGTCTAAGGGGAAAGGTCACAGGAAAGATGACCCCTTCCTTGGAGCCTCACAAGACTAATGTCCACATAGGACATGGAGGTGGGAAGCAGATAGAGTAAGGGCAGGGAGTCACCAGTGCCTTGTTTCTCAAACAGTCATCATTTATTGCATGCCTGTTGGGTGAAATTAAGATATTGGGCTAGATCATAAATGTTAATGACTTGGCTTCGTGGGTGGCTCAGTGGTAAAGAACCCATCTGCCAATGCAGGAGATGGAGGAGACACAGGTTTGATCCCTGGGTTGGGACAATCCCCTGGAGGAGGAAATGGCAACCCATTCTTGCCTGGAAAATCCCATGGACAGAAGAGCCTGAGAGGCTAAGTTCATGGAGTTGCTAAGAGACAGACACAATGGAGCGACTGAGCAAGGCAATAAGTGAACTGCCTTTCAATTCCACTGTTTTGTCATTCTGCTATTTTGTTTACAAAGTAATGATTTTTTTGTGATTTTTCTAGAATTTTAGAACCCTAGAATATTATAGCCAGAAATTACTCACAGACTGGTGACTCTCAACACTGGCTGCCTATTACCATTACCTGGAAGAGCTTTTAAATATTGATGTCCAGGCCTCATTCCAAGCTAATTAAGTTAGAATCTCAAGGGATGATATACAGACATCAGTATTTTTTTTTTTAATTCTCCAAGCAATTTTAATGAAGTTTAGTCCAAACCCTTTATTTTACAGTTAAGGATACTGGAAGCACAGTGAAAATCAAACAACAGGTCTCAAATTAGTTAACAGAGAACTACCATTAGAAATTAATTGTGGCTTCTGGTCTCATGTTTTTTAAGATTTTGGCATGAGCAAAGTGTACCAAGCAAATCTCTGATTTCCTCATTTCAAAGCAAATGTTTTAAAGGCTCCTTCTTTTATATGAAATTTGGAAATGGCAGCCTTTCATTGACTACAGAGGCAGCCTGCCTGACTGCTCTTTCCGTATCAAGCCCTCATTCTCATCTTCTAATTCACAGGCACACTGCCTGTTAACTTGGTTTCCTTTCCCATCCCTCATAGGCTAGAATAGACTCTTCAAGCTATAAAGAGTTTGCTCCTTCAACTTTGAAACTCTTTTTCTATTTGATAAACATAAGTTTCTTCCCAGGAGCAACAGATGACTTTGCTTGACTAGTATTCAACAGTTTGAAAATCCATTTCACAACTATTGCATTTAACATCTGTAAAAATTCCATAATGTGAGCAGGTATTACTGTTGCCATTGGACAAGTAAGGAATCTGAGACAGAGACTAAGGGATATACTCTACCCCTGGTCTCCTCATTGCAAATCTAGTAGACTTTTCAAGGAATCACAGTTGCTTCCATTCTATAGCTTCAACTGCATTAGGCTCAAATGTTCTTTCTCCTTTCCCCTGCTATGGATTCATTTCCTTTCCTTCACCAACTTACGTTTTTTTACTATAATCCTGAGTTTATTCGAGGTGTAGGGGAGCTTCTGAATTCTGGCCACGCAGTAATAGATGCCACTGTCCCCTTCTGTGACATTGGTGATGGAGATGTTGTGGTTCTCATACCAGTACTTGAGAGCTTTGTTATCCTTGTAGTAGATCACCTTGAAGGCATTCAGATTCCTCCAACTGTGGCACCTGAGGAAGAGGGACTCACCCTCCATCATCACCTCAGCAGAGGCCTGAAGGATCAACCAGTCTGAAGAATATTCATTAAGTTATTTAACAATGACAGATAAAATAAAAATAAGATAAAAAGGTCATGCAGAGAGTGTGTATCAGAAATCTTTATCATTAACTCATTTCTTGTCTCATAAGGTCAGTAAAAAGGAAACACAAAATAATGTTTACAGCCTGTCTCCTCTGTTGAAATACTCTCTCCTCCTGAAAGGTAATTCTGGGGCCTTCACAACATTGCTGACATTTCTGATGAGCCCACCCATAGGAGGTCTGAAACCCATTATCCCTTTCAGCTCTATTGTTGCATTTGGTCACTAAAGGGGAAATAAACCTACTCTGCCTGGAGAGTCCTAGCCTAGTAGAGTTGTCCTCTCTAAACTTATAGGTGCTTCCCAGTTCTATTAATCACAGTAAGCCTCCAGCTTCCTCAGAACGTGCATCACAATTTGAATTAATTATTTGTGTAATTATTGACTTGATGTCCTTTTCCTCATTGGGCTCTATACTTCAGAGGTCAGGAGCATGTCTGTTCCTTTCATCATACCTCCAGTGCCTAATAATACCTAGGAATTGGTAGATTCTCAATGAATGTTTGTCAGTAATGAGTCAGTAAAATATGAGTCAGGTTGCATGGCTAATGTCATTTTAAGAACTCAAAATTTAAAATGGAAATGTGTCTAGGTTGCATAAGCATATTTTATTTAGGAGCAATCCTTGAGGGCTTTTCTAGAATCTACTCCAAAAAAATAAGGAAGCTATTTTATACTGCTTTAGTTTCTACTTAGAATCTGTACACAGATGTTGAAACATCTCTTTTCACTCAAGAGAAAAATACAAAATATGCTTATACTTTAAAAATATTTATATTTAAAAATAAAAACGAAATATAAATGACCTAGCTATTCAAATGAACTCATTACTTTGTTCACTGAATATTTACAAACTAACCCACGTGTGCCTGAGCACATTGCCCTGATTGTTGACGGTAGGCGGGTGATGAAGCGAACATAAGATTTGCTCTTAAGTGAAAGTAGAGTGCATGAGGAATGTAAAGAGACGTCTTTCAAAATAAAGAGTACAGCCTACTACTGCGCCATAAGTAAAAGAGACAGCCAAGGGGAATTTTGCTCTGTGTCTCAGGAAACTCAAGCAGGGGCTCTGTATCAACCTGAGGCGGGTGGTGTGGGGAGGGAGATGGGAGGGAGGTTCAGAAGGGAGGGGACATATGTATACCTATGGTTGATACATGCTGAGATTTGACAGGAAATAGCAAAACTCTGTAAAGCCATTATCCTTCGATTAAAAAATAAACAAACAAACCAAAAAGAGTACAACTTAATATTCAGGTCATGACACATGGAAATGGCAAAGTAAATCTTTAAATCAAAGAGCTCTTTGTAATGTTCACATATCCAATATGCCATTTGACCATGTAATATGCATCTGTACCCAGGAAGAGAAGACAGAAATGAAACAGACTAGAGGAGTAACACTGGGAGATTGCTAGAATATTGAAAGCAGGCAGAAGGGCAGATGGAGTAGAGGCAGAAGAAGAGAGATGGACCCGTATATGGAGACAGACCTTGAGTTCAACCTTGCTTCTCTAAGCCTTGGAATAACTTGCTTTCTCCCCATTTTCAGACGGGCCATTCCGCACGTGAGAGAACTGATATTTCTGCAACCCTGGAACTTACCACTGATGACATTTAGGTACACAGGTTCACTAATGGCAAGTCCTTTGATTCGGCATTGGTATTCCCCACTGTCCTGCATGCGTGCTTTCACAATGTCCAATCTTGAATTTGTCACGGTCAAACTGGTTCCATTGTGGATCCACAGAGGGGACTCATCTTCAGAGGAACTGTTCGTACCACATGTAAGAGTCACAGTGTCTCCTCTAAATATTTTTCTCCATGGTGGATTCAAGAACACCTTAGATTTCCAGATGGCTTTGAGAAGAACAGAGTGTGGAAAGAGATATGGAAGGAGGGAAAATATTGAAATCTGTTCAGCCTCCAGAGTACAGACATAATAATAGTCAATCAATGGTCAGTCTACCCTTAAACTCTTGGTGATAAGAGACTATCCTGAGTCCTAAGATTAAAGGAAGGAGGAAAGAATCTTGTGGTCCCACCTAGGGACCCTAGCTCCCAACCTAGGAAAAAACAGGACATGAATGCAAGATATTAAAAAACAAAAGGGGATAATCCCTCTAATTTTCTTGATTTCAATTTCAGTATCTGTAATAGAGGATTGAAGTCTCTTTTCAGGCAGAGACTATGGCTGTGATGTTCATACATAGTTCAGCACAATGACTACTACACAGTGAGTATTCATTAACTATTTATTGAGTTGATGAATGAGTGAATAATGGATGAATTACGGTAGTGGACTAAATGAAATACATGGCCTCTCCCAGCTCTAAATTTTTATGACTATTTAATTGTGAGTGAATAGGGAATGAAAATTATATGTCAATTCTGCAAGGTACTGAGAATCACCAAAAGGATCAGTCTTAAAAGGCTTTCAAGAACAAAGAGATGTGGCACAAATTTGAATGAAGACTTTGGAAGTGGCCAGGTGGTGATGAGGAAGAGGTGATGTGGTCAAAAGAGAACTAGACTTGGATTTAAGGGACTTACATTAGAATCCAGTGCCTTGTTAGCCATGTAACCTCCAACAAATTACTTAATCTGAGTTTCAGTATTCTCAATTATAAAATGGCAGTAATAATAACAGTGATGGTGATGTAAGAATTGAATGAGTTTATATCATAGTGTCTGGAGAAGAGACTGAGACAGATGCTCAGCAGACATGATTGTTTGCATAAAAGAGGAAAGGGTGACTTGAGAGAATGAAGTGCTGTGTGGGAAGCTTTTGAATGGGGGAGAAAAGGAAGACAAGGCAGGTGGAAGTGCGATAGACAGGAAAGAGCAGATTAATAATCATTAACAAATAGATGATGGGATGAAGGGTGGGCAATTCCCAGACACATTGAAATGCTGAGGGAACCAGGACAGAGGACTCACCTGCTGACATGCCATCTGGAGCTGCAAAATTCAGAGACAGTAAGTTAGTGTCTGTCCCCAGCCTTCTGGATACCTGAAGACTGGGATCTGGTTATGATGCTGAAGTCTACATCCGTGGAGTTTTAAGAGCCAACCAACCATCTTTTTAGGACTCTGTTCTAGGGAGAGAAGCAGCTTCTCTCCTTCCTCTGATGTCCCTCCTTTACCCTCTAGGAAGAGCCAGCTTGATAGCAAGGACTAGACTTTCAGTACGGCTTCCTCCTTAGATGATGCTCAACCCCCCTTCTTCTGCTATCCAGCTCATCCTCCCTACAGAATCCCTGGGAAATGACCCACAGTTTGCTCATAACCTAGAAAAAGTCAGCAATAAAATTGTCAACTTTCCCTTGCCAGCCGCTCCCCAAATCTGTTCTGGCCCCTTCAGCGGGGCTGGTAACTCTACTTACAGAAAAGCAGCAGAGCTATCCACAGCAGGGTAGGGGCTCCCATGGGAACAGTAGGCATTTTCTCCATGGCCTCTAACTGAGCTGCAGAGATCCAGGGCCTTAGAATAAACTTGAAAGTAAAAAGGAGAAGGAAATGTTCTCTGTGTCATATCTGGTTAACGCATCAGCTGCATCTAGGTTTGCTTCCTTCTCTGGTGATAACATTCAGAGTGATGCCTAAAAGGGCAATTATATATATATATATATATAGTTTTTAAATCATTTATCGATTTTTTTTTTCTTTTTTGATTGCAGTGCACAGAATTCAAGATCTTAGTTCCCCAATCAGGGATTGAAATCATGCGCCTTGCAGTGGAAGTGGATGCACAGTCTTAACCACTGGACCTCCAGGGAGGTCTCCAGGGCAATTTTATATTTACCCCCATACTGTCCATTCCACCTCAGTGTACACCTCCTCTCTCTAGCGGAAGAGAGGCAGAGGCTAGGCACACAGGAACAAAACTTTCTTAAATTATCAACGTATAGTTATTTTGTTTGCAACTTAGAAAAGTGGGGTGCAGAGGAGAGAAGAATAAAAATAACAGTTAATTATTCACCTAATATAGGTCAGGCACTATGCTAAATACACCTTGCATTTCATTCATTTCTCAAAATAATTCTATGAAGAGGTACCATCGTTATCTACATTTTATAGAAAGGAAAATTGGAGCTTAGGGAGGTAAAATCATTTATCTTAGAGTACTCCCTAGTAAATGGCTAATTTGGGACTCAAACATTTGAAAAATCAAATCCTAGAGTAAAACTCACAATCATGATGATCTACCGTTTATGCATGTCTACAAGTATGGCCAGAATTCTAGCTGAAATTCTGTTGTGCTTCTCCAGAGTTACCAACCCTCTTGTTACCTAATTTCCCTTCTTTCCATGGGTCCTGATGAGGTCTACAAAACAGGAAGGCAGACGTTAAACCATAACTTATAGGGATCTCAGTAATATAATTTATTTTATTTTATTGCTCCATCTTTTGTCCATTTTTATGTTTCTAATCCTCTAGCCTGATCACCCTTTCTCCTTTAAATCCACATCTGTTTTCTTCCCTCCAGGACCTCAATGACTAATTCTTCTCTTTTTAACTCTAGGTCAGAATTAGTCACCTTCTTCTAGGAATTGATATTGATAATGATACTGGAGATAATATCTCCATAAATATCTACAGTTGCTTGCCCTCAAGAAAGGTTTTTTCATGTGTGGTATTATTATTTGGCCCTTGCCAAAACTCTGAAATAGCAGAGGCATTATGAAGTCAGCAAGGCCCCATTCTATCATGCCAGCTTTTCCATGCTGTTTTTCTTAATATGCATAATTATGCTTATTTACGTATGTATTCCTGACTGTGCTGGGTTTTCGTTGCTGCGTGTGTTTTCTCTAGCTGTGGCAAGCAGGGTCTACTCTGTGGACGCAGTGCATGGGCTCCTCATTGCGGTAGCTGCTCTCATGGAGTATGGCCTGCAGGGCATGAAGGCTTCAGTAGTTGCTGCCTATGGGCTCAGTAGTTGCAGTTCCCCGGGCTTTAGAGCGCAACCTCAACAGTTGTGGCCCACGGGATTAGCTGCTCTTCAGCACTTGGGGTTCTCCCGGACCAGATATCAAACCTGCATTGGCAGGAGTACTCTTTACCACTGAACCACCAGGGAAACCCCACCAACTGTTGAATTAAGACTAATGAATTAAACATAAAGTCACTGCACATAAAGATCTAACCAAAGCTTTCAGCTTCTCTGAAATTAGAGAATATGGATCTACAGATTCCTAAACAGAAAGTTTCAGATAGGAAAGATTGTGACTGGTCCCAGGTTGTGCAATATCTTAGTGACAGATCTTCAAAGAAAGCAGAGAGTTATTTTGGAAAGTGTATTTAAAGATGTGAATTCGAATACTTCTTGTATTTATGTGATTAGGGATTACCTATAAAATAGAGACAATGATGATATCCAGATCATGTCTTTATTATGAGGTTTAAGAAGATAATAAATGTGTAAAATGCATTGAACAGCATCTGGTATGTGAAAGATGCTCCGTAAATCTGTCTTTCCCCTTCTTTATTGTTGTTCAGTCACTAAGTTCAGGTCTGACTCTTTGTGACGCCATGGACTGCAGCGCGCCAGGCTTCTCTGTCCTTCACTATCTCCAGGAGTTCACTCAAACTCATGTACACTGAGTCGGAGAGGTCATCCAACCATCTCATCCTCTATTACCCGCTTCTCCTCCTGCCCCCAATCCCTCCCAGCATCAGGGTCTTTTCCAATGAGCCGGCTCTTCCCACTAGATGGTCAAAGTATTAGAGCTTCAACTTCAGCAACAGTCCTTCCAGTGAATATTCAGGGTTGATTTCCTTTCAGATTGGTTTGCTCTTATTGCAGCCCAAAGGACTCTCAAGAGTCTTCTCCAGCATCACAATTTGAAATCATCATTGCATCAGTTCTCAACCTTCTTTATGGTCCAATTCTCACATCTGTACATGGCTACTAGAAAAATCATAGCTTTGACTATACAGACCTTTGTCAGCAAAGTGATATCTCTGCTTTTTAATACACTGTTTAGGTTTGCTGTAACTTTTCTTCCAAGGAGCAAGAATCTTTTAATTTCATAGCTATAGTCACCATCCACGGTGATTTTGGAGACCAAGAAAATAGTATCTGTCACTGTTTCCATTGTTTCCCCATCTATTTGCCAGGAAGTGATGGGGCTGGATGCCATTGATTACCATTATTCAATAAAGACTCAGGAGAAACATGCATTTCAATAGGACTAAGGCAGTCAGCAAATACATAGGATGTTTTACTTGATAATCAGTATGTTATGCTGATATAATTTATGTAAGTAATCTCACTCCTCCCCAGAAGAGAGTATTATAGGAAAGAATAGAATGGAAAAAATTGTTTGGGGAAGAGGAGGAGAAAGAAATGTGGAAGATGCAATTTTTGAGGCTCTGTCAGAGGGCAGTACATATTTGAAAATACCAAGATCCTAGAAGAGACAAAGATGGGATTTGTTTCACCACTTTGTTGAGAGTTTGTCCAGGAGAGTTACCAGATACTCTTTTACCCTAGAACAGCGATCCTACAATAAAATTATCCTTCAGAGACAGTCACTTTACTGTGACTCAAAAAGTCTATTTTAAAGCCTCCCCCCAAGTCTTCAGTTGTTCCCTGCTTGAATGGGAGGTGGACTGGAATTCAAGATGTACTAGTCTTTAATATGGAGAGAATAAGGTTTGTTATTAACACACTATTTTCGTTTCCTCCACCATCCTAAAGCTTTTGTTTCAGTGTCCAGCAGTGAAATGAAGGTAGTGTTTTGGCAGCAGTAATGGCAATGATTTAACCAATTCAACTAAAGCAGTTCGTTAAAGCTTAAAAAGTAAACTAAGCCTCCCATCCTCAACCCACACAACAGCAACAACAAAACCAAAAATATCAACACCAAGAAGAATAAACCATATTCTAATTCCCATACTATAAAGCTACAGGTACCTAAAGGAACAAACTGAGAATTCAGAAGGAACAAATAAACACAAGATTAAATCATAGTTCTGCTCTACCCTAACATAACTGGTTGATTCACCAGTCAAGTCCCACACATCCTTTATCTTGTTATAAAAAACAAATTCTCCAAATTTTATTATCCACTATCTGGGTGGAGTGTGTTACTGATTTCTTGCATTCTGCCTGTAGATGTCAGAAACATGTGCTCACTGGGACCCATAGATTTTTGTCCTAATCTCACTTCAGCGTTGAGTCCAGATATTCATGTGTTCAACACTCATTAACAACATCTCTGTCCCAAATTTTGACCCATTATTCGTTTTCAGAAACCTTAGTGGTTTGGGTGTTTTTTGGTTTTTTAATTTTTTTGGCCTTACTGCACAGCATGCAAGATCTGTTTTCCAGTAAGGGATGGAACCCAGGCTCACTGCAGTGGAAGCACAGAGTCTTAGCCACTGGACAAGGGAAGGCCCCCAAACCTTTATATGTTCTTCACTTTGTAGCAGCGGGGAATTGAAACTCAACTGACCATGCATGAACTATCAGGATCTATCCACTGTGAGGTATCTAGATGAGGCATCTCTGTGGCACCTTGTAGATAGGGAATAGTCTGAACTATAAGGTGCACTCAAGCAAATGTGACCTTTGCCTTATAAATACTATGTTCCAGCCAAGAGACCTAGAGGGCCTCTGACTTGCCTTTCTGCCTCCAACAGATATAATCATTAAGTGACCTGCAATCAGGTCACTTAACAGACATAATTCTGTTATGTCTTTTCTTTCCTTCAGAATAGACAGAATTATAAGCCTGCTGAGGAAGATTCCTAGGAAGAACAGTAATGTAAAAACAAAAGAAAGAAAGAAGAATGAATGCTGAACTATTATATTAAATTTAAAAAGTAAAAGAAAAAAAATATTATCCAGGAATATTTTAAAGGGATTAAGTGTAAGACTGATAAGGTATTCAGGTTCTGAGCAGGCCCTGGAGTTTGATTCTTATCTTAGATCACATATTGGTTACCTGGCTCTCCGTTCTATTCTGTCGCTCAGTCGTGTCCGACTCTTTGCGACCCCGTGAACTGTAGCCTACCAGGCTTCTCCGTCCATGGGATTCTCCAGGCAAGAATA
Source organism: Moschus berezovskii (assembly GCF_049115385.1). NCBI lineage: Eukaryota > Metazoa > Chordata > Mammalia > Artiodactyla > Moschidae > Moschus > Moschus berezovskii. The sequence goes on along the minus strand of NC_142463.1, from coordinate 114,386,984 downwards.
CTGGAGTGGGTTACCATTTCCTTCTCCAGGGGATCTTCCCAACCCAGGGATCGAACCCGGGTCTCCCGCACTGGAGGCAGACGCTTTAACCTCTGAGCCACCAGGGAACAAATTACTAAATCTCTCTGTGACTCAGCATCTTCTCTGATTAAATGAGGATAGAGGCAGCACTTGTTGAGGGTCTTAAATGAGTTAATATAGTAAAAGTTTTATAAGAGAGGCTGGCAGATAGTAAATGTTGTGTATGATTTTATTACTGTTATTACAATCATTTTGTTAGGATCCTTTGGACTTTGAAGCAGCAGAGAGAAACTCTTTCTGTCCATAGGAAAATGAACAGGAAAGGCTACTGCTCCAGGAGGCAGTGCAGCTCGGATCACATAGGAGTGACTGTGCCTCAAGGAGACACTTCCTCCACTCACAGGTTAGCGGGTAGAGGACAGAAGTTGCTCTGTGGGAGTCCTGAGATCATTTCCAGGTGTGGTTCTAGACAAAGTCCAGTTTTGCAGAGTCAACCCTCAAGCCATCTGTAGTGTAGGCTAGGTTTATTTTACCCTTCCTTACAGAATTACACAGTTAAAAATGCTAACAACTCTTTTTTTAAAGGAATCCCTTTTAGGCTGTTAGAAGATAAGGACAAGAGGTCTTAGTCCAGCCAAGGATATTTGCATTTTAATAAGTAACTTTTGGAGCTGGGAGGAGTAGCTTGTTGCTTGTCTCAGTGATGAGTGTGCAGGATACATTTTCAGCATTTAGCAGGCAACCCAATGCCCTGTAATATCCAGGGCAGCCTTGCATAATATAAAGAATTGTTCTGCCTTTACACTGTTTTCAAATGTCCAGCCAGGTATTTTATGATTATTTGAGCCTTGAATCTATTTGATAAATAATGCAAAGCATTTTTACATTTTTTTTAATATATACTGGATTTTACAGGAAAGAAACTATTGTGTCCTCTGATGGAGGATTATTCTTGTGTCACTTGTAAACTGGCTTTGCCTCTTGGTGGATATCATAGCCAAGTCAAAGTTTGGGAGGAGGCAGTAAACAGGGAGATCTTTCCCAAAGCAGTATCTCCCCAAAGAGCAAAACTGGGGAAGTTTTAAGCTAAGGGTATTGTCAGGAAGTACCCTTAGAAGTATGATAAGCCTATTTGGACAGAGCAATGGCCCCTCACGAGAAAAAAAAACAAAAAACTACAAACGGCTAAAAACTTTTAGATACACAACTAGAATTAAAACATATCGAAGAATCTTGTTCTCCTTGGAACTCTTCTATTTTTGTTATAAAAAAGAAATCTAACAAATGACGTCTCCTAACAGACCTTAGAAAAGTTAATACAGCTATGAAAACTATGGGGGCATTACAACCAGAAATCCCAGACATTTTACAGGGACCAGTAGTGGTCATAGTAGCTATTTCTATAATCAGTCATATTTTATACAGGCCTGTGACCCACTCCCTTTTGTTATAGCCATAGGAAATTTACAATTTAATAAGACTTTACATTCTGTAACTTGTATTAACTGCAAACTATATACTTGTCTTAACTTCTCTATTTCTTTAAGCTATTCAATTCTGTGTTCAGTTCAGTTCAGTTCAGTCGCTCAGTCGTGTCCGACTCTCTGCAACCCCATGAATCACAGCATGCCAGGCCTCCCTGTCCATCACCAACTCCCGGAGTTCACTCAAACTCGTGTCCACAGAGTTGGTGATGCCATCCAGCCATCTCTTTCTCTGTTTTCCCCTTCTCCTCCTGCCCCCAACCTTTCCCAGCATCAGAGTCTTTTCCAGTGAGTCAACTCGTCGCATGAGGTGGACAAAGTATTGCAGTTTCAGCTTTAGCATCAGTCCTTCCAATGAACACCCAGGATTGATCTCCCTTAGAATGGACTGGTTGGATCTCCTTGCGGTACAAGGGACTCTCAAGAGTCTTCTCCAGCAACACAGTTCAAAAGCATCAATTCTTCAGCGATCAGCTTTCTTCACAGTCCAACTCTCATATCCATACATGACCATGGGAAAAACCATAGCCTTGACTAGACGGACCTTTGTTGGCAAAGTAATGTCTCTGCTTTTTAATATATTATCAAGGTTGGTCATAACTTTCCTTCCAAGAAGTAAGCGTCTTTTAATTTCATGGCTGCAATCAGCATCAGCAGTGACTTTTGAGCCCACAAAAATAAAGTCTGACACTGTTTCCACTGTTTTTCCATCTATTTCCCATGAAGTGATGGGACCAGATGCCATGATCTTTGTTTTCTGAATGTTGAGCTTCAAGCCAACTTTTTCACTCTCCTCTTTCACTTTCATCAAGAGGCTTTTGAGTTCCTCTTCATTTTCTGCCATAAGGGTAGTGTCATCAGCATATCTGAGATTATTGATATTTCTCCCAGCAATCTTGATTCCAGCTTGTGCTTCTTCCAGCCCAGCGTTCCTCATGATGTACTCTGCATATAAGTTAAATAAGCAGGGTGACAATATACTGCCTTGACGCACTCCTTTTCCTATTTGGAACCAGTTTGTTGTTCCATTCCCTTATTTAAGATCATTGATTAGTGAGACCTGTTGAAGGGTAAACATTGTGACCAGGCTTAGATCACAAAATGGCTTCTCATATTAAGAAAGTCAAACCTGGTTCTCTTTCTCCAGGGATGCCCTACATTATCTGCTTACATTTGGTTTTCCTAGAAAAGCATCCTTGGATCATTCACTGTTTCCCCAAATCAGATCAACAACAGCCACACTCTTCCTGATCATTGTATTGTTACCAGATTAGTCAACTAGACCCCACCAGGATCCTAGCAATCCCTTGTCTTAGCCAGGGGTGTTCTTTTTCTGCTTGGATCTGTGCTGCCAATAAGGAAACTGATGTTGAGATTAGAACAGCATCAGCTTTATTCAATGGTCAAAGAATGAAGAAGCAGGAACTTGGTTCACAAATCAACTTCTCAACCTAGTTTAGACAGAGAAACCATGTATGTAAAGAGGGTCGAGGTAAAAGGGAAGGAATTGGAAAGTGTGGGAGGAATATTCATAAGTAATCCAAGCACAGGGGTGTGGTTTGGACCTGGAAGTGCTGCAGCCCTCCTGTTCAGTCCTTGTATGGGCTTTTCCAGTTGTTGTGATGGCAATTATTAACTGTCATGGCACCTATGGGTGTGTCACTTAACATATACTAATATATTACAATGAGCATATAATGAGACTCTAGGACCACTGCTATGGACCACTAGAAGTCAAATCTTCTGCTGTCTTGGGCCTAGTTGGTTCTAATCAGTTCTTGTTTCTCTCTTTGCAGCTTCCTTCTGCAACTTAGATAAGAAGGGCAGAGCTACGACTCTTGGGCAACAGCTTTGGTAACTCTCACCAATACCTCACTGATGTATAGGGTTACATTTATAGCTGTCACATTTATCATGGATATACTTTCTTACTGTAAGTTATTTCATTTTATTTCTTTTTTATATTAAGACTGGGAATTATATTGATTTTAAAATATATGTGTGTGTATAGGTAAGAGTGATGGATCCAGTTTCAGGTACCTGAAACTTCCACAATTTGGAGCATCTTCCTTAAAAAGGTGATTAGAAAATTATGAATACAGTATTAGGTATTAGAATGACTATCTAAAACAAGAAAACCAACTCAACAAATTGCACAGTATAAAAGTTGAAAAAGGACATCAATATTATAAAATCCAGAAAATACTTTTCCTACATATCTTTACAACATACTCTGCTCTCCTCTTCACCAGACAGTGATATCACAATATCACATTTTACAGAATGTTGGGAAGGAAGGAATTTTCCTCTACCCTTTTTGGTTCTTCAGGCTGGTCTAAGAAATAAATTGACATGAGAGAGATTAATAAGAGAAAATCAAACAAAAGTTTAATGTTGTGTAGACATGGGAGGAACCCAGGAGAACTGAGTAACTCATGAAAAGGGCAGAAGCCCTCACCTAAAATACCACCCACAGCTAAAGACAAAAAAGGTTATGGAGGGTGGAGGGAGTCAATTGTGGAAGGTTACCTGGAAAAGCACAGTAAAAAAGAATAAGGTTGTTGTGCAGATTTAAGTCTGTGCCTTCTCCGTTAATAAGAATCTTTAGAGATTTGGTCATCCTCTTCTTCCCGTTTCAGAGAGGGACTTACAGATGGAGATTTCCCTTATAAACTTTTCCTACAAAAGATTAACTTCTATTTGGTTTTCAGTTTTTCCCCTGTTTTCTATTAGAAAGTAAACAGCTTAAAATACTTAATTTGCCAAAGAGACATGTTTTAGGGTGGCAATTTTTGCTTCTCTACAAGATAAACTAGAAATATAATTCATTCTTTCGCATCACTGATCTGCATTTATTTTCTATTATTGATAGTTGGGGTGCATGGAAAATGTGGTTGCCAAGTAATAATTAATATTAAGTTTACACAGGAAAAAAGCTTTATTTGGGCTTGAGAATCGTGATTCTAGAGACAGAGATTTGGGTAGAACCTAAGGAGTGTTCCAGGGAAGAGAAAGAGTCAGGGGCTTGTAAAGATAAAGCTACAAAGGTGCTAAATTGTCTAGCAAGAATTGTGACTGACTCTGAAGCAAGTCAGGCAATATTTGTGCTTACAGAATCACATGTTGTTTTAGAGCAGTGGTTCAATAAGTATCTTGAGAGGACAACAGTGCAAAATGATAGATTCCATTCAGACTGAGACATGCATATGTCCCACTTCCTCAATGGCTTCCTGACTCTATCTGAGAAAACTGTCTTGGCAATAGTGACTCCATTTTCCTTTTCCTTTCACACCATTCACATGAGTAGTTCCACTCTTTGTAGTACTGCTGCAGATTTGAGCTTTACAAGCACAGGAATTATTATCAGTTCTATACTGCTTTATCCCCATCAATAAAAGACAAAATCATCACAGTGTGCTTATAATTTTGTATTCTACATTATTGAGTAGATTCCTGATAGGAGATCACTTCCATTTTCACTAGATGGGGGAATGAACCAAATCCTTTGCCTACAATTTTACACACATCTGATGCTTAGAAAAATATTTTGACAAGATTAACTTCTGACTCCAGATGTTTCAACCTTGTCTTCCTTCACTGCCCACAAATTTCCAGTGCCAAATACTGGAGGATGCATTCAAGCCGCACCATGACTTTTGACCCTCCACCTTTGTGTCCTGAAGTCAGGAGAGCTGGCTCTTGGTGGAGTTTTCCTGAAAGCCATTTCTACTCCAGGCTGGCTTGAGGTACTTTCCCATACCTGGAAGTGACTGTGAACCATGTGTATCTATTGTACTGAACCAGAACTAAACAAATTCTCAGCTCAAGTTCGTCTTGTCTGTATCCCAAAAACTTTCTGCAGCTACTCTCATGCTGCCAATAAAAAAGAAAGTGTGACAGAGGGAAATCTGATGGGGGAAAGACAGTGGTCTTATTCAAATGTAGCTAAAATATATTACTTTTGCAATGTTATAGAAACATATGATCTCTTCCAGCACCTGCTGATAGATTGGAAATTGCAGAAGTATAAAATATGATTCTTGAATTTTCAGCTCTTTGGTAAATGTTGATACCGTTTATTATATGGTGAAATCTGAGAAAGTACCAGGTTTAGGAAGGAAAACCAAGTCTTCTGGTTTGGGGATATTGTAGTTTGAAGTGTCTTTGTGATATTGAAGTGTTTATGCTGAGAAGCAATATGAGGACTAGAGACAAAAATTTGAAAATCACTGGCAAATTTACAAAGCCATTGGAATAAGATGAGGTCAGCTAAAGAGAGAGGAAGGGTAGCTAGAAAACAGAGAAGATCCCAGGACAGAGCATAAAGAATCCCAATATTTAGAAGAGGGATAGAATGGGAAGAGCCAGAAAAGAGACTAGAAGAAACAGCCAGGAAAGTGGGGGTACATCTCAGGGAATTCAATCTCAGTCACTAAAACTGAAGAATATAGTTCTAGTGGAAATGATTGATTCTAGAATCTTGTTGAGAGGTAAAGTAAGAGAATAAAATTGTTCTTTGGATTTAGCAATATGGACAATGTGGGGATCTTAACAAAAGCAGTTTCAGTGGATTAGTACGTGCAGAAGCAAGGTTGAAGGAAGTTGAAAAATAAATAAGTGATAACATAGAGACAGCATGTCTTTCTGTGTTTTGCTGTGGAATGGTGATGTAGGAGGATGTGGGGTCAAGAGAGGGTTTGGTTTTTATGTTGTTTTTGTTCAGTCATGTCTGACTCTTCGCAACCCCATGAACTGTAGCATGCCAGCCTTCACTGTCCCTCACCGTTTCCCAGAGTTTGCTGAAGTTCATCATGACCATTGCATTGGTGATGCCATCCAACCATCTCATCCTCTCTTGCCCTCTTCTCCTCCTGACTTCAATCTTTCCCAGAAGAAGGGTCTTTTCCAATGAATCAGCCAAAGTATTGGAGCTTCAGCTTCAGCATCAGTCCTTCCAATGTGTATTCAACATTGATTTATTTAAGATTGACTGGTTTGATCACCTTGCTGTCCAAGGGACTTTCAAGAGTCTTCTCCAGCACCACAGTTCAAAAGCATCAATTCTTTGATGCTCTGCCTTCTTTATAGTCCAGCTCCCACAGCCCTACATGACTACTGGAAAGACCATAGCCTTGACTAGATGGACCTTTGTTAGCAAAGTGATATCTTTGCATTTTGGATTTTGTAGGAGAAGCTAGATCATATTTGTTAGCTGATAGGAAGCAGGGCAGGTAATGAGGGAAGACAAAGTTAAATAGTTGAAAGAGTTCAGTCCTTGAATGGACAAAAAGGGAGAAATGGTTTCACTCTTTCAATTCAATTAAAAGGTCTTGAACACAACACAGGTGTTTCTGCTATAACGTCATATGTACTTATTTTTAAAAGTCCTTACATTCTGCAAAAACACACACTAACAATAACAAGTCTTTTGGGAGAAAAATATTGTGGCAGATCATTCAAATCCTAAAACCAGAGCACTAACAAAAACATTAGCATCTCTACTAAATAAATTAAATGGTTAAAAGGATATGTTAAATTTCTAATTAAATGAATAAAATCAACAACAGACATAGGGTTTGATATTCAAAGACAAAGGTAGGTTGATGGAAGAATGTCACTATGTAAGAACAGTCTCAAGGCAGACATGTGGTAAAGCTAAGCCAAGAAGAAAACCTTTAAGTGAATGACTTTTGTGTAGGGTATTCAGTTCCTTGCTGTGTTTCAGTGTGCTAATAAGATCTATGTTCAGCTACTATTCCTTGATAATAATAAAAAATTAACCTGCTCAGAAAAATCTTGTATGAACTCACTCCCACATTATACTGACATTATCCATTGGTTTACCAATGGTATGCGGAATATTTGCATTTCAGAAACATCTATTGTATCACAGAAACTGTATTTCTTGACTTGTTCAGCAGCTGTTACTTGTATAACAATCTACTGAATACTGTGCAGGATCAAAGGTGCAAAAAATGTAGGTCCCTCTAACTGTAAGCACAGCCTTCACCCTAGAACTCAGTTATGCCACACACTCTAAACCTTTACACAAGACAAAACTATAGTCACCAAGTGGAGTTAAAGACCTGCAGTTCCTCCTCCAGAGTCACAGATAATATTCTGAGCCGTATCTTGTGAGCTTTTGTAGACACTGGAGCCTCCTCACCAGGTGGAAGAAGGTGACGACGTGATGAGAGGATGACTACATGATGAGCAGACAAAAGCTGTGACATACGCCACTCCGCTGCACACAATTCTGAGAACTGTCCCCGAGAAGTGGGAACACACACTGAAACTAGAGTTTAACAGTACTCAAAACAACCAAAGAGGATGCTGACCAGACTACCACATCACTGATATCAAGATGACTGTCAGAACCGACTGTGCCATCCCGCCCCACTCCCTCCTCCCATACAGCCCTGAAACACCACTTTAAACACTTCTGCCCCTGAGCAGCAATTGGAGGTTGACCCACAGACACAAGTTCACCTTCTCTCCCAGTTGACAGCATCTGAAATAAAGCTCCCTTTCCTTTCCTACTAACCCCTGTCTCTCGAGAACTGGCTATCAAGCAGCAAGCAGCCAGATCTGAGTTCAGTAGCATAACCACATTTGATTTTGTCAAAATCTTGATTTCCACAGGAAGAAATGAAAAAGGAAAAATTATAATGTTTCAATAAAAATAATAAACATGTAGTAGCAATATTAATAGCTATTAACATTTACTGAGAACTTACTCTATATCAGAGCAATTAATACTCACAGGAACCCTATGAAGTAGATACCCTTAGCATCCTGATTTCCATTAAGTAGAGAGATCATACAACTAATTGAATGACAGAGCCAGGATTTGAAGCTTAGAGATTTGAAGAGCTAGGTTCTTTAAAATGGGGAAGGAAGGGATTCAACATAGTGCTCAAACACCTTTCCCACCACATCTGGGATTATTGAATCATTCCCAATAATTTGAGAACTCATGGTAATCTTTTGCCTTAAGTATTATGAAGCATTATTCTGGAAGAGCATCTAATGTTGCTAGAGCTTACAGGAAAAGTCCAAAAAGAAGTGATGAACCTGAGAGGGGGTGTGCTAGGAATTACTCTGTATTGTCAGCATTCTATGTGGCAAAGCTAAGCAAAGATCCCAGGGGTTAGGTGAGAAAAACAGAAGGCAGTAGAGGCATGCTATCTTACCTGTCTTCCTCTGATAACATGAGGCTGATGGGGACTCCAATAGCAAGAGGCTGTGGAGTGGGCTGCCTGCATTGAAAGCTGAAGCAGATTGCACCTTGCTAGGTGGATAATAGGAATTGTGTAGACCAATGGACACAGGTCCTTCTGGAAAGCCTAGAGGTACTCCTGTGAGAACACCTACTTTTGAATAACTGACAAATGAAAAAGAAAAATCAACAATGCTAAAAAAAAATAGTGACAACTAATGAAAAGGGGACATTACAGCATCTGCACCTCCATTTATAAGGTGGTGTTCATTTCAGGAATAGCAGCATCAACAAAACAAAAAGCTGATAGCCAATAAACTGTGGATAATTGTTTTTCATTCTCCATTCTCTCTTCTCACCTTTCAGGAAGGAAGACGATGATGTTGGGAGGAAAGGGGACTGTGTGGTCACCATTCTTCACTTCCCAGTACGTATCAAGCCACTGGAGCCATAAGTCTACTCTATGCTTGGAGGAAGGTGGAAGGGTAGGGGCTGATGGAGACTGGAGAGAATTTTAAAGAAAATATAAATTTTGGAAATAACAGGATCGTGTTTAATAAGTCCAATGATATAATTTAATAACACAAAGGGATTAGAAGTTTATGAAATTGGTTTTAGATGTCATCACGGGAGCCTGCTGCCCAACAGGAGTGGGGCTGCAGTAGGAGTTTTTGAAAAAAATTAATTTTATGATTATACCTCACAAGTGGAGACTTCTTTCAAAAAAGCTATGTCCATGAAATGGAAAGGCTGGACTGCATGAGCTCTAAGGTCTCCTCCACTTCTAACATCTGAGCCTTTTCTGGCAATTAGGATTGGAGGAGTTCAAGATAAGTCACTGGAACGGTGTGGCCCTGTGGAGATTCCCAAAGAGCAGTGATTCCCGCTGCCTGGTTGATGAGTTCTTCATTCTCCTGCCTGGTCTGCTAGGTTGATAGTTCAAGACAGTAACCTTGCCTTCTATGATACTGTCTCAAAGCTGGCAGAGGTGAAAAGAAAAAGCCACGGGAGGTGGTGGTAGATTTGAAAGTGGAAATCAAAGAAAGACAGGAGTTTAAAGCAGAATACTGAAAGGATGGTGGGATTGATGATAACCATGGGACATCGGTTAAAAGTGACTTGAGGAAGAGATAAATGGTATTTTCAATTTCCTCTCAGTGGGGCTTCCCAAGTGGTGCAGTGGTAAAAGAATCTGGCTGCCAGTGCAGGAGATGTGAGTTTGATCCCTGGGTCGGGAAGATTCCCTCGAGGAGGAAATGACAACCTACTCCAGTATTATTACTTGAAAAATTCCAAGGACAGAGAACCTGGCAGACTACAGTCCACAGGGTTGCAAAGAGGCAGAAATGACTGAGCACACAAGCGCGCATCAGTTTCTATCCTAAGTCCCAAAGGAGAGAAAAATATCAAAGCTTTAAAATAGGAAAATACTTGAGATAATTTAAACTTCTTTATTTTAAGGATTGAGAAATCTGAACATCAAAGCACGGTTTGTGCAAGTTTTGTATCTAAGCCATTCATCAGTGGCAAACACAGACCTGAATTATGGAGTTCTGTTTGCTTGCTTGTTTGTTTCGGCTGAAGGTTTGGGACTGAGAAAAGGATGAGAGACTGGGAGCTCTTAAGGACTAATAACTCGATATAGGAGAAAGAGCAATGAAATGAATAAAGAAGTGAACAGAAACCCACCAGGCAGAGAATTAAATCAGACTGCTGTGACTGAGTAGGTGGTTAATTTAGATGTTTAAGTTAATCACATACTGAAATGAAAAGAGTGCAGTAGAATCTCTCTTAACAACCCCAAGTGCGCTGACTCACTAGATTAAAAAGCATTCACTATCCCCTCTGTAAAACAGATGGACAAATGCATGTACTGTGTTTAGTTACTCAGTCGTGTCTGACTCTTTGTGACCACATGGACTGTAGCCCGCCAGGCTCCTCTGTCCATGGGGATTCTCCAGGCAAGAAAACTGGAGTGGGTTGGTATTCCCTTCTCCAGGGGATCTCCCCAACCCAGGAATCGAATATAGGTCTCCTGTATTACAGGTGTATTCTTTACTGTCTGAGCCACCAGGGAAGCCCACATGCTAAATGACCCATATGCTAAATAATAAGCTTCTCTGGTAAGCGACTCTGTTTAAGTTTAGAAACACCAAGAGATAGTAATGGTATCACAGAATCAACGCTGAAGAAAATTTCAAGACAGGGAGTGATTAGCACTGTTGAATGCATCAGAGTTATCAAGTAAGAGAAGAATCAAAAACAGCAGTTGGTAATTAGAAAAACCTTGGTGTTGCCCCCATCATCCAGGGTCTGCCTCAGCCACGCAAGCCCCAAATCTCAATGGTCAACTCACTAAAGCTGACCAATCTCTGAGATGTTTTTCAAACTCACAAGATAATTCAAAATGCCAATTCATTCAATTTTGATGGTTATTAATTCAGATCAGTCATCTCCAAGTGGCTTTTGCATCCTGGTGGATATGAGTAATTTAGTATATTAAAATGCACATCAGAAGGTTACTTATTGTTCCTGTAATACTCTGTTCTTACCTTATCAAAGCATGTGTCAAGCTGTATAAGAATTGCATTGCCTTGTTCCGCACCACATACTATATATGTGTTTGATTGTTTGCTCTTTACCCTGTGCTTAGCATGATGCAGAGCATGTTTAGATTTTCAATAAATATTTATTAGAGATATAAATGAGCAATTAACTCATTAATTTTTTCTATAATGATGTTACAACCTGATAAATTATCCTCTTCTTTCTTAGAGATAATTGCTTTTAAAAAAATATCTCTGGAAGAGTACTAAAGACATTCTAGACAACTCTTTTATCTCCAGTTGTTTATCTTTCATGGAATCACTAATCTCTGTATCTCTTTGACAATGAATTCCTACGGTAATTAGTATCATAGAATATTTTCTTTTATAACTGATGTCCTGCCAGCCCTATTGAGATATATGACATATGTGAAAGATGTGGCCTACTAATCCTCTTTCTATATTCCATCCACAGGATATTTAACTATAAATTTAATTCCCTGGAAATGCAATATAATAACAACAATAAATGAAAAAGAAGAAAATTTTTTTTGTGCTGCCTAATTCTGATCATGTCACATGTCATAAAGCAAAAGAAAGGGAGTCTTCCTTTGAGATATCTTTAAAGTCTGTTTGTGAACAAAATTTTAGACCTTTCAGAAAAAGTGAAATTGTTAGTCAGTCAGTCATGTCCGACTCTTTGTGACCCCATGGACTGTAGCCCACCAGGCTCCTCTGTGCATGGAATTCTCCAGGCAAGAATAGTGGAGTGGGTAGCCATTCCCTTCTCCAGGGGATCTTCCTGGCCCAGGGATTAAACCTGCGCCTCTTGCATTGCAGGCAGGTTCTTTACTGCCTGAGCCATTAGAGAAGCCCCCATCTTTCAGAAACCACAAGCAATTTGACTGTCTATAGTACATCCATGGACATGTACTTGACTATATGGATTATTTTGAAACGTGTGACTCAGATTGTGTGGCCGGAATGAAAGAAAAATGAAAAAATGCCAGATTCTTTAAATTGTGCATCACTCTCTTTCCTCCAAATGCCGTCATTTACTCCTTATTTTAGATTCCTCCCCCACCCCCCGCTTAGAGAATTTTTTTCTCAGTTTGCTTCAGTTTGCAAGCACCACTCCCACCCCGTGCTATATCTCTGCCATCTTACATCTCCACTTAGTATGAGACATAGGCTTCCTGGATTATGACTATTTGTAGTGATATATCATCAACAAATCAAAAGTGAATGGTCTTTTTTCACTGGATGTAATGGAATGCACACTAGACTCAGAAATAGAGGACCTGGTTTGAATTCTGATTAGACTCTGTTCTACCTTGTACTCTTGGCCTAATTGATGAAATAAACTTCTATACAAAAATAAAAGTATATGGAATAAATGTAGATGAAATGACTTGACTAGAAAAGCATTGTATTCATCCACTAATAAAAAATTGATTTAGCCAAAAGTCATTAATGATGAAATGATAAAAAATTGATGGGATCAATTTGAATAGAGCATCAGGCTGTTGCTCCCTGAAACACTGATCAATTTAGCATTGCTGAGAGTAGTATAATCAAACAGTATGTGCCTCCTGATGAGGGTTGCCAGATAAAATATGGGATGCTGAGTAAAATTTGATTTTCAGATAAATAATATTTTTTAATATAAATATGACCCATAATATATTTGGGATATTCTTATCCTACAAAATTTACTTGTTGCTTATTTAGAATTAACATTTAACTAGGTGTCTTGTATATGTTTTACTGGAAAATACCAAGGAAAGAAGAGCCTGGTGGACTAAGGTCGCAAAGTGTTGAACACAGCGTGTATTTGTATATGCATGTGTTAAATTTGGTAATCCTACTTGATGTGGTGCAAGATTTTAATATATATTATATAGTCTCGCACAGCTATGTATAACTTATATATGGTTTAATGTAGTATAATACATTTTATAGTACATATATTTAATATAGTTTAATAAACTGAACTTACCTCTAATTAAACCTTTAGAACTGACTTCCAATCTGCAGAAAACATGGAATATAGAAGAACAAATTAAATGACACAATGAGTAAATCCATATCCAAAAGTGAAACTTTAACCTGGTTTTTACACCTGTCAATGAAATGGAAAAAAATTTGGGTGGTGGGGGAGGAGAATGGCAGAATGTTCTAGATCAAAGATATTCAAATGGGGATGATTTTACCCCCAGGGGATACCTGACAATATCTGGAAACAGTTTTTGGTTTTCTCTAATGTAATGGAGGAGAAGTGATGATGCTAGCATGCAGTGGGCAGAGGCCAGGGAAGCTACGAAACACTGTGTAACCTCACACGACGATGGCCTCCCCTCCCCGCGCCCCTAACCCCTCCCCAAAAATGAGAATTATGAGGCTTAAAATGTCAACACTGCTTCTGCTTAGAAACCCCGGTCTAGACTAAAAAAAGACCTTAAAGACTTAGCAACCACATGGAATACATGATGCTTATTTAAATCTTGAAACCATATTATAATATAGAGTACGTCACTGATAGAAGGCAAGATAGCTATTTAAGAATAATACTGTAGAAAAATATTGTTATTTATATGGGAAAGTCATAATACATTGCTAAGAGAGAAAACAGGCTCCATATAAAGAATATGTATAACACAACCTCATGTTGTTAAAAAGAAGCTCAGGCTACAAAAATAATGTGTGTGTTCGTCAGTCATGTTTGACTTTTTGACACCCCAGAAACCATAACTCTCCAGGCTCCTCTGTCCATGGGGATTCTCCAGGCAAGAATACTGGAGTGGGTTGCCGTTCCCTTCTCCAGAGGATCTTCCCAACCCAGGGCTGGAACCTGGGCCTCTTGCATTGCATGCAGGTTCTTTACTGCTTGAGCCACCAGGGAAGTCCAAAATAATACAAAAATAATAACCATCCCATTTTTGCCATAAACATAAGTGTATAAACAGATACGAACATATAAAGGCATAGAAAAATAATCAGAAAATCAGTCATCAAAATGTGTATAGTGTTGGGACTTCCCTGGTGGTCCAGTGGTTAAGAATCCATCTTGCAATGCAGGGGACAAGGGTTTGATCCCTGGTCTGGGAAGATCCCACATGCTGAGAAGCAACTGAGCTCATGTGCCTCAACTATTGAGCCTGTGCTCTAGAGACTCCAAGTCTCAGTTACTAAGCCCTTGTGCAGCAACGGCTGAAGCCTGAGTGCCCTAGAGCCCATGCTCCACCACAAGAGAAGCCACCACAGTGAGAAACCTGTGCATCACAACGAAGAGTAGCTCCTGCTTTCCACAACCAGAGAAAGCCCACAGGCAGCAATAAAGACCCCGTGTGACAAGGTCCGTCTAGTCAAGGCAATGGTTTTTCCCGTGGTCATGTATGGATGTGCGAGTTGGACTGTGAAGAAAGCTGATCGCCAAAGAATCGATGCTTTTGAACTGTGGTGTTGGAGAAGACTCTTGAGAGTCCCTTATACTGCAAGGAGATCCAACCAGTCCATTCTAAAGGAGATCAATCCTGGGTGTTCATTGGAAGGACTGATGCTGAAGCTGAAACTGCAATACTTTGGCCACCTCATGCGACGAGTTGACTCACTGGAAAAGACTCTGATGCTGGGAAAGGTTGGGGGCGGGAGGAGAAGGGGACGAAGGAGAATGAGATGGCTGGATGGCATCACCGACTCTGTGGACATGAGTTTGAGTGTACTCCGGGAGTTGGTGATGGACAGGGAGGCCTGGCGTGCTGTGATTCATGGGGTCGCGGAGAGTCGGACACGACTGAGCGACTGAACTGAACCAAACTGTGGCCAAAAAACACAAAGTAATTAATTAAATATTTGAAAAAAATTCAGTGTTGCTATTTCTAAGCTGGAGATCATAACTAATTTGCATTATCTTATTTTTCCTTTCTTGTGTTTATATACTGTGAACATACGTCTATGTTGCTATTTTAATCAGAGGGAAAATAGAATTATTTTAGAAAGAAAATTCTTAAAGTTGAAGATCGTTATGGTCATTCCCTTTTGCATTGTTATTGTTCAGCTGCTCAGTCATGTCCGACTCTTTTTGACCCTATGGACCGCAGTATATCAGACTTCTCTGTCTATCACTATCACCCAGAGTTTACTCAAGCTCATGTCCATCGAGTCGGTGATGCCATCCAACCATCTGTCATCCCCTTCTCCTCCTGCCTTCTATCTTTCCCAGCATCAGTGTCTTTTCCAATGACTCAGCTCTTCACATCAGGTGGCCAAAGTATTGGAGCTTCAGCTTTAGCATCAGTCCTTCCAATGAATATTCAGGGTTGATTTTCTTTGGGATTGACTGATTTGATCTCCTTGCTGTCTCTCAAGAGTCTTCTCCAGCACCACAGTTTGAAAGCATCAGTTCTTCAGCACTCAGCCTTCTTTACTAAAATGGCTTCTCAAACGACTCCCAAGGGTACAGATGAGTTCAGTGTCTCAACTGATGCAAACACATTTTGCCACAAAGATTCCACCCTGGCTCACTAGGGGCTTGAGAAGGTAACAGGAATAGTAGTAGTAGTGTTAGTTGCTCAGTTGTGTCTGATTCTTTGTGACCGCATAGACTATAGCCTGCCAGGCTCCTCTGTCCATTGGATTCTCCAAGCAAGAATACTGGAGCGACTTGCCATTCCCTCTTCCAGAGGATCTTCCCGACCCAGGGATCGAACCCAGGTCTCCTGCATTGCAGGCAGATTTTTTACCATCTGAGTTAGAGAAAAGATCAGGCAACAGTACAGAAACCTTCTCAATGAAGAGGTTGTGCTGACCCAGGAACTCAACTTGCTGAAGTGGAAAGCTACTGCTGTTTCATTCTCTTTCCAGAATAAGCCAAGAATGAACCAAAGGGAGTATGAGGAATGGGTATGAAAGTATCTTCTCACCAACAGAGGAGATGGATCTCTCTAAATGGGAGAGTTAGGCTGAGATGTATGTCAGTGAGGTGTTAAGAAATTGATTGTAAGCTGAAACTGGACAAGAGAAGCCCTGGCTCCTGTAACCCTCTGCTTGCCCTGATCTGATTTGAATAAATTTCAGGAGGTTAGCTGCTCTCTAAAATTGAAAAGCTAAAATTTAGGATCTTCTCTTTGTAAGCTTATCCAGCAACACTATGGTTTACTGGACTAAAATAAATGCAGTAATAGTCTGTGAAACTTTCAAAATCCCCCAACAGTTAGCAAGCAAATGAGAGCATCTCTCTCATCTACTACCCAAATTCCTAACAAAGCCCTTGAGATAAGCTCTAAGGTTCTCTCATTCGTTCCTTCTTAGTACCCTGGGGGGATTTTGAAACGGATGGTCCCAGGAGATGTGGGGTAGAGGGATTTGCTCCTCTTGGGGAAAAACTGGTGAAATCTGAAGTTTAACAGACTGCATTTTTTTCCCCTGGGTTGCTTCTCAACCAAAGGAATCAATGTCCCCAGCTTCAAGGAATATATAGCAATAATTTGAGATTCTCTAAGAGTTGGAGACGTCAGAGTGACTGAGCATGCATTGATACTAGAAGAGCTGAGTTTTTCTTGCCTTGTGGGTTTTAGCTTCCCTTTTAAACGCCTCTTGAATATATGGTGTTTTCACCTGTTTACTCTGAATAGATTCAGCCTTTCAATGTCTTTTAAAGATCACTGTCTGAAAAGTGACTCCTTTTCCTTATTGCTAAGGTCTGGCACAGCAAGCAGCTATTGGCAGAACTAAATGAAAATGTAATGCCATGTGTATTTTCCAAAATATTATTATTTTCCCTCCATGATTTGCAATATTTTTTGGTTGTATTGATCCTCATGTTCATTAATATTATATTTCTTCATGCTCATCTTGTTGTAACGGATTTAAGGACATGAAATTTAGCTGAGACATTACAATGATCTCCAAATATTTTAAACATTATCAGATTGAAAAGGAAATAGAAGGTGGGATAATGTGGGGATGCGGTAAATTGCAAGGAGACGGGTATTGAGTCAATAAGAAGTAACATTTTCTAAGAACTAAGACCATCCAGAAATAGAATTGATGATCATATATCTATATGGGTCTGTGTAATGAGGTAGCATGCACCATTAGAAAGGAAAGGAGTGATAGATTTACAGTACTGGTATGGAAAGTATTCAAGATATTAAGGGGAAAAAACTAGCTGTAAATTGGTATGTGCAGTCTAGTTTCATTTATGCAAAATTGAAATGATACAGAAATATACATACTGAACATAGAAATTTTCTAGGCTGAAATAAACCAGGTAAAATAAACAAACAAACATAAACTATGTTTACTTCTGGCCCAGAGAATGCAAAGTAAGGTAAGAGAAAACTAACTTTCCTAGTTATGCCCTTCTATACGGACAGCTTTTTTTTCCCCCGCCTTAAGCATTTTTATAATATGAAAAGCCCAGTTTTATTTCTTTAAGTAAGCTTAATTTCTTAAGAGGGGGATGGTAATTTGTAAGAGAATGAATTTCCAATCACTGGAAGCAGAGTTTGGCCGCTATTTGTGAGGAGTGCTGTGCTTTTAAAATTACCTCGTAATCTAAGGTCCTATGATTCAGTTATATTTAAAGGACTTAAAGCTACCAAGCACATGAATTTTTCCAACTTGCTTCCAGTTGGAAGCAAAGACTTGGATAATGAAATGAATAAGATTAACCCCTTGCCTAGGATTGGTTGTTAGGTCTAAGCAGAAAATGATGTCTCTAGAAGGAAATATTTTTATATTTTTTCATGGAGAGATATTTTGGTCAAAAGATCCAGAATCCAAGGAAACAGAAAGTGGTTTAAAGTGTTGCTTTTTTCAGTGACGTGAATTCCGCAGAAAGAGGCTGCCATTTTGGTTCCGTTATCCCGACCTTACCACCCTAGTGCCGTCACCCACCAGTTCTTTGTCCCCATTTCCCCGAGAGGATGATGGGGGAGGAGATGGAATTGCAGGAATGCACAAGCTCAATTCAATCCTTACTCTCCTATAGCCTAGCTTATTCTTCTTGCATTCCCCTTAATACAGGTAGGATTGATTTTTCCAGTTACATAAGCTTTGAATTTTATCTTGCTCAGTAATACATCATGAATCTCAGTTAAATAGAAGTGGTTAAGGATTAGCCCATCACCACATCTCAGTGGAAAAGGAACACATATTTGGTCTACATTGTCTCTGTTATTGAAAATATTTTCTATTTTTCTGCTTTTCAAAATCTGCCCTCATTTAACTACTTGCATCCCACAATAGTAAGAGTCAGAATTGGTTCTGTTTATTTCAGATTTTAATATTTCATTTATTATGGATTTTTGCATTCATTTTTTAAAACATTGCATTAAAACCTTATTCATCTTGATGACTGTGCTGTTTTCTTAATTAAAAAAAAATATTTTTGGTATTCCCTTAAATTTTGCCTCACTTGCTACACTATTTCCAGCACTGTTCAGAAAGATTTTCTTTTTAGCAGCTATGGCCTTCCTTTAAAAACTGGAAGCTACTTTCCTTTGAATCTGGCCCTTGGGTGCTCAAATTTCTATCAAATGCCTGTTTAGAGACCTTAAGTTAGTGGTGCTTTATACTGTCAATTTTTCTTCTCTGCAGTAAATTAACCCCTTGTTTTCCCCTTTCCTTCTCAGTAGTCCTCCTGGCAGCCTCATTAGAAAGGCAAAGCATTTAACAATTTTGCTTTTGTGTTTAGAAAAGAATAATTAAGAAGAAAATCTTGATCATATAGAGAATATAAAAAGAAAATTAAAATTCATTACTCAGAAAAAGTATATTTATTCTTTTGTTATGTTTACTTTCAGACTTTATCAAAAGCATGTGTGCTGTTGAATGTGTTTCATTCTTTTGTTAATTCCTTTTCTTTTACAAACTTTGATCTATTTGTCTATCTATGTATCTGTCTTTCTATTGTATCTTTCCATATCAGCCCCTTTTAGAAATATAATGGCTGCTTGGTTGCCAGCATATGGATATAACTTATTTAATCATACATTATTTTTGGTATTCATTATTATATTATAAATAATATTATAAAAGCTTTTTGTATATCCAGGTGCTTATCTCTGATAATTTCCTTAAAATAAATAATTGGAAGTGGAAATGTAAAGCCAAGGAAAATGGACATGCATTGACACTAATATGCTAGTATTTCATATCCTTGTTTAGACCCTTTCAAATTTTTCAGTTTTCGCATAGTTTTTCAGCTTTTCCAAGTTTTTCCTAATATAATCTCATTCTCAGAGTGAGGAAAATGCATTAACTATTTTTAATGAAAGCAAAACAAAGATATCTTCTTCCTCATCTGCTTTGTGGTCTTAACGTTTCTCAGGCAGTCATGGTGCAGAACAAGTTACACTGGCTTCAAAATTAAAAGTGTGGATCTAAGGACTTAATAATTGTGGCTGAATCACCTAATCCTATGTGTCTTTAGCTTCCCCATCTGCAAAATGAAGGTAATTCTTCCCTATCATATGAGATTGCTATGCTGTTAAATAATATTGGTAAACATTCTCTATAAACTAAAAAGTGACATAAGGGACTATTATTATTGATATTATTATTATGAAACATTTTTATTAATGAAAACTTTCTGATCCCCAGTAAATCCCCAGTAAGAAATAGTTGTGCAAACTGGTTTCCCTAAGAAACCTGTTTATAATTCTGAAGCCATCAGAAAAGAGAATTCAGAGTCTAGTAGTAGTGAGTCAAATTGTCTGTGAAAATCCAAATCCAAACATAAGGCAAAAAACACACAGAAATACACACTGTCCACGAGAACCAGTTACAGTGCAGCCCTGAGCGATTGAACTACACTATAGACAGCTTGGGTCGACAGGTCATATTTAGTTCTGAGAAGACTTGCTGGGCAAGAGGAGTCTTGGAAAATAAAACAAAGTGGCTTGTTAACACAAATGAGTGTGTGGTGGGGGTGGGGGTGGGGAAGGGGTCGGGGGCCTTCATATTGGAAGCTGCTGAATGATTTGTGAAAAGAGTTCATGAAAGATGCAAATAAGTGGGACAGGGAGAAAGCAAACACTTATGTCCTGTTGGAGCAGATAGCGTTGTCTTGTTTGGCAATTTAACAGGTAAGATGTTTGAGAAAATGATAAAACTGTGCCTTAAACAACAGAGGAAGAGTTGTGGGCAAAGTTAGAACATTTAAGTTTAAAAAAAAATCTGAAACTGTAATCCAAAGAAAATCTTTCCAAATTTAACTACACATTCCCTACTTCTCCAGCCTCCATTTCCCCCAATATCTATGTTTCTAACACACCAGGAAACCTTTTCCACATTTGACCCAGCCTTCCTTCCTTCTATCTCATCCCATCTCCATTCATTCTTTTGTATAAGTCTCCATACATGAAATTGTTTCCTGATTGTGTTTTTCTGTCTTTTACCTATAGGTGAACAGCAGTCCCCATTAACCAGGCATCCATCAGGAGAAGATCCTAATTATTTCCTTGCCTTTGTGTTCTCCTGCTCAGAGCAGTGGGTGCTAATGTTTTCTGACTGCTTGTCCTAAGTCTCCTGGAATTTACCGATGAAGACAGAGAACCACACAGGGGTGAGGGAATTTATTTTCCAGGGTTTTACCAGTTTTCATGAACACAAGCTCACCCTCTTTGTGGTTTTCCTTACCTTGTACCTTTTAACCTTGTCTGGCAATGTCATCATAGTGACAATTATCAGCATTGATCGACACCTTCACACCCCCATGTACTTCTTTCTTACTATGCTTTCCACTTCAGAGACTTTGTACACATTGGTCATTGTACCTCGGATGCTGTCCAGTCTCGTAGGCCTGAGCCAACCCATCTCCTTGGCTGGCTGTGCCACCCAGATGTTCTTTTTTATCACTTTGGCCATCAACAACTGCTTTCTGCTCACAGCAATGGGATATGACCGCTATGTGGCCATCTGCAACCCCTTGAGGTACATGATCATCATGAACAAGAGGGTGTGTGCCCAGCTGGTATGGGGGGCCTTTAGCATTGGGTTGTTTGTGGCCACAGTCCAGATTTCCTGTGTGTTCAGGCTGCCCTTTTGTTACAGAAAGGTGGCCCATTATTTCTGTGATATCCGCCCGGTTATGAAACTCTCCTGTGCCAACACCACTATACATGACATAATTAATTTCCTTATCAGCTCACTCGTCATTGTGGTTCCCATGGTTTTGGTCTTCATCTCCTACATCCTCATCATCTCTACCATCCTCAAGATTGCTTCTGCTGAGGGCCGGAAGAAGGCTTTTGCAACCTGCGCCTCCCACCTCACTGTGGTCATCGTCCACTATGGCTGTGCCTCTATCGCCTACCTCAAGCCCGAGTCAGAGAACATGAGGGATCAGGACCAGCTGATTTCAGTGACTTACACAGTTTTCACTCCTCTCCTTAATCCTGTGGTGTACACTCTAAGGAACAAAGAGGTCAAGGATGCCCTTTGCCGTGCTATTGGCAAAAAACCTCTTGCTTAGAATCTTTGGTAGTTTGATATATAGCCTGTCATATTCTGGGTGTTTTTGTAATCACACACAAAAAAATTGATCCTATCATTCTTCCTCTACCTAGACAGAGTTGCACAATTTGGTGGCAAGCCTAAATTAAAGAACTAAGAGTTTCTCTGACTTGAGTTCTGTTTTTAACATCATTCTCCTATACTCTCTGTTCATCTGACTGGTTACCACCAGGGACATGGTCAGGTGCTGCTCACCAGGTGGAAAGCTGGTAGGGAATAATAATCAAGAGGGTGGCTGATTGTTTCCACTTTGTTAATGGCAGAAAAGTGGACTGTGTAACACCTGCTTGAAGCCATGGGTTGAAAGATCAACTAAAATGTCAAGTAGATATTGAGCTCTAAAACCTTAGAGTGTGGTCGGTGAACAGGATGTGTTGAAAGCACAGTCAAAACCACCTTTCTTACTTATCATCACTTTTTCTTTTGGGCAGTGGAAGAGTACCATTCCAGAAGAAATATTACCAGCCTAAAACATTCTAACCTGCCTTAGAGACCCATGACATTTTTCCCTCAATTTTGTTGAAACTCACCTCAGAACTGTTTCCTGGGTGAGTTTTGTGTATTTATGCTGCTGATGCAGCTGCTAAGTCACTTCAGTCGTGTCCAACTCTGAGACCCCATAGACGGCAGCCCACCAGGTTCCCCCATCCCTAGGATTGTCCAGGCAAGAACACTGGAGTGGGTTGCCATTTCCTTCTCCAATATATGAAAGTGAAAAGTGAAAGTGAAGTTGCTCAATCATGTCCAACTCTTCGTGACCCCATGGACTGCAGCCTACCAGGCTCCTCCATCCATGGGATTTTCCAGGCAAGAGTACTGGAGTGGGCTGCCATTGCCTTCTCCTTGTGTATTTATATGCTAATACAAAGTAACAAAAGACGGTAATGCCGACACTATATTCAAGACCACAAGAAAGACATAAAGAACAGACTTTTGCACTCTGTGGGAGGAGCCAAGGGTGGGATGATTTGAAAGAAGAGCATTGAAACTTGTATATGCAAAATAGATGACCAGTCCGCAAGTTCGATGCATGAAACAGGGCACTCAACACTGGTGCCTTGGGATGACCCAGAGGGTCATAGACAGATGGGATGGGGAAGGAGGTGGGAGGGGGTTTGAGATAAGGGGACACATGTACACTCATGGCTGACATGTCAATGTATGGAAAAAACCACCACAACATTGTGAAGTAATTAACCCCCAATTAAAATAAATTAATAAAAAAATAAATAAAAGCATTCACTAAAAGCTACAACAAATTTCTTGACCAAAACATATTCTCTAGGTCTGACCCAGAATTTTGTGGGGAGAAAAAAAAAATCTCAAAAAAACCCGAAAAAGTAACGTCACACCCAGCAGCTGAATTTCACTGGAGTTATACATGCTTTCTTTGGGAGTAACGTGTATGCTCTATTGTATTCACAAATGTAGGGATGCCTGAAGATCTGTTCTGAAATTATTTTTGATAAGGGACTTCCCTGATGGTCCAGTGGTTAGCACTCCATGATTCCACTGCCAGGAACCTGGGTTCGATCCCTGGTTGGGGAACCAAGATCCTGCAAACTGTGTGGTACAGCCAAAGGAAAAAAAAAGGAATAAAATTTATTAATACCAGCTAAATCTGGTAATTATCCCATGATAATTACCCATGTAATTATCAAATCTGGGGTGATACTTGGGTCTTGCCTTTGCCCTATTCATTTCTACACTGAGGAACTCATTTTCTGTGAACTGCTGGGTACCTCTCAAACTCTGAGATCAAACACTTGTCTAAACAAGAGTCTGGGAGTTTTATTGTTATTGCCAATGTCTTCCAGTCCATAAAGGGCTGATATTAAAAGGAAAAAAAATTAATCCATGTCATCCATCCACCATCTCTCTTCTTCAGGACAGTCGAAGTGTCCCCATTGAGGATGCACTGAAAGTGCCTGTCAAAGGACTTGGGAATCCCTAATGGCATCAGAGCCAAGAAGGGAAGTCTTCATATTTATGGAACATTACTTGAAAGAATAAAAGCTTTGCCTCCCCAGAGCAACTACATGCAAAAGAGTGAATGAGGAGAGAGGTCTTCAAGGCAATTAATCTTTGCCTTCATCCATGTTCCCTGAGAACACTTCTGAATCCTTTCTGGGCTACATTCAAGGGGAGCACTCACAACCTTGCTTCTCAGAAAGCCCCATTTGAGATTGTCTCTTCAGCAGTCCTGCTCATGAGAGCAACCCATTCCTGAAAGGCCCCTCCCAGTGGTCACATCATATTTATAGACTGATGAACTTGTTGCACTCAGAATCCCCGTGAGGCTTCCCAGAACTGTCCAGGACTCTAGAAGATTGACACGCATACTGAAAGCAGTGTGTTCCCTGGAGTTCCTATAGCTTGACACCGCAGAAAATGTTGTAGTGCTTGCAACAACAAAGACTGTATACTAAAGGTCTACCTGACCCTTGTGTCTCTAATGTAGTTTACACCATCTTAACAGAGCCAGAAAAATTGAAATCAATGTATTTAATTTCAAAGAGACTAAGTGGATGATTATTATCAAACACAAGTCATGTCTGAAGGGAGTGAGGCTTAAGCCTACAGCTTGGGCTTCACCACCACATAGCCCTTAGCTTGATAAATCAGGGCCTTCCATTTCAAGATGTTGCTGGTGTAATAGGTGGAGCACAAGTTCTTTAAGGAGACCACATGATCCCACAAGGACACATCCCAGATCTCCCCAACAAAGAACTCTTTGGCATCAAAATTTCTCCCAAATGAATCCTGCTCCTGTCCCAAGATGATTTTTGCATCTTCTCCCAAAGTGTACCCTCTCCTCAAACCCTTCCTCCCCACGGGCCTGCCGTTCACCCAGAATTCAGCAACCCCAGAGACAGACTCCCAGCTGACACAGAGATGGACTGGGCCATGAGGGGGTCAGGGGACCTTGAAAGTGACTACAGTGTTCCCAATGGACAGCCTGTACTCTCCCACTTTGCTGAAATAGAGAAGCAGCTCATTGTCTCTAGACTTAGTGCTGTAGGAGAAGAGGCTGTAGGGGCGAATGAGGTCTGTGAAGGCTTTCAGACACAGAGTGAAACTCCGCAGTGGCTTCCTCACCCTGGGGATCAGGACCACGTAGGCTGTGTTTGATTGTTCAGGGAAAATAAACACCTTCCCTCTCAAATCTGTGGAGGAGAAAAAAAAAAAATGTGACAAAAAGTCTGTCAGTTCTCTTGTTTGATTTTCTCTCAATGCAGATCATGGACTGCTTCTTGATAGAGTATACTCAGCATTTACAAGGTGCCTATAAGTGCATTATTTGTATAAGCAAAATGTGTCAAAAGGCAGGTTTTGTTATAGTTGTTCTGATAGAAAGAAGAATTAAAGATGTCCTCTAGCAACCCCACTGTCATCTTCTTTGCAGGTTTCATCTAGGTAGAACACAAACACCAGTCACAGAAAATGAAACACAGCTGGCTTGTGGAGTGTAAACGTTAAAGTCTGTACCATCCTGTCCTCTCCCAATGCTGATTGTCTTCTGAGATGTCAGTGATATAAATATCCCACTATGCGTGATGTCTGACCTTGTCAGTATACAAGCTTGGAGTAAAATAGCATAGTTAGCCAGAGAGTGGTGTTTCAAATAACTTTTTACTGATAGTGATACAATAGAGAAGTGTCTCAAACTTGAGAAGATGGGGTGGTGCTTAATGGATACAACAGGAAGGGAGGAAAAAAGGGTGCCAGAACATTAATGCTCTTTCAGTTCAGTTCAGTTCAATTCAGTCGCTTAGTCGTGTCCGACTCTATGTGACCACAGCACGCCAGGCCTCCCTGTCCATCACCAACTCCCGGAGTTCACTCAAACTCATGTCCATCGAGTCAGTGATGCCATCCAGCAATCTCATTCTCTGTCGTCCCCGTCTCCTCCTACCCCCAAACCCTCTTAGCATCAGACTCTTTTCCAGTGAGTCAACTCGTCGCATGAGGTGGCCAAAGTATTGCACTTTCAGCTTTAGCATCAGTCCTTCCAATGAACACCCAGGATTGATCTCCTTTAGAAAGGACTGGTTGGATTTCCTTGCAGTCCAAGGGACTCTCAGCACCACAGTTCAAAAGCATCAATTCTTCAGCGATCAGCTTTCTTCACAGTCCAACTCTCACATCCATACATGACCACGGGAAAAACCACAGCCTTGACTAGACGGACACTGGTTGGCAAAGTAATGTCTCTGCTTTTTAATATGCTATCTAGGTTGGTCGTAACGTTCCTTCCAAGGAATAAGCGTCTTTTAATTTCATGGCTGCAATCAGCATCCGCAGTGATTTTGGAGCCCAAATAAATAAAGTCTGACACTGTTTCCACTGTTTCTCCATCTATTTCCCATGAAGTGATGGGACCAGATGCCATGATCTTCGTTTTCTGAATGTTGAGCTTCAAGCCAACCTTTTCACTCTCCTCTTTCACTTTCATCAAGAGGCCTTTGAGTTCCTCTTCACTTTCTGCCATAAGGGTGGTGTCATCTGCATATCTGAGGTTATTGATATTTCTCCTGGGAGTCTTGATTCCAGCTTGTGCTTCTTCCAGTCCAGCGTTCCTCATGATGTACTCTGCATATAAGTTAAATAAGCAGGGTGACAATATACAACCTTGACATACTCCTTTCCCTATTTGGAACCAGTCTGTTGTTCCATGTTCAGTTCTAACTGTTGCTTCCTGACGTGCATACAGGTTTCTCAAGAGGCAGGTCAGGTGGTCTGGGATTCCCATCTCTTTCAGAATGTTCCACAGTTTATTGCGATCCACACAGTCAACGGCTTTGGCATAGTCAATGAAGCAGAAATAGATGTTTCTCTGGAACTCTCTTGCTTTCTCCATGATCCAGCGGATGTTGGCAATTTGATCTCTGGTGCCTCTGCCTTTTCTAAAACCTGCTTGAACATCTGGAAGTTCATGATTCACATATTGCTGAAGCCTAGCTTGGAGGATTTTGAGCATGACTTTACTAGCGTGTGAGATGTGTGCAATTGTATGGTAGTTTGAGCATTGTTTGGCATTCCCTTTCCTTGGGATTGGAATGAAGACTGACCTTTGCCAGTCCTGTGGCCATTGCTGAGTTTTCCAAATTTGCTGGCATATTGAGTGCAGCACTTTCACAGCATCATCTTTCAGGATTTGAAATAGCTCAATTGGAATTACATCACCTCCACTAGGTTTGTTCGTCGTGATGCTCTCTAAGGCCCACTGACTTCACATTCCAAGATGTCTGGTTCCAGGTGAGTGATCACGCCATCGTAATTATCTTCGTCGTGAAGATCTTTTTTGTACAGTTCTTCTGTGTATTCTTGCCATCTCTTCTTAATATCTTCTGCTTCTGTTAGGTCCATACCATTTCTGTCCTTTATCGAGCCCATCTTTGCATGAAATGTTCCTTTGATATCTCTAATTTTCTTGAAAAGATCTCTTGTTTTTCCTATTCTGTTGTTTTCCTCTATTTCTTTGCATTGATCGCTGAGGAAGTCTTTCTTATCTCTCCTTTCTATTCTTTGGAACTCTGCATTCAGATGCTTATATCTTTCCTTTCCTTTTCGCTTGTCTTCTTTCACAGCTATTTGTAAGGCCTCCTCAGACAGCCATTTTGCTTTTTTGCATTTCTTTTCCATGGGGATGGTCTTGGTCCCTGTCTCCTGTACAATGACACAAACCTCCGTCCAGAGTTCATCAGGCACTCTATCTATCAGATCTAGACCCTTAAATCTATTTCCTACTTCCACTGTATAATCATAGGGAATTTGATTTAGATCATATCTGAATGGTCTAATGATTTTCCCTACTTTCTTCAATTTAAGTCTGAATTTGGCAATAAGGAGTTCATGATCTGAGCCACAGTCAGCTCCTGGTCTTGTTTTTGATAACTGTATAGAGCTTCTCCATCTTTGGCTGCAAAGAATATAATCAATCTGTTTTCGTTGTTGACCATCTGGTGATGTCCATGTGCAGAGTCTTCTCTTGTGTTGTTGGAAGAGGGTGTTTGCTATGACGAGTGCGTTCTCTTGACAAAACTCTATTAGCCTTTGCCCTGCTTCATTTTGTGCTCCAAGGCCAAATTTGCCTGTTACTCCAGGTATTTTTTGACTTCCTATTTTTGCATTCCAGTCCCCTATAATGAAAAGGACATCTTTTTTGGGTGTTAGTTCTAAAAGGTCTTGTAAGTCTTCATAGAACTGTTCAACTTCAGCTTCTTCAGCATTACTGGTTGGGGCATAGACTTGGATTACTGTAACACTGAATGGTTTGCCTTGGAAACGAACAGCAATCATTCTGTCATTTTTAAGATTGCATCCAAGTACGGCATTTTGGACTCTTTTGTTGACCATGATGGCTATTCCATTTCTTCTAAGGGATTCCTGCCCACAGTAGTAGATATAATGGTCATCTGAGTTAAATTCACCCATTTTAGTTCACTGATTCCTAGAAAGTCGACGTTCACTCTTGCCACCTCGTTTGACCACTTCCAATTTGCCTTGATTCATGGACCTAACATTTCAGGTTCCTATGCAATATTGCTCTTTACGGCATTGGACCTTGCTTCTATCATCAGTCACATCCACAACTGGGTATTTGTTTCGCTTTGGCTCCATCCCTTCATTCCTTCTGGAGTTATTTCTTCACTGATCTCCAGTAGCATACTGGGTACCTACCGACCTGGGGAATTCCTCATTCAGTATCCTATCATTTTGCCTTTTGATACTGCTCATGGGGTTCTCACAGCAAGTATACTGAAGTGGTTTGCCATTCCCTTTTCCAGTGGACCACATTCTGTCAGACCTCTCCACCATGACCCGTCTGTCTTGGGTGGCCCCACACAGCATGGCTTAGTTTCATTGAGTTAGACACGGCTGTGGGCCATATGATCAGATTAACTAGTTTTTTGTGATTATGATTTCAGTGTGTCTGCCCTCTAATGCCCCCTCCCAATACCTACCGTCTTATTTGGGTTTCACTTACCTTGGTCGTGGAGTATCTCTTCACAGCTGCTCCCGCAAAGTGCAGCCACTGTACCTTACCTTGGAGAAGGGTATCTCCTCAAGGCCGCCCCTCCTGACCTTGAATGTGGAGTAGCTCCTCTCGGCCCTCCTGTGCCCGCGCAGCCACCGCCTCTTGGATGTGGGACAGCTCCTCTCGGCCACCGCCCTAACCTTGGGCATGGGGTAGCTGGTCTCGGCTGCACTTCTGTGTGTGGTTGGTTGTGCCGAGCCGGCATCTCGGAGCCGGCGTCTCTCGCGTCTGCGCCGCCGGAGACTGCGTCTCTCGCGTCTGACTGCTAGTAAAAACCAAGAATTTTTGGTAGCACTTCTGCATCATAAATTTTCCCCTTAAACTTATGTCACTCAATCTTCATAAACAACTCTTTGCTAGTTTGATGTCATTCTTATATGCATTTCATAGGTGAAGAAACGGAGGATTCGACTTCAGCAGTTTCACAGAAGAAGCAATTCAATTAGCTTGGGAGAAACTGGTTCTCTATGTAAAGTCCAGATTGTTTTAAAATTTTGTGTTTCCTCTCATGTGACCCAGACTAAAAGATTGAGAAGGATCAGAGAATGACCACCCTAACCCCTGTAATAACCTCTTTTTCTAATAAAAGTTTTGCGTAGTCATTCTTGTTCTCTCAGGTGAGAGGTAATGGTGTTCCATGTAATAAGCATAGCCAGCGATCCTTTCTCTAGCCCCAGGGCTTCCTTATGCCAGACATGTCCTGCCTCATAAACATGTGGGGTTGTTTAAAAATATGTCTGAAATAGTGCTCCTGTCCTTGATTGTAGCTAACTTGCTACTACAGAACAGAATGCAGCAGAACCAAGACAAGTGACAGATTAGTTTGTGAAAAGACGTGCTTTTTTTAAGCTGCTTCCAAATTTTCTTTTTAAATTTTTTAAATTTAATTTTTATTTTATATTGGAGTTTAGTTGATTTACAATGTTGTATTATACAGGTATACAGTTTCAGGTATACAGCTAAGTGTATGTGTATACATATACCTACTATTCATTTTTAGACACTTTTCCTATATAGGTTATTATACAATATTGAATAGAGTTCCCTGTCCTATAGAGTATGTCCTTGTTGATTATTTATTTTATATATAATAGTATCTACATGTTAATCCCAAACTCCTATTTATCCCTCCCGCCTCTCATTTCCCCTTTAGAAACCATGAGTTTTGGCGTGATCACTTACCTGAAGCCAGACATCTTGGAATGTGAAGTCAAGTGGGCCTTAGAGAGCATCACTACAAACAAAGCTAGTGGAGGGGATGGAATTCCAATTGAGCTATTTCAAACCCTGAAAGATGATGCTGTGAAAGTGCTGCACTCAATATGTCAGCAAATTTGGAAAACTCAGCAGTGGTCACAGGACTGGAAAAGCTCAGTCTTCATTCCAATCCCAAAGAAAGGCAATGCCAAAGAATGCTCAAACTACCACACAATTGCACTCATCTCACACGCTAGTAAAGTCATGCTCAAAATTCTCCAAGCCAGGCTTCAGCAATATGTGAACCGTGAACTTCCAGATGTTCAAGCAGGTTTTAGATAAGGCAGAGGAACCAGAGATCAAATTGTCAACATCTCCTAGATCATGGAGAAAGCAAGAGAGTTCCAGAAAAAAACATCTATTTCTGCTTTATTGACTATGCCAAAGCCTTTGACTGTGTGGATCACAATAAACTGTGGAAAATTCTGAAAGAGATGGGAATACCAGACCACCTGACCTGCTTCTTGAGAAATCTGTATGCAGGTCAGGAAGCAACAGTTAGAACTGGACATGGAACAACAGACTGGCTCCAAATAGGAAAAGGAGTATGTCAAGGTTGTATATTGTCACCCTGCTTATTTAACTTATATGCAAAGTACATCATGAGAAACACTGGGCTGGAAGAAGCACAAGCTGGAATCAAGACTGCCGGGAGAAATATCAATAACCTCAGATATGCAGATGACACCACCCTTATGGCAGAAAGTGAAGAGGAACTAAAAAGCCTCTTGATGAAAGTGAAAGAGGAGAGTGAAAAGGTTGGCTTGAAGCTCAACATTCAGAAAACGAAGATCATGGCATCTGGTCCCATCACTTCATGGGAAATAGATGGAGAAACAGTGGAAACAGTGTCAGACTTTATTTATTTGGGCTCCAAAATCACTGTGGATGCTGATTGCAGCCATGAAATTAAAAGATGCTTACTCCTGGGAAGGAAAGTTATGACCAACCTAGAGAGCATATTAAAAAGCAGAGACATTACTTTGCCAACAAAGGTCCGTCTAGTCAAGGCTATGGTTTTTCCCGTGGTCATGTATGGATGTGAGAGTTGGACTGTGAAGAAAGCTGATCGCTGAAGAATTGATGCTTTTGAACTGTGGTGCTGGAGAAGACTCTTGACAGTCCTTTGGACTGCAAGGAGATCCAACCAGTCCATTCTAAAGGAGATCAGTCCTGGGTGCTCACTGGAAGGACTGATGCTAAAGCTGAAACTGAAATACTTTGGCCACCTCATGTGAAGAGTTGACTCACTGGAAAAGAGTCTGATGCTGGGAGGGATTGGGGGCAGGAAGAGAAGGGGATGACAGAGACTGAGATGGCTGGATGGCATCACCGACTCGATGGACATGAGTTTGTGTGAACTCCAAGAGCTGGTGATGGACAGGGAGGCCTGGTGAGCTGTGTTCAGTTCAGTTCAGTTCAGTCACTCAGTCGTGTCCGACTCTCCGCGACCCCATGAATCACAGCACACCAGGCCTCCCTGTCCATCACCAACTCCTGGAGTTCACTCAAACTCATGTCCATCGAGTCGGTGATGCCATCCAGCCATCTCATTCTCTGTCGTCCCCTTCTCCTCCCGTCCCCAACCTTTCCTAGCATCAGAGTCTTTTCCAGTGAGTCAACTCGTCGCATGAGGTGGCCAAAGTATTGCAGTTTCAGCTTTAGCATCAGTCCTTCCAATGAACACCCAGGATCGATCTCCTTTAGAATGGACTGGTTGGATCTCCTTGCAGTACAAGAGACTCTCAAGAGTCTTCTCCAACATCACAGTTCAAAAGCATCAATTCTTCAGCGATAGCTTTCTTCACAGTCCAACTCTCACATCCATACATGACCACGGGAAAAACCATAGCCTTGACTAGACGGACCTTTGTTGGCAAAGTAATGTCTCTTCTTTTTAATATACTATCAAGGTTGGTCATAACTTTCCTTCCCAGGAGTAAGCATCTTTTAATTTCATGGCTGCAATCAGCATCCGCAGTGATTTTGGAGTCCCCAAAAATAAAGTCTGACACTGTTTCCACTGTTTTTCCATCTATTTCCCATGAAGTGATGGGACCAGATGCCATGATCTTTGTTTTCTGAATGTTGAGCTTCAAGCCAACCTTTTCACTCTCTTTCACTTTCATCAAGAGGCTTTTTAGTTCCTCTTCACTTTCTGCCATAAGGGTAGCTGTGTTACTTCTACCTAATTAAGCTGTGCAACAAACCACCTCAAAACTCAGTTTTTAAAACAATAAACATTTAGTTCATGAATATGTGATGTCAATTTGGACTTTGGGATTTTTTGGTCCCAGCTGGGTGATTAACAGCAAGTCAGCTAGTTGGACAATAATATTATATGAGTCAGAAATGGTGTGATGGGAATTGAAGCATTTTAAAATCCTTGTCTTTTTTGTATAATTTTAGGTTGGTTTAAATCAATCTTGATATCTCCTACTCTCCTTTAATTCTCAAACTATGTTCACAGTTGCATATAAAATCAAGAATTCCCTAAGGAATTTTTAAAATTATTTTTCATAGTATGTTTATATAATATAAAATAATATAAAATAAATAAGTGATTTTTCATAAAATATATTACTTTAGATCAATATATTGCAATTAAAGTTTACATTGCAAGTTAATTTTACTAAAGCTTGTAATAATATTCATGCTACATATCTAAAAAGACAAATTTGGCTTACCCACATTTAATAAATGCTTCACATTATTGAATTAATTTTAACTATGAAAGCAAGAACACAATTTGTGGACAGATTCAAAGTGACATTTTGTATACCTCATTTCATTTGGGGATAGAAATAAACATATTAAAATGAAGTTTGAATTTGAACTATTTTTTGCTACATCAGAGATATACAAAAATATCTTTGATGATTTTGATTTGTATTTCTGATCCCTGTGCTTAGAGCCTAAACACACACACAATTTAAAAAATATAAAACTATTATTGCTAGATTCTAAGTATGGTCCTCCATCAGTATCTTCGGGGGATATCCCCCATATTAGAGTTCATGGATGCTCAATTTCTGTGTATAAAATGGTACGGCATTTGCATATAACAGACACACATCCTCCTGTATACTATATGTGAACGTGTGTATGAATCGTCTCCAGGTTACTTACAATGCCTAATGCACTGTAAATTCTAGGCAAGTAGTTGCTGGTGCATGGTGAATAACCATGGTGAATTCAAGCTATGCTTTTTGGAACTTTCTGGAATTTTTTTTCCTAAATATTACTGAACTCCAGTTAGTTGAATCCATGGATAGAACCCGTAGACATGAAGGGCCAACTGTGTTTACCTTCCAAGGGCTTAATTAAGTGCTAATGACATCTTGATGTGCTGTGCTGAAGAATACTTATAACATTAGAATCTTTTTGTCAGTCAGTATGGATAAATTTCAAAAATACATAAATTTAAAATAATACCTTGTGTTTAGTACAGACAGGTACAATACATAAACATGCAAAGGAAAAATGCACACATTCTCAGTGTGGTTACCTCTGCAGAAGCAAGAAGTAAGGAAGGGGAAAGAGTGAAGGGAGTTTCAGCTTGTATCCATAAATGTTACTATCTTAAAAAAAAGAGATAGGAAACAATTATGACAAATATGGCATGGCAAAAATACGGTATGTATAGTATTTGTTATACAGTTTTATAATTTGGTTCTTTTGTAAATTTAAAATTTTCACAGCTATAATTTTTTGTTTTTAATGATAAAATATCAGGTGAATTTTAAGTGATCATTTTTATAGTTCTTATTTATGTGCTATATTTCAATATGAATATTCCTTACAACCCATAAATTTAACCAATGATGACTTAAAGATACAAGTTAAACAGATATATGACTGATGGGAAAAAAAGAGTGTAAAATGACATAATGGTCAAAATTGCCAAGTCTCTTGCAGTGATGATTCTCAGGGTGGGTCGGTCATGAACAAGCTCTTCAGATCATAGCTAACTACTAGACCTGCTCCACTGACTTCCACTGGGAGGTCTTCAGGAGGTTCCTTTCTAAAGGAACAAGGTCAAGGGGCTTCCCTGGTGGTCCAGTGGTTAAGCCTCTGGACTTCCACTGCAGGGTGCAGGTTCCATCTCTGGTCTCACAAGATCCCACATTCCTCGTAGCATGGCCAGAAAATTTAAAACTAAAGGAAAAAGGCCAGAGGTGACCTACATCATGAACCATGTCAGTTTTCTGATCAGCTTCCAGTCCTTCCTATTTCCATGTCATATTTTCAGTCTTGTCCCAAGACCTGGCAGCCCAGACAGTAAGTGTCAGTGAGGCTGCACCCTGAGGAAGACATTGAGTCTGTTTTCTTGGCTACATGCTCCGTCTTCCTCAGGAGAAAGCAGGGAAACACTGGCAGAAGTGCTCAAGGAGAAAACAACCATCTTTCTTCATTTCGCTATGCATTTATCATCTAGACCTGCCCCAGTCAGCTAGAAAAAGAACTTGTCTCTGGAAGAAGGGCATAAGAAGCCGGGTGTTATGCCTACACTTGCTAGGACACTGCACTCATCGACTGTCCTTCAGCTCTTGGGATTCACTTAGACGGGAGGCACAGGCAAGTAGGTACTGAGTCCAGTTGGGTGGAAGGTCCCAACCTAGAAAAACCAGGGAGATACTGAAGGGTTTTTAATGGATGGAGACAGTTGGAGTGGAGACAGGAAGAAGTGGCAGAAAAATGAGGGAAATGATTTTTTGAGCACTGGTGATCCTTATGGCCAGAGAAAAGAGAGCTGGCTTGACTGCTAGGTGCTAACACTGCTATCTTTAGTTCAAGAGAATGAGAAATGGTCTGGGGCCCACTTGCCAGAAAGAGAAAATGCTGTGGGGAAATCAGCCTTGACTATTATTCTTCAGGCCCTGGTTTAGGTTACTTCCATGTGAGAAGTACTGTCATGGAAGGAACAATAACTTTAGTTCAAAGATTCAGCACCCTCTGCCCCACTTTTTTAGTTGACGTATAGATCATGCATAATATTATATTAATTACAAGTGTGCAATGTAAGTCACCACATTGTACACTTGTAATTAATATATACCAAAACTTTTGACTGTGTGGATCACAATAAACTGTGGAAGATTCTGAAAGAGATGG
This sequence comes from Moschus berezovskii, assembly GCF_049115385.1. NCBI lineage: Eukaryota > Metazoa > Chordata > Mammalia > Artiodactyla > Moschidae > Moschus > Moschus berezovskii. Next base: position 114,351,779 of record NC_142463.1, on the reverse strand, counting down.
GAATACCAGACCACCTGACCTGCCTCTTGAGAAACCTGTATGCAGGTCAGGAAGCAACAGTTAGAACTGGTCATGGAACAACAGACTGGTTTCAAATAGGAAAAGGAGTATGTCAAGGTTGTATATGGTCACCCTGCTTATTTAACTTATATGCAGAGTACATCATGAGGAACGCTGGGCTGGAAGAAGCACAAGCTGGAATCAAGATTGCCGGGAGAAATATCAATAACCTCAGATATGCAGATGACACCACCCTCATGGCAGAAAGTGAAGAGGAACTCAAAAGCCTCTTGATGAAAGTGAAAGAGGAGAGTGAAAAGGTTGGCTTGAAGCTCAACATTCAGAAAACGAAGATCATGGCATCTGGTCCCATCACTTCATGGGAAATAGATGGAAAAACAGTGGAAACAGTGTCAGACTTTATTTATTTGGGCTCCAAAATCACTGCAGATGCTGATTGCAGCCATGAAATTAAAAGACGCTTATTCCTTGGAAGGAAAGTTATGACCAGCCTAGAGAGCATATTAAAAAGCAGAGACATTACTTTGCCAACAAATGTCCATCTAGTCAAGGCTATGGTTTTTCCCGTGGTCATGTATGGATGTGAGAGTTGGACTGTGAAGAAAGCTGATCACCGAAGAATTGATGCTTTTGAACTGTGGTGCTGGAGAAGACTCTTGAGAGTCCCTTGGACTGCGAGGAGATCCAACCAGTCCATTCTAAAGGAGCTCAATCCTGGGTGTTCATTGGAAGGACTGATGCTAAAGCTGAAACTGCAATACTTTGGCCACCTCATGCGACGAGTTGACTCACTGGAAAAGACTCTGATGCTGGGAAGGATTGGGGGTGGGAGGAGACGTTTACTTCAGTTGTGCCTGACTCTTTGAGATCTATGGACTTTAGCCTGCCAGGTTTCTCTGTCCACGGGATTCTCCAGGCAAGAATACTGGACTGGGTTGCTATGCCCTCCTCCAGGGGATCTTCCCGATCCACGAAATGAACCCATATCTTTTGTGTCTCCTGCATTGCAGGCAAGTTATTTACTCACTGAGCCACCTGGGAAGCCCATATTCCATTCATAGCTGTTATAAAGTATTTGCTATGTTTCCCATGTTATATAGCATATCCTTGTAGCTTATTTTATATCTAATAGTTTGTATCTCTTAATCCCCTACACCTTTATTGTTGAGTGATTTTCAGGAAGTTAAATATTTCTTGAACTTTGGTTTCCTCATTTATAAAATAGGAATGAAAAAAATGCTACCTCACAGAGTCTTTATGAAGATTAAATGAAGTTAGTTATGAGATTAGATATTTAAAACGCTATAAAAATATCTGTAGCTAAAAAAAAAAAAAAAATTTCTCTTCTCCTATAGTATAGAAGTCATTTTTCTGGTTTCTCTCCAGATATGAGTTCTGACAAGAGTACAAATTCTATAGAGAAACAACTGGTCACACAAAAAAATAATTAGGATATTCTGAAAATTTCATTCGTGATGATCTGGCTTTGAAAGAAAAGCTGGTTTCATCTTCATATGAGGAGTATCCTTAAGAATCTTATGATTATCACATCTTAGAGGGGAGGGAAGCAAAGGTCTCACTGGATATGCTTTGTTTGAAAGGTACACTTTGATTTAGTAAATTATAGATAGATGTGTACTGTCAGTCATACCTAGCCAGAAGAATGTTTTATTCCTTATATTTCTCTGAAATAAAAACAGACGAGTACACAATTATTAAACTCCCATCTTAAAGGAGGTATGTTCATAAGATTTTAATCTCAGCATTTGAGATGACAACTTTGGGGACATTAAGCCAATGGAGATTTGGCCCTTTTCTTATGAAAAGGTGAGTGGAGGTTGTGAAGGATACAACACAGAAAGTGGTATTTACATCAGTCAAGTTTTCTACTCCCTACCCAAACAGGAATTGCAAGAGAGACACTCAGGAAAGCCAAGTCAATTCAACAAACTATTATTGAAACCATGTTTATTTATCACCAGCCATACCCAACTTTGTGTGGAAAATTCTCTGACTTTGAGGGTGAACTGCCCAGGAGAGATCTCTTTAATGTTGTCTCTTTAAGGAATAGATCTGAGATTTGTTCTATAGGATTACATGCTCTTCTCAAAGGACATATATACCATCTATTGTAATGACATCATCACTATGAGCTATGAGAGACAAAGGGATGTACAGAGTCCACAGACTTTGTTCATTGCCCTCGATAAACAAACTTGTCTAAAGATTTCCCTGGAATTGAGTTGATAGCCCTAAACAAGTAAGATAGGAAAAAATATCCCCATAAGGTCTTTGATTCCTCTATCACATATAAATAAAATATGTTTCTGTAAGTCTTACATAAACTCCAAAATACAATAAGCTCTGTGTGGAGACAGAACATATGATAAACATAAGTCTTGAAGCTGGTAAGATAATTTTCATCTTATCTCCTGTTGACATTGTTTAGTGTCCTCATTCTAGAAAAACCCTACACTCCAATCTGTTACTAAAGCCTCTGTTCTGCAGCACCCAGTCCAAGATAATACAGTTTTTCTACATCCACATAAAATTGAGGAGCACAGTTTGTCAATTGGGCGTAGAGAGGGCATTGTCAAGCCCCTCGAAAACCCTTCTGCCTCCCTCCATCTGTGCCAACTGAAATCAACCTCTGCCACCATACAACTCCTGGGTAGAAGAGGAGCCCCAAGTGAAAATGAGATGCTCAACTGGACAGAAAGCAAAGATCGCCCTGGGACAGGAGTGGGATTCTTTTAGAGACAAATTTGATAGAGTCAGTTCTTTAAAGGAAGATTTGAAATTAGTCCTGTAGGGTTGTATGCTCTTTTCAAAGAAGATGTGTACCAGCTATTGTGGTGGTGGTGGTGTTGTTCTTCAGTCGCTCAGTCATGTCTGATTCTGCCAGGCTGCTCTGTCCATGAGATTTTCCAGGCAAGAATACTGGAGCAGGTTGCCATTTCCTCCTCCAGGGGATCTTCATGACCCAAGAATTGAACATGCATTTCTTGTATCTTCTGCATTGGCAGGCAGATTCTTTACCACTAGCGCTACCTCGAAAGCCCTGGAAACTATTGTGACTACATCATCACAAGCTGGCAGGTTTTGAGGTTTTCTTTTTATTCATATAAGTTTTAATTTTTACATAATTTCAGTTTTTTTTTTAATTTTTAAAATTTATTTATTTTAATTGGAGGCTAATTACTTTACATTATTGTAATGGTTTTGCCATACATTGACATGAATCCTCCCCAGGTGTACATATGTTCCCCATCCTGAACCCCCCTCCCATCTCCCTCCCCATCCCATCCCTCTGGTTCATCCCAAAGCACCATCCCCGAGCATCTTGTATCATGCATCGAACTTGGACTGGCGATTCATTTCACATATGATAATATACATGTTTCAATGCCATTCTCCCAAATCATCCCACCCTCGTCCTTTCCCACAGAGTCCAAAAGACTGTTCTATACATCTGTGACTGTTTTGCTATCTCGTATACAGGGTTATCATTATCATCTTTCTAAATTCCATATATATGTGTTAATATACTGTATTGCTGTTTTTCTTTCTGGCTTACTTCACTCTGTATAATAGGCTCTAGTTTCATCCACCTCATTAGAACTGATTCAAATGTATTCTTTTTAATTGCTGAGTAATACTCCATTGTGTAAATGTACCACAGCTTTCTCGTCCATTTGTCTGCAGATAGACATCTAGATTGCTTCCATGTCTTGGCTATTATAAACAGTGCTGTGATGAACATTGGAGTACATGTGTCTCTTTCATTCTGGTTTCCTCGGTGTGTATACCCAGGAGTGGGATTGCTGGGTTATTTGGCAGTCCTATTTCCAGTTTTTTAAGGAATCTCCACACTGTTCTCCATAGTGGTTGTACTAGTTTGCATTCCCACCAATAGTGTAAGAGGGTTCCCTTTTCTCCACACCCTCTCCAGCATTTATTGCTTGTAGACATTTGGATAGCAGCCATTCTGTCTGGCGTGAAATGGTACCTCATTGTGGCTTTGATTTGCATTTCTCTGATTATGAGGGATGTTGAGCATCTTTTCATGTGTTTCTTAGCCATCTTTATGTCTTCTTTGGAGAAAGTCTGTTTAGTTCTTTGGCCCATTTTGTGATTGGGTCGTTTATTTTTCTGGAATTGAGCTGCAGGCGTTGCTTGTATATTTTTTAGATTAATCCTTTGTCAGTTGCTTCATTTACTATTATTTTCTCCCATTCTGAAGGCTGTCTTTTCACCTTGCTTATAGTTTCCTTTGCTGTGCAGAAGCTTTTAATTTTAATTAGGTCCCATTTGTTTATTTTTGCTTTTATTTCCAATATTCTGGGAGGTGGGTCATGGAGGATTCTGCTGTGATTTATGTCGGAGAGTGTTTTGCCTATGTTCTCCTCTAGGAGTTTTATAGTTGCTGGTCTTACGTTTAGATCTTTAATCCATTTTGAGTTTATTTTTGTGTATGGTGTTAGGGAGTGTTCTAGTTTCACTCTTTTACAGTGGTTGACCAGTTTTCCCAGCACCACTTGTTAAAGAGATTGTCTTTTCTCCATTGAATATTCTTGCCTCCCTTGTCAAAGATATATAATTTCAGATTTACAGAAAAGTTTCAGGAATAGTACAAAAATTTCCATATACTTTAAACAATTTATTATGGTAAAAGATGCATAATACAAAATTCACCATTTTATTCACTTCTATTAATAAGTATATATCAGTAGTATTAAATGCTTTCACGAAGTTGTGTAATCGCCAACACTGTATGTTTTCCGAACTCTTCATCATTCCAAACAGAAACTCTATACCAATTAAACAATAATTCTCTGTTTCCCCCTCTCCCAGTCTCTGGTAAAGTCTACTCTATATTTCTATAAAGTTGCATATTCTAGGTACTTCACATAAGTGGAATCATTTATTTGTCTTTTCTTGTCTGGTCTATTTCACTTAGCAAGATGTTGTTAAGTTCAATCAATATTGCAGCGTGTATCAGAATTTTGTTTCTTTTTACAGGTGAAATATTCCATTGTACGTACATACAACAGTTTGATTACCATTTACCTCTTCATGAACATTTTGGGTTGTTTCCACCTTTTGGCTGGTGTGAATATGCTGTGAACACTGGTGTGCAAATATCTGAGTCCTTGTTTTCATTTTTTTCTAGGTATATACTTAGGTGTGAAATTTCTGGATTATACAATAACTTCAAGTTTTTTGAGGAGCCACCAAACTGCTTTCCACAGTTGCTTTACCATTTTACACTTCTACCTATAATAAATAAGACTCCAATTTCTCCACATCCTCATCAACATGTATTGTTTTTCATTAAAAAAAAACCTATTATCCATTCTAATGGATGTGAAATGGTACCTCATTGTGGGTTTAATTTACCTTTTTCTGATGGCTAGCTAGTGATATTGAACATCTTTTCAGGTACTTATATTGGCCATTGTTGATCTTCTTTACAGAAATTTCTATTGAAATCTTTTGTCCATTTTTGAAGACTATACATATGTGTGTGCATGTTTGTATGTATATGTGCATATACATATTTACACATATACACACACATATACATTCTAGGTATCAATACTCTGTCAGATACATGCTGTGCAAATAATTTCTCTTCATGATGTGGGTTGCCTTTTCACTCTATATTTTTCTTTGATGCACAGAAGTTTTAGATTTTGATAAAGTCTAATTTGTCTATTTTCTCTTTGCTGCCTGTGCATCTCATGCATATGCAAGAAGTCACTACCAAATCCAATGTCACAAAGATTTTTTTCTGTCTTCTGAGTTTTATAGTTTAACTCTTATGCTTGGGTCCTTGATTTATTTTATGTTTTGCATGTAGTGTAAAGTAAGGATCTGTTGTATGTGGATATCAGGTTTTGCTAGTATCATTTGCTTAAGACTGTCATTTTCCCTTTGAATCATCTTATTGAAAATCAATGAATTGTATACGCAAAAATTTATTTCTAAGATCTCATTGCTAGGTCCTCATGTAGGTCCTTATGCCCCATACACTTTTCACTTGTATTTCTTAAATGTTAATATTTTCCCATGTTTGCTTTATAGCCCCCACTCCATCCTCTCTCTGTCACTCATACACACACATGCACACACACGTATATATGTATGTTTATATAATTTTTATCTACATCTTTTTTTAAACTGCTAGAAGTCATTTACAGACATGATGTTCCCTGAATTCTTCAATGTGTATTTTCTAAAAACAAGACTATTCTCTTATATTTTCTATTCTCAGTAGAGGTGATGTCACCTTCAAGGGAAAAAAATTGATTCTATGAGGGGAAAAAAAAAAACCAGAGATATTACATACGACCTCTGGCTTTCCAAAGCTCAACTATATCCAACAAAATAATATTCCCTAGCTTTTAATTTATCTTAGTAAGGAGAAATTAATTTAAATATCACTTTATTTAATTTCTCTTTGGTGGACAGGGTACAATAATTTTTTTAAAGATTTGAGAGGCACCATGTTCTATCATCACACACATTGAAATCAGAAAATTAATAATGATATAATACTCTATTGATTTGCTTTGTTTTTACATTTCACCAGTTATTCAATTAATATCTCATAAGACAAAAGAAAATCCTAGACCACCCATCACATGTCATTGCCCTGTCTCTTTAGTCTCTCTTATCAGAACAGTTCTTCACTTTTTTAAACTGTACATAGTGACACTGACATTTTGAAGAGGATAGGTCAGTTGTATCACAGAATGCCCCTTAGCTTAGATCTAGCTGGTGTGTCTTTAAGATTGGACTCAGGATGTGCCTTTTTGTCAGAAACACCACACAAGTGACACTGTGTCCTTAACAGTGCCCTTTTAGTCCCTTCTCTCTCTGAGTGAGCACTATTCCAAGTGCTGGGCATACAGCAGAGAACAAGGTTTGGTTTCTGCCCACATGGTGCTGACATTCTAGGAAGGAGTTTGCAAAACACTGAGAAATATTACCCATAGAAAGAAAAGACTTAAGGGTAGCACTGGAAAAAGAGCTGGCCTTGTTATTTACAGCCCCATTTGATTGGACAAACTCTATTGGAAAATTATCTAATCCCAAAGAAAAAAATCTTTCTGTCTCTCTGTCTCTGACTCTCTCTCTCTGAGTACTGCAGATGAAGTGGGTTTCTCATGGAGGTGCTGAGTTTCTTGTTACTCAAAGGACAAAATAATGTAATAGTTATCATTTGACCTCTGCTGTGAACGATCACTTTGTTGGGGAACTGACCTGGTCTCTGTGCCTTTGAAAAAAAAAAAAAACTCTATCAGCCTTAATAATCTTATCTGTAAATTGGAAAATAAAAATAGATGCTACTTCAAAGAGTTATTATAAAGATTCAGTTCAGTTCAGTTCAGTTCAGTCGCTCAGTCGTGTCCGACTCTTTGCGACCCCATGAATCACAGCACGCCAGGCCTCCCTGTCCAACACCAACTCCCAGAGTTCACTCAAACTCATGTCCATCGAGTTGGTGATGCCATCCAGCCATCTCATTCTCTGTCGTCCCTGTCTCCTCCTACCCCCAATCCCTCCCAGCATCAGAGTCTTTTCCAGTGAGTCAACTTGTTGCATGAGATGGCCAAAGTATTGGAGTTTCAGTTTTAGCATCAGTCCTTCCAATGAACACCCCGGATTGATCTCCTGTAGAATGGACTTGTTGGATCTCCTTGCAGTCCAAGGGACTCTCAAGAGTCTTCTCCAGCACCACAGTTCAAAAGCATCAATTCTTTGGTGATCAGCTTTCTTCACAGTCCAACTCTCACATCCATACATGACCACAGGAAAAACCATAGCCTTGACTAGACGGACCTTAGTTGGCAAAGTAATGTCTCTGCTTTTTATAAAGATTAAATTCAGTAATACATGAGAACTTTTAGCTCAATGCCTAGCATTTACTAAGAGCTTAATAATTACTGATTATTATTATAATTTTTAAGAAAAAGACTATTTGCTTAAGTTGTTACTTTTCAAGAAGATTGTTTACTAAACAATTCTTTTAAAAGGACAGCCAGCATGGGAGGAAGCTTGCAATAATATTATTAAGTTGTATTTCAACTATGCCAATTTTTAATTTTAATTTTTACTTATGACCATCAAGGTTGCACACGCAATAGTTTCCTATAAGTACAATAGGTCTGGGTACCCTGGGTCAGGCTGACTTGGGGGATATTTTCATTCTATTATAGTTAAGTTTATGTACCCGTCTAAGCTCTAAATGAACTGGGAAGAGTGTACAACATTAAGGTGGATTTACTAAGAAGCTAATGAGGGACATCCCTCAAGGTCCAGTGGTTAAGGCTCTGTGTTTCCAATGTAAGGGACACAGGTTTGATCAATAGTTGGGGAACTAAACTCCCATATGCCCCCCATGGCCAAAAATAAATAAATAAATATGCATAGGATTTCTGTTGGCCAAATGAGAAGGGGCCATTCTAAGTAATAAACTATTAGGGGCCCACCAACTCAAAAAAAAAAAAAAAAAGCTAATGAAACTTAAGCTTCTCCTTCGTTTGTATGAACCTCTTATAAGAATCCATCTTTTCTCAGTGAAATAAACAAGCATTTCCATGTATTCAGAACCTGAACACTTCCCTTGTTGATGCCTGTACAGAGAACTGAGGTCAAGTTCTGGCGTCTGCTTTATTTGATGAGAAAAAAAAAAAAATCTTGGTTTTAATATTTCATCTCAGACTCTTTTCTCAGAACTTCATTGTGTGGCATATAGCAGATAAAATATAAAGGCATAAAAAATGTCAATTAAGGCTATTTCTTTCTTCAGAGGCTTGCCCCTTCTCTATGAAACAGAAGGTCTTTTCTATAGAAAAATGCCTTTTTTTAGGTCACTTTGTGTCACATTGGTTGATCTCCCATTTTCTCTTCCTTCCTGGATACCCCAGGTCATTGTTTGGAGAAGGACAAGTAATCAGAGATTTGAAACTTTTATACATAGAAATGCTGTACATAGAAATGACCTGATTTTTGGTGGCCTCTGAAAACAGAGAATAGAGGAAAAGGTGTAGAGAGAGGTTCAGAAATTTGGCATAGATGATGACTATAAAGCAATGTACAATGAGAGGTTGTAATGAATGACGATTGTGGAAGAATTTTAAAACTTATCAGATATTAAGAATGAAACAGTTAGCAGTGTGAGGCTAGCAGTAGAAACTTTACCTGCTTCTGGTATTAGTTTTGATACACCAACAAGTATCTAGCTGGCTGCTACATTAGAGAAATGGGCTGGGTTCCTCCTCTGTGTTGGTGTGCGATCAAGAAAAGACAATAGCCACAAGAGGTAAGAGTAAGGGAGACCAAATGGAATCAAGAAATCAGAATTTGAAGTAAGCCTGAAACTAAAAATCCTGTTGAATTTGCAGAAATTATAAGAGGATTTTAGACTTCCAGAGAGACTGAATGGTAAGTTTCCATCAATTTTAAGTAAGTATTTGTGTATGTCAAAGGACAGGGTGACCCTGACTAACCTGTGAGATGACCATGTGAACCAGCAAACACTTGACAACCAGGATATGTTTAGTGAATATTGAGATTACCTTCCCTGGGGTGATGGGTGAACCAACAACCACTAGGGGAAGGGGAAATGTGTGATCCACAATCCATGTGTGACTTTGATTGGTTTCCTGTTGGGAAAGACAAAATTAAACCTACAGTATGGAGAAACAGCATGGACCATGGAAAAAATACCATTCTCAGAGCTGAGGTGACTTTGAGCCAAGTGCCAGCTCTTCATCTAATTCTGTAAGACTCTGAGCAAGCAGTTCACTTTTTAATTTCTTTACATACCAGATTCAAATCACTTTCTCTCAAATGTTAGATATCCTCTTAGGACTGAACTGTTCCTTTCATTTTTCTTTCTTATAGGACACCCATGTTGGTTTTGTTTTACTTTGCTTTGAGCAGGTGACCTATACTATTCCAGGCATCAACAGGTGCTTTAGATAATAGCTATAGCTTACTGCACAATTGCACTCATCTCAAACACTAGTAAAGTAATGCTCAAAATTTTCCAAGCCAGGCTTCAGCAGTATGTGAACTGTGAACTTCCAGATGTTCAAGCTGGTTTCGAAAAGGCAGAAGAACCAGAGATCAAATTGTCAACATCCGCTGGATCATTGGAAAAGTAAGAGAGTTACAGAAAAATATTTCTGCTTTATTGACTATGCCCAAGCCTTTGACTGTGTGGATCATAATAAATTGTAGAAAATTCTGAAGGAGGTGGGAATACCAGACCACCTGACCTGCCTCTTGAGAAACCTGTATGTAGGTCAGGAAGCAACAGTTAGAACTGGACATGGAACAACAGACTGGTTCCAAATAGGAAAAGGATTATGTCAAGGCTGTCTATTGTCACCCTGTTTATTTAACTTATGTGCAGAGTACATCATGAGAAATGTTGGACTGGATGAAGCACCAACTGGAATCAAGACTGCCGGGAGAAATATCAATAACCTCAAATATGCAGATGACACCACCTTTATGGCAGAAAGTGAAGAAGAACTAAAGAGCCTCTTGATGAAAGTGAAAGAGGAGAGTGAAAAAGTTGGCTTAAAGCTCAACATTCAGAAAACTAAAATCATGGCATCCTGTCCCATCACTTCATGGGAAATAGATGGGGAAACAGTGGCTGATTTTATTTTGGGGGGCTCCAAAATCACTGCGGATGGTGATTGCAGCCATGAAATTAAAAGACGCTTACTCCTGGGAAAGAAAATTATGACCTACCTGGAAAGCATATTAAAAAGCAGGGACATTACTTTGTCCAAAAATGTCCATCTAGTCAAGGCTATGGTGTTTCCAGTATGGATGTACGAGTCGGACTATAAAGAAAGCTGAGCGCAGAAGAATCGATGCTTTTGAACCATGGTGTTGGAAAAGACCCTTGAGAGTCCCTTGGACTGCAAGGAGATCCAACCAGTCCATTCTAAAGGAGATCAGTCCTGGGTGTTCATTGGAAGGACTGATGTTGAAACTGAAACTCCAATACTTTGGCCACCTGATGCGAAGAGCTGACTCATTTGAAAAGACCTTGATGCTTGGAAAGATTGAAGGCAGGAGGAGAAGGGGATGACAGGATGAGATGATTGAATGGCATCACCGACTCAATGGACATGGGTTTGGGTGGACTATGGGAGTTGGTGTTGGACAGGGAGGCCTGGCGTGCTGCGATTCATGGGGTCACAAAGAGTTGGACACAACTGTGCAACTAAACTGAACTGATGGCTTACTGACTCTACCTAATGCCCTAGTTTTCATTGCTATTCCCCAAATATTGTTCTTTTCTTCCCCCTAAATAATTCTCCTTGATTAACCTCACTATATGTGTTTCCTCTGTCCAGACAGAATATTCCTTCTTCAGGATCTTCCTGATCCTTCATCTTAATTAGGTCCTGATAAGTGATGCTTATTGCCACCAATTACCATTGGCAGAGAGGCATTGTAAGCTTTAGAGATGACTTTTCTCAAATATCCAGAAATTCCCACCTATTTTTTGTTTTTGTTTCAAATGAGTTCTTTTGTTTTGGCAGGCAGGAGGGATGGTAATGGTAAGAATGAGGAACTATTCAAAATCAAATTTGTGTAGGCTGGCAAACATGCTGTTGTTGACTTCCCATCTGTTAGAACAAAATTATAGGAATTGCTGATTAAACAAATATTTTCCCTTTCAGGTTTGCAGTTAAAAGATGAAGTGGCTCCAATTGTGTCAAGCAGCTGGTTTAGTTTAGTGGGAGTTCCCTTCTGCTTGTTTATATTGATAAGGAGTCTTAGATGCTAAGTGTTTGTGGCATAATACCTATAGCATTCTTTTCATTTATTCAAAATACAAGTTTATTCTTATTCTAAATGAAAAGGAATGGGAATGACAGTAACTAACAAGATTCTACCTCTCAATATTGTCATGTGGCTATGGTAGTGTTATATTTGAAACTCAAGGAGAAAACAACTGTGTTCCAAAACACCTAAATATGCAGGTCCAAAATAAATGAAGGTGTTTTTTTTTTTTTTAACTGCCATGTTCACTCTGAAGTCCACCCATCTCCTTCAGCATCCAAAGATTAAGCACCTGTCTTGCTTCAGTTTAGTTCAGTTCAGCCGCTCAGTTGTGACCAGCTCTTTGCGACCCCGTGAATCGCAGCACGCCAGGCCTCCCTGTCCATCACCAACTCCCAGAGTTCACTCAAACTCATGTCCATCAGGTCGGTGATGTCATCCAGCCATCTCATAGCTATATAATAAAGTGGCAAACACGCTGCACCACTAACATCACAGAACAGTTGCCTGTGAACTAGACTTCTGACACTGGGCCCCAGCTTCACTTTCTCACAGGTCATCATCTTCATCCGGGAGAGCAGTCATCTGAGCAGCCTCTAAATCATGCTCATACTGTGCTGCCACGGAGTCCATGACCATTTCTGGTGGGAGCGAGAGCAGGCATGCAACAAGCTCCAAGTTAGGGTCTCTGACCAGCTTTCTGGCAAGCCAGAGGAAGGGCTTTTCAAAATTGTAGTTACCTTTGGCAGCAATGTCATAATACTGAAGAGGCTTCTTTGGGTGGAAGACTTTGCCTTAACCTTTCCGTCCTTAGTATCCACCTTGTTGTCATACAACACAATAGGGGTGATCTCACATACTGGCACCAGATCTTTATGCCAGTTAGGCACATTCTTCTAAGTAACTCTTGATGTTACATCCAACATTATAATGGAACATTGAACTTGTATATAATAGCCGTCTCCTAGTCCACCAAATTTCTCCTTATCAGCTATATCCTATGCATTGAACATAACAGGTCCTCTGTTGGTATGGGACACATGAGGATGGACCTCAACACCCAAGGTGGCTACATACTTCTCAAATTCACCAGTCCAATGACATTGCAAGAATGTAGTCTTTCCAGTACCACTATCACCAACCAATACAAATTTGAAGTGAACTTGGAGTTCTCCTTGGGCAGACATCTCAGTGTTACACAGCTCTGGTCTCTACACCCTCACGGCCTCTGTGGCAGAGGAGTGAGGGGAGCTCTCTGCCAGAGGGCTCCCAAAACCACATCCTCATGGCCACTGCCTGCCACTGCCTTAAATATAGCATTCTTAATCGAACAGTTACCAGAACAATATAGGACCTGGTGTCTCAATGGTATAGAATCAACCTACAATGCAGGAGACACAGGAGACATCGGACGGATCCCTGGGGTGGGAAGATCCCCTGCAGGAGGGCATGGTAACTCTCTCCAGTATTCTTGCCTGGGAAAATCCTGTGGAGAGGAGCCTGGAGTGCTGTAGTCCATGGGGTCACAAACAGTCAGACAGGACTGAGCATATACAAACACATAAGACAAATAGCATGCTTATGAGAATAATACATTAATTCTTATCAGAAGAGAATAAGCATCAAGTTCAGCTCAGTTTCACTCACTCATGTCTGACTCTTTTGACCCCCATGGACTGCGGCACCCCAGGCTTCCCTGTCCATCACCAACTCCCAGAGCTTACTTAAACTCATGTCCATCAAATTGATGATGCCATCCAACCATTTCATCCTCTGTTGTCCCCTTCTGTTCCTGCCTTCAATCTTCCCAAGCATCAGGGTCTTTTCCACTGAGTCAATTCTTCACATCAGGTGGCCAAAGAATTGGAGTTTCAACTTCAACATCAGTCCTTCCAATGAATATTCAGTACTGGTTTCCTTTAGGATGGACTGGTTGGATCTCCTTGCAGTCCAAGGGACTCTCAAGAGTCTTTTTCAACACCACAGGTCAAAAACATCAATTCTTTGGTGCTCAGCTTTCTTTATAGTCCAACGCTCACATCTGTACAAGACTACTGGAGAAACCATAGCTTTGACTAGATGGACATTTGTTGGCAAAGCAATGTCTCTGCTTTTTAATATGCTGTCTAGGTAGGTCATAGCTTTTCTTTCAAAGAGCAAACATCTTTTAATTTCATGGCTGCAGTCAACATCTGCAGTGATTTTGGAGCCCCCCAAAATAAAATCTTTCACTGTTTCCATTGTTCCCCCATCTATTTTTGCCATGAAGTGATGGGACCAGATGCCATGATCTTAGTTTTCTGAATGTTCAGTTTTAAGTCAACTTTTTCACTCTCCTCTTTTACTTTCATCAAGAGGCTCTTTAGTTCTTTACTTTCTGCCATAAAGGTAGTGTCATCTGCATATCTGAGGTTTTTGATCTTTCTTGCAGCAATCTTGACCCAGCTTGTCCTTCATCCAGTCCAGCATTTCTCATGATGTACTCTACATATAAGTTAAATAAGCAGGGTGACAATAGACAGCCTTGACGTACCCCTTTCCCAATTTGGAACCAGTCTGTTATTCTATTTCCAGTTCTAACTCTTGCTACTTGACCTGCATACAAATTTCTCAGGAGGCAGGTCAGATGGTCTGGCATTTCCATCTCTTTCAGAATTTTCTATTGTTTGTTGTGATCCAAACAGTCAAAAGCTTTGGCATAATCAATAAAGCAGAAATAGATGTTTTTCTGGAACTCTCTAGCTTTTTTGATGATCCAACAGATGTTGACAATTTGATCTCTGGTTCCTCTGTTTTTCTAAATCCAGCTTGAATATCTGATGTTCATGGTTCATGTACTATTGAAGCCTGGCTTGGAGAATTTTGAGCATTACTTTACTAGCATGTGAGATGAGTGCAATTGTGCAGTAGTTTGAACATTCTTTGGCATTGCTTTTCTTTGCGATTAGAATGAAAACTGACTGTTTCCAGTTCTGTGGCCACTGCTGAGTTTTCCAAATTTGCTGGCATATTGAGTGCAGCACTTTCACAGCATCATCTTTTAGGATTTGAAATACCTCAGCAGTAATTCCATCACCTCCACTAGCTTTGTTCATAGTGATGCTTCCTAAGGTCCACTTGACTTCACATTCCAAGATGTCTGGTTCTAGGTGAGTGATCACACCATCGTGGTTATCTGGGTCATGAAGATCTTTTTTGTACAGTTCTTCTGTGTATTCTTGCCACCTCTTCTTAATACCTTCTGCTTCTGTTAGGTCCATACCATTTCTGTCCTTTATTGAGCCCATCTTTGCATGAAATATTCCCTTGGTATCTCTAATTTTCTTTAAGAGATCTCTAGTCTTTCTCATTCTATTGTTTTCTTCTATTTCGTTGCATTGATCACTGAGGAAAGCTTTCTTATCTCTCCTTGCTATTCTTTGGAACTCTGCATTCAAATGGGTATATCTTTCTTTTTTTCCTTTGCCTTTCATGTCTTTCCTTTTCTCAGCTATTTGTAAAGCCTCCTCAGACAGCCATTTTGCCTTTTTGCATTTCTTTTTCTTGAGAATGGTCTTGATCACTGCCTTTTGTACAATGTCATGAAACCCCATCCATAGTTGTTCAGACACTCTATCAGATCTAACCCCTTTAATCTATTTCTCACTTCCACTGTATAATCATAAGGGATTTTATTTAGGTCATACCTGAATGGTCTAGTAATTTTCCCTACTTTCTTCAGAATAAGTCTAAATTTGGCAATAAGGAGTTCATGATATGAGCCACAGTCAGCTTCTGGTCTTGTTTTTGCCAACTGTATAGAGCTTCTCCATCTTTGGCTGCAAAGAATATAATCAATCTGATTTCGGTATTGACCATTTGGTGAAGTCCATGTGTAGAGTCTTCTCTTGTGTTGTTGATAAAGGGTATTTGCTATGACCAGTGGATTCCCTTGGCAAAACTCTGTTAACCTTTGGCATGCTTCATTTTGTACTCTAAGACCAAATTTGCCTGTTACTCCAGGTATCTCTTGACTTCCTACTTTTGCATTCCAGTCCCCTATCATGAAAAAGACATGTTTTTTTGGGTGTTAGTTCTAGAAAGTCTTGTATGTCTTCATAGAACTGTCTAACTTCAGCTTCTTCAGTATTATTGGTCAGGGCATAGACTTGAATTACTGTGATTTTGAACGGTTTGCCTTGGAAACAAAAAGAGATCATTCTGTCTTTTTTGAGATTTCATCCAAGTACTGTTTTGGGGACTCTTTTGTTGACTAGGATGGCTACTCCATTTCTTTTCAGGGACTCTTGCCCACAGTAGTAGATATAAAGGTCATCTGAGTTAAATTCACCCATTCCAGTCTATTTTAGTTTGCTGATACCTTTTGACCACTTTTAATTTTCCTTGATTCATGGACCTAACATTCCAGATTCTTATGCAATATTGCTCTTTACAGTATCAGACTTTACTTCCATCACCAGTCACATCCACAGCTGGGTGTTGTTTTTGCTTTGGCTCTGTCTCTTAATTATTTCTGGAGTTAGTTCTCCACTGATCTCCAGTAACATATTGGGCACCTATCAACCTAGGGAGTTCATCTTTCAATGTCCTATCTTTTTGCCTTTTCATGCTTTTCATGGGGTTCTCAAGGCAAGAATACTGAAGTGGTTTGCCATTTCCTTCTCCAGTGGACCACATTTTGTCAGAACTCTCTACAATGACCCGTCCATCCTGGGTGGCCCTACATGTCATGGCTCATAGTTTCACTGAGTTAGGCAAGGCTGTGGGCCATGTGATCAGATTGGTTAGTTTTCTGTGATTCTAGTTTTCATTCTGTCTGCCCTCTGATGGAGAAGGATAAGAGGCTTATGGAAGCTTCCTGATGAGAGAGACTGACAGACAGGGAAGCTGGGTCTTGTTCTGATGGGCAGGGCCATGCTCAGTAAGTCTTTAATCCAATTTTCTGTTGATGGGTGGAGCTCTGTTCCCTCCCTGTCCTTTGTTAGTATAATATAGATAACATGCTCATCAGACTAGGATCCTAAGTGTTTTACCTTTAAATAGGGACCTTTTTGTTTTTCCTTCTGGAATTGCATATTTTTAAAGGTTTGGGGTTTTTACCAAATGAATTGTACTTCTCAAGGAACTCATATTTTCATACTAAAAAAAAGAAAAATAGAAAAAAAATCAAGTTTCCCAACAAGTACTACCAAAATTAATTGAAGTAATTCTAAGAAATATCAATGAAAATTGACATGCGATTTACCTTACAGAAGGTAAAAATGCAATTTCTTTCAGGATAGTTGAGACAGGAAATAATCCTTGGGTCTTCAACAAGCAAAGCCTCTGGACCCTAGATCAGAGCAGAACTTAACAAAGATTATAATAGTGAGCTTAAAACAAGAAGGAAGGGGGCAACATTTAACAGAATGACATAGCTTGAAGACACAACATAAACTGATTAGAAGCAAATAGATTCAAGATGGCAGATAGGTCAGTTCAGTTCAGTTCAGTCGCTCAGTCATGTCCGACTCTTTGCAACGCCATGAATCACTGCACGCCAGGCCTCCCTGTCCATCACCAATTCCCGGAGTTCACTCAAATTCATGTCCACAGAGTCGGTGATGCCATCCAGCCATCTCATTCTCAGTCATCCCCTTCTCCTCATGCCCCCCAAACCTCCCAGCATCAGAGTCTTTTCAAGTGAGTCAACTCATTGCATGAGGTGGCCAAAGTATTGGAGCTTCAGCTTTAGCATCAGTCCTTCCAATGAACAGCCAGGATTGATCACCTTTAGAATGGACTGGTTGGATCTCCTTGCAGTCCAAGGGACTCTCAAGAGTCTTCTCCAACACCACAGTTCAAAAGCATCAATTAGTTGGCGATCAGCTTTCTTCACAGTCCAACTCTCACATCCATACATGACCACTGGAAAAACCATAGCCTTGACTAGACGGACCTTGGTTGGCAAAGTAATGTCTCTGCTTTTTAATATGCTATCTCGGTTGGTCATAACTTTCCTTCCAAGGAGTAAGCATCTTTTAATATCATGGCTGCAATCAGCATCTGCAGTGATTTTGGAACCCAAAAAAATAAAGTCTGACACTGTTTCCCCATCTATTTCCCATGAAGTGATGGGACCAGATGCCATGATCTTAGTTTTCTGAATGTTGAGCTTTAAGCCAACTTTTTCACTCTCCTCTTTCACTTTCATCGAGACTCTTTAGTTCCTCTTCACTTTCTGCCATAAGGGTGGTGTCATCTGCATATCTGAGATTACTGATATGCAGGCAACCTTGATTCCAGCTGGTGCTTCCTCCAGCCCAGCGTTTCTCATGATGTACTCTGCATATAAGTTAAATAAGCAGGGTGACAATATACAGCCTTGACGTACTCCTTTTCATATTTGGAACCAGTCTGTTGTTCCATGTCCAGTTCTAACTGTTGCTTCCTGGCCTGCATACAGATTTCTCAAGAGGCAGGTCAGGTGGTCTGGTATTCCCACCTCCTTCAGAATTTTTCACAGTTTATTATGATCCACACAGTCGAAGGCTTTGGCATAGTCAATAAAGAAGAAGGAAATGATTTTCTGAAACTCTCTTGCTTTTTCAATGATCCAGTGGATGTTGGCAATTTGATCTCTGGTTCCTCTGACTTTTCTAAAACCAGCTTGAACATCTGGAAGTTCATGGTTCATGTATTGCTGAAGCCTGGCTTGGAGAATTTTGAGCATTGATTTACTAGTGTGTGAGATGAGTGGAATATTCTGAAAGAGATGGGAATACCAGACCACCTGACCTGCCTCCTGAGAAACCTGTATGCAGGTCAGGAAGCAACAGTTAGAACTGGACATGGAACAACAGACTGGTTCCAAATAGGAAAAGGAGTATGTCAAGGTTGTATATTGTCACCCTGATTATTTAACCTATATGCAGAGTACATCATGAGGAATGCTGGGCTGGAGGAAGCACCAGC
Source organism: Moschus berezovskii (assembly GCF_049115385.1). Classification (NCBI taxonomy): domain Eukaryota; kingdom Metazoa; phylum Chordata; class Mammalia; order Artiodactyla; family Moschidae; genus Moschus; species Moschus berezovskii. The sequence continues at coordinate 114,332,981 of NC_142463.1, read as the reverse complement.
TGGAATCAAGATTGCCTGCATATCAGTAATCTCAGATATGCAGATGACACGACCCTTATGGCAGAAAGTGAAGAGGAACTCAAAAGCTTCTTGATGAAAGTGAAAGAGGAGAATGAAAAGTTTGGCTTAAAGCTCAACATTCAGAAAACGAAGATCATGGCATCTGGTCCCATCACTTCATGGGAAATAGATGGGGAAACAGGGGAAACAGTGTCAGACTTTATTTTGGGGGGCTCCAAAATCACTGCAGATGCTGATTGCAGCCATGAAATTAAAAGACGCTTACTCCTTGGAAGGAAAGTTATGATCAACCTAGATAGCATATTAAAAAGCAGAGACATTACTTTGCCAACCAAGGTCCGTCTAGTCAAGGCTATGGTTTTTCCCGTGGTCATGTATGGATGTGAGAGTTGGACTGTGAAGAAAGCTGATCACCGAAGAATTGATGTGGTGCTGGAGAAGACTCTTGAGAGTCCCTTGGACTGCAAGGAGATCCAACCAGTCCATTCCAAAGGAGATCAACCCAGGGTGTTCATTGGAAGGACTGATGCTAAAGCTGAAACTCCAATACTTTGGCCACCTCATGCATCGAGTTGACTCACTGGAAAAGAGTCTGATGCTAGGAAGGATTGGGGGTGGGAGGAGACGGGGATGACAGAGAATGAGATGGCTGGATGGCATCACCAACTCGATGGACATGAGTTTGAGTGAACTCTGGGAGTTGGTGATGGACAGGGAGGCCTGGCGTGCTGTGATTCATGGGGTCGCAAAGAGTCAGACACGACTGAGCGACTGAACTGAACTGAACTGAGATGAGTGCAATTGTGCAGTAGTTTGAGCGTTCTTTGGCATTGCCTTTCTTTGGGATTGGAATGAAAACTGACTTTTTCCAGTCCTGTGGCCACTGCTGAGTTTTCCAAATTTGCCGGCATATTGAGTGCAGCACTTTCACAGCATCATCTTTCAGGATTTGAAATAGCTCAACTGGAATTTCATCACCTCCACTAGCTTTTTTTTTGTGGTGACGCTTTCTAAGGCCCTCTTGACTTCACATTTCAGGATGTCTGGCTCTAGGTGAGTGATCACACCGTCGTGTTTATCTTTGTCATGAAGATCTTTTTTGCACAGTTCTTCTCTGTATTTTTGCCATGTCTTCTTAATATCTTCTGCTTCTGTTAGGTCCATATGATTTCTGTCCTTTATCGAGCACATCTTTGCATGAAATTTTCCCTTGGTATCTTTAATTTTCTTGAAGTGATCGCTAGTCTTTCCCATTCTATTGTTTTCTTCTATTTCTTTGTATTGATCGCTGAGGAAGGCTTTCTTATCTCTCCTTTCTCTTCTTTGGAAATCTGTGTTCAAATGGGTGTTTCTTTCCTTTTCTTGTTTGCTTTTCGCTTGTCTTCTTTTCACAGCTATTTCACGTAATACTTTCACATTAAAAGCAATACCAAATTAGATCATTTTCCTTGAGTTATTGTGGTGCTTAGGTAGCTTTTATTAATTTCAATTTGTAGAAAATTTGCTATTCTTAGTTACTACCAATTGGAACTGATAGGAAAGTATTTAAATCAAAACTTAACTAAAAATGAGCTATAAATTTTAGCTATTATGTTCAATGCTTATGCATGCTAAGTTGCTTCAGTCATGTCCGACTCTGTGAGACCCCATAGATGGCAGCCCACCAGGCTCCTCTGTTCACAGGATTCTCTAGGCAAGAATACTGGAGTGGGTTGCCATTTCCTTCTCCACTCTTTGATGGAAGGACCACAGTTTCTTAGAGTTCCCTCCTGCGTTCTAAGCATCAGTGACCATATGTTCAAAAGTAATGTCAAATTAATAAATTATCTCTATCACATAGTATGTTACAAAATACTTAAATTTCATCATATAAATTACTATCACTTTTATCACAATTTTTCCGTTCCCTTCCGTCGCTCAGTCGTGTCCGACTCTTTGCGACCCCGTGGACTGTAGCCTACCAGGCTTCTCCGTCCATGGGATTCTCCAGGCAAGAATACTGGAGTGGGTTACCGTTTCCTTCTCCAGGGGATCTTCCCGATCCAGGGATCAAACCCGGGTCTCCCGCATTGGAGGCAGACGCTTTAACCTCTAAGCCACCAGGGAAGCCCATCTTTACTACCTCTTAAAATGATCTCTGGATCCATACAATATTACTTAAATTCTTTCAAAAATTTCAATGCTGGAATATTATAAAGAAAATGAAAAATGGCAATATGGAATCATTTCTCTAATTGAGACTATACTATTATCTCTAATGGATTTAAAATAGTCTGTGTAGAAATTAATACTAGAATTCTTAGTATTTGAATATAAGCCTTCAGAGTTCAGGAAATTTCTTTATTTTGTCTTTATAATCCTTTTAGGTGGTATCACTTTAGGGGATCATCCTTTGCTGGAATATCACTTTTGCTGCATATTTCACATGTAGTTTCTCTTGATAGAAGAAAACATTTTATCTAAAATTTTGCAAAACGTTTCCTTACCCTTTAAAAATATTACTTGTTTACTGTTTATGGTGTTGTTTATAAGCTCTTGCTAATGTAATTAATACAAACAACATTTCTTATAAAATAACTGTGGATAACAGAGGTTGAACTTTATTTTCAGCTGAAGATCATGACTATTTAAGGATCTTCTTTTGTTTCATTTCAGTTCAGTTCAGTTCAGTCGTTCAGTCATGTCAGACTCTTTGCGACCCCATGAACCAGAGCACGCCAGGCCTCCCTGTCCATCACCAACTCCCGGAGTTCACTCAAACTCACCTCCATCAAGTTGGTGATGCCATCCAGCCATCTCATTCTCTGTCATCCCCTTCTCCTCCTGCCCCCAATCTTTCCCAGCATCAGAGTCTTTTCCAGTGAGTCAACTCTTCGCATGAGGTGGCCAAAGTATTAGAGTTTCAGCTTTAGCATCAGTCCTTCCAATGAACACCCAGGACTGATCTCCTTTGGAATGGACTGGTTGGATCTCCCTGCAGTCCAAGGGACTCTCAAGAGTCTTCTCCAGCACCACAGTTCAAAAGTTTCATTTAACTCTTCTAATACCTTTCCTTGCTTAACCTAAGTTTAATCATTTTACCAGTGATCAGTGATGGTCCCACCATGCATTCAACAGTAGTTTAGGTGAATTTTATAGACATTTTTTTTAAAAAAGCTATCTTTAGTAGATGTAGAAAATATATAATTTTGAATTGTTCCAGCAAATGTCATTTCTATTGGCATAGTTGAGGACATGTCTTCTAAATGACAAGTTTAAACTATGCAAAGTATAAGGCACCCAAAAGTCTTCTGAATTTTGGCTAAATATCTGGCATAGATATATTAATTTGGATTGAATTCTGCCTTGTTCAAAGTATTTTTATGATGTCAAAATGAAGCGATGACTATTTTCCAAAATCTTCATCTAATAAAACTCAAGAAGTTTAGTATTCCTCAGCCATGAAATTTGCCAATTTAATGAATGCAATTTTCTTCATCTTCCAATGGGCAGATCAAAATAACATTTAATATTTCCAAATTGTAAGTTGATTTGAGTAATTCTGTTTTTCATTCTCATTGTTTGTACTAGTAATTAATTTCCTTTTAGTAAGGGACATGGAGGAAAATGGAAGGATTTCATTTCACCTGTTCAAGTTGCAGACTTGATAAGAATTGTTTTCTTGCTCATGTGTATTTTTTTCATAGATAATTAAATCCTTAATAAAATTTCAATGTCATAATGACAAATTTTATGTGGGTCATGCATGTCAGGATATGTTAATTTTCATTGTTTGAAGTTCTAAATAGTTTATCCCCTTTCTTTCTTCTTTTCAGCTTTTTTCCTTTATGAGCCCAAATTTTGTCTTGCTACCCCTGTTCCTTTATTGAGATATAATTGACAGATAACATTGTGTAAGTTTAAGGTGTATAACACATTAATGTGATACCTTTGTATATTGCAAAGGATATTACTATAGTATCAGCTAACACCTCCATCATGTCACATAATTGTCATTTCTTTTTTGTAGTGAGAACATTTAAGATCCACTTTCAGCAATTTTCAAGTATATAATACAGCATTATTAATTATAATCACAGTGCTATACATTAGAGTCCCTAGAACTTATTCATCTTATAAATGAAAGTTTGTACCTTCTAACCATACCTCCCCATTTCCCCCACCCATCCCAGCCCCTAGCAACCACTAATCTGTACTCTGTTTCTGAGCTTGATTTTTAGACTCCACACACAAGCAATATCATACAGTATATGTCTCTTTGTCTGGCTTATTTCGCTTAGAATAATGCCCTCAAGTTTCATCCAAGTTGGCAAAAATGGCAGAATTTCCTCATTTCTGGTGGCTAAGTAATATTCCACTGTGTGTGTGTGTGTGTGTGTGTGTATCTCACATCCTCTTTATCCATTCAACTATTAGTGAACAGTCTCAAATTTCTGAATTTTTATCACATTTTTAATTTTTGACTTGTACCCGTTCTCACCAACCTAAATTTAAAAAAAAAAAAAATCCTCCTTCAAGCTGTACAAGATTTTAGCATATTTCCACCAAAAATGAAAATTAAGGTAAATGTAGAAGATTTGCCAAACAAAATAACCTTTATGTTTTCAAGAAAATAATTTTCTCCTAAAGTATTTAAATATGTTAAAGTTAAAAGGCAAATATGAATGATAATTGATAAGTACATATTTTCCATTAAATTGTTTTAAGTTTATCTAACAGAAGAAACTTTAAATCATATTTAATAACTTATAAAATAAAACTATTTACAATTCTAGAGATCAGAGTCCATTTATTTGCCAATGTAAAGAATTAATATCTTGTTTTTTTTAATATTATTTATATTTTGTTGGCTACAGATGTCTAAACTTAAGAATAATGTAAATTGCTTAACAAGCAAAGCATTTTTCATCTGCCATGTGCAACCTGGGCTAGTCGGTGAAGCTCTGTGGAACTACAAATTGGTATGCAGAGAGAAGCAACAAAATGGACAATTGGCACTCCTGGGAAATGATCATCTTTTATACAAGAACTTACTGCATTCATGTTATCAGAGAGGACAAGTTTGACAAGTTAATTCATTTGTTTTTTCTGTCTGCCATTCAAACCTCTTCTCATTCCAGGCTGTATCCACCTCAGTGCCATAACCCACCAACTTAATAATATTTGGACACAGTTGCTTTTTTATTTTGAGGACAAAGGGCAAGAGGTGTGGATCAGCATTTCTCGGGGGGGGGTGGTAAAAAGTGTCAGTCATAAGAGTAGATGTTAGGATTGTTTGTCCTTAGGCTATCAGTGGACACTAGATCTTCAGGGTATAAGCACCATTGTGTCTTTCAATGTCCACTTTGGGCTGCATTTATGATATGAGTCCCTCTAAAATATGAGGTGTAAGGAAGGACCCCTTTGCCAGGACAATAATCTTACTGACACTAGAAATTGTCTTGAATATCGACTATAGCTTATTAGCAGTGGTGATGAGAAGCCATACTCTTTTTGGCTTTACTTCACTGTCAGCTATAACATCGCCAGCCTTTTTATATATCTCGAATTTCAGTCTCCTTTCCATACCTTTGAATTTTATCCCCTCTTATCTTTTTCTCCTCCTGCTGGAAATAAAATTCTACTTTTCTAGGAACTGTAGCTCCCTATACCTCATCTATGTTCAGGGGATAGACTTTTCTGATGGACCAACCTGGAGTATTCACCAAAGACAACCTTGGAAAAGATGGGAACCCATAACCATGCTTGGCCATCAGAGTTGCCTTCCCCTGCCACCACAAATGATGATTATTTCAAAGATGGGCACATGGTCCCAGCAGGGATAGTTTCTTTTTTTTCTCAGAGGTTGATATGACCTCTGAGATTTCTCTGCTCCAAACATATAAGCATTAATGGCCATATAAGCCTAGAGATGCTATCAGCTATTATTTCTACAGTCTAGACAATGGCTACCTCAGAAAAAACCAACACAGAAGAATAAGAGCCAAGAAGTTAAGAGGACAACTTAAGACATCATTTGAGCCGTGCTCACCTGCTGTGGATTTTTGAGTTGTATTAACAATTGCATTCTTTTATTTTTGAATTTTTTAAAAAATTACCTAATTCAGGGTAAATTTCTGTCATTTATCTCCAAAATGTTCCAAATAATACAAAGCCTTCCTCCCACCTGGCTTCTGGTTTTGTTCTTTCATGTTCTTCACCTTAGCATTTTCAAGATGACTTTCCCATTCAAGTCTTCGTGAGGTTGAGTAAAAGTAAATGCCTCTAACAATGACTTAGTCATTTTCCCCACATAAGGAAACAGTTATTACATCCTCTACTGTTTAATTTCTTTGAGATGTGAATCATTATCCTCATGATTATGACTGAAGAAATATCTGCTCACAAGGTTTCAGTATCTTGCCCAAGATACTGGGAAAACTGAAACAGGATTTGGAGCCTGGAAGGACTGACTCCAAAGACTAAACTGTCCATCCCCCTTGTACTGAATCATCATTTTTAAAACAGACAAAATAAACAAATAAATAACCCCGTCAAACGATGCATGTTTTATTTTTTTTAGATGCCCTAGATCCAGTTGTTTCTTGCCTTTCTCTTCCTGGTTCCAAGATTCTCTTTGCCACCATTTCTCCCAATTACTCCCAACACTTCTTTTTCCTAGTGCTTGAAGGCCACTGAGTTAATAGCTCATAGTTTTCAGGCTTTCCTTTTAAATGTAGAATTTTTAGGATTTTTTGTAATATCCTCAAAACCAAACATAGTCCCTGGCACGTGGTAGGTGTTCTAGGCCATGGGTCTGTGGATACATCTTGGGGAATTATTTGGGCCACTGATTACTTTCTTTCCTATAAGATAGCTCCTTTAGCATGTCAAAATAACTAATGTGTTCTCTTTGAGTCTCCTCTCTTTCCAGAGTAAACTTTCTTAGTCCTTTCAGTTCTTTCTGAGACATGTTCCAGTTGAGGCAGTTTTAGGCTTACTGTAGTTTTGTAAGTGGGGCTTCCCTAGTAACTCACCCGGTGAAGAATCTGCCTGCAATGCAGAAGACCCTGGTTCAATTCCTGGGTCAGGAAGACCTGCTGGAGAAGGGAAGTAAGAAGATCCAGTTCTTCAGGAAGATTAATTTGGTATTCATTTACAGGATGGCTAGAAGGGAAAAGAGGCAGAAAGCCAAAGGCCCAGAGATGTTCTATCACACGAACAAGTTACAAGTGTGTCACGGCTCTTATCACATGTGATATTCGTTCATTTGCTGTTCTGCACAAACTGTAAACTACATGAGAGTGCAAACACTGTCTTGTTGTTTCACTTTTTGGAAAGCCCAACAAGAAGCACATGATATCCTACTTGATATTAAGCTTATACATGGACTTTAAAGTTAGACTACTGAGGTTCCAATCCTGGATCAGCCACATATAGGCTCTAAGCCTTGGCAAGCCACCTAATTTTCATAACTCTGATTTACTTATCTTTAAATGGGGATAATAATCATTCCTTTCTCATACAGTCATTGTGAAGATCAAACTAGGTAACCCATAGAAAGTGTTTAGCCTAATGAGTGGAACAGATGAAGCACTCAGAAGTGCCTCTTGCCACTGTTGTTGTTATTAACCTAGAGGTCCTCAATAAATATTCTTAAATGATTTAGTTATGTGGTTCCAGGCCCCTGCTTTTCCTGTCCCTAAAGCTCTCCAACCATACCATTTCCTAATGTCCCCCACATTTAATCAATATATCAGACAGGATGCAAACAATGAAATGTCATGAACACTGGTCACCTCCCTTTAGCATGGTTAGCTTTCTTATCTAATTAGGAGTTAACTCATATTGTGTTTGCCAGACCCCTAGGATTTCTCTTAGTTTAACCACAAAGAAGGCTGAGTGTTGAAGAATTGATGCTTTCTAACTGTGGTGCTAGAGAAGACTCTTGAGAATCCCTTGGACTGCAAGGAGATCAAACCAGTGAATCCTAAAGGAAACCAACCTTGAATATTCACTGAAAGGACTGATGCTGTAGAGGACCCTAATTCTGGGAAAGATTGAGAGCAGGAGAAGGGGGTGACAGAAGATGAGATGGTGGGATGGCATCACCCACTCAACGGACATGAGCTTGAGCAAACTCTGGGAGACAGTGAAGGACAGAGAAGCCTCGTGAGGTGTAATTCATGGGGTCTCAAAGAGTCAGACTCAACTTAGGAACTGAACAGCAACAATAAGTCTTTCTCAAAATGTGTAATTTATCAACTTGTCCTGGGAAATCTAGGGGTAGAAATGATGGACTCACCAGGGTAAAATCTAGCATCCAGGCTAACAGCGCCAGCTTCAAAATGAGGTGTGGACCTGGGGCCAAAGTGGAAAAGTTATTGTTTCCTCAGTGACCCAGGAAAGCAAGAAAAATAACTCTAGAATTCAGGTTGGGTGGGGGGAAAGTGAAAGTGTTAGTTGCTCAGTCATGCCTGACACTTTGCAACCCCATGGACTATAGTCCGCCAATCTCTCTGTCCATGGAATTTTCCAGGAAAGAATACTGGAGTGGGTAGCCATTCCCTTCTCCAGGCAATCTTTTCCTTCTCCAGGGGATCTTCCTGATCCAGGGATTGAACTCAGATCTCCTGCATTGCAGACAGATTCTTTGCTGTCTGAGCCACCAGCTGGGGGAGAACAAAAGTTAAAACCAGAAAGCAGGATAAAGATGACAGTAAGGGCTTGTTTTTTATGTGTCAGCAAACACCAAGCTGAAGTTATAAAATGGTACTTACTGTGATTCACCCAGACATAGTTTGTATCCAGAGAGCTTTGCATATATCATCCTAAAGTGTCTTTGTACTCTGAAACAGCTGCAGGGGAGGGGCAGAGCAGGAGAAGTGAACGGAAAAGGATGTGGGTTCTGGGGCTTGATCTTAGGAGAAGCGATCCCCTCTTGCCTTCTGCGGTAGGGGTGGAAATGTACTTAGAGGCCACAGAGCCTGCTGTTAGAGAGCTGCTTGGGGCGCCTGCGTTATCATATGTTCACAGAAGATCATGTGCTTTCACCAGGCCAGATGGATGCCACCTGTTTCTTGTCAACATCCTGAACTTGTGGGCACTGAGCAGCAGACAGAGGGTTATGCTCTGCCTGAATTGTAGTTGTGGGCCTGCCATTCAACTAAAGGCACTTCTCCATGCCCTTGTTCCCTCTTCTCTCTGTGTGGATAGAGCCCACAGCCCCAGAACTAGTGGGCAAACACCAGTACCACCTTGATCTGAGGCATATCTGAGACTAAGCCTGGAGAGCCTCTTGTCTAGAGAGGGGGCTTGGTCTTCTTTTAAATAAATCCTTCTTCAGGTCTGGGATCTTAAACATTCATGTTCTTAGTCGCTCAGGCACGCCTGATTCTGTGAACCTATGGACTATAGGCTGCCAGGCTCCTCTGCCCATGGAATTCTCCAGACAAGAATACTGGAGTAGGTTGCTATGCCCTCCTCCAGGGAATCTTCTCAACCCAAGGATCAAACCCGGGTTTCCTACACTGCATGCAGATTCTTTACCATCTGAGTCACCAGGGAAGCCCTGTGAAAAGTGAAAGTCGCTCAGTCATGTCTGACTCTTTGTGACCCCATGGACTATACAGTCCATGAAATTCTCCAGGCCAGAATACTGGAGTGGGTAGCCTTTCCCTTCTCCAGGGAAGCCCTAAACATGCATCAGTTCAGTTCAGTTCAGTCACTCAGTCGTGTCCGACTCTTTGCGACCCCATGAATCACAGCACGCCAGGCCTCCCTGTCCATCACCAACTCCGGAGTTCACTCAAACTCAAGTCCATCGAGTCGGTGATGCCATCCAGCCATCTAATTCTTTGTCGTCCCCGTCTCCTCCCACCCCCAATCCTTCCTAGCATCAGACTCTTTTCCAGTGAGTCAACTCGTCGCATGAGGTGGCCAAATTATTGGAGTTTCAGCTTTAGCATCAGCATAATAAACATTTATTTATTTATGGAGTTGATTCTTTGCTTAACGAATTAAAAGATTGCTTGAGACGTAAGAGACTCAGGTTCAATCCTTGGCTCTGGAAGATCCCCTGGAGGAAGGCATGGCAGCCCACTCCAATAGTCTTGCCTGGTGAATCCCATGGACAGAGGAGCCTGGCAGGCTACCAGTCACACAGAGTCAGGCACAACTGACGTGACTTAATAAGCATGCGGGCAATATTGAGACCCCTGTTTCCTCTGATCTACCCAAAGGTAAAAGTCCCTTTTCTGTCAAACTCAAAACTTGAGAAAATGCCTTAGGGGACCCAGTCTTGTCTCCTGGGCCACATATAAAGACACTCTAAAAACAGAAAATAAAGTCAGAAAAAAATTGATCTCTATTTGATTCTCTCAAAGAACATTTAAGGAAATCCCATTCAGAATCCACATTTCTGGTACAGATGAAGCATTCCACAAACAGCAGTGTTGCTCATGTTTTTATTTATTTATTATTTTACTATTGTTCTGTTTTATAACCCTCTCCACAGAGCTCCACCTCTACTGAAGCCCTGCTCATGTTTTTATTTATTTATTATTTATTTTATTTATTATTCTGTTTTGTAACCCTCTCCACAGAGTTCCACCTCTACTGGGGCTCTGTCCTGGAACCTGAATTCCTTTTGTGAAAGCTCTTATCTGAATCACACAGAAAGTCATTATCAGCCAGGACCATAGCTTACACTTTATCAGATTGGCTTCAACCACTTACCAGAGACCAAAGTAGCAGAACCATGGAAGCCAGTGAGTGAAAAGGGTTTTCCTCACCCCCAAAGTGAAGAGCAATCAAAGTGGTGCTTGTAGGAGGTTCAAATTCTCTTGACTAAATGAGAAAAATTGTTTGAATGAGGTTGTGATGAGAAAACAACAACCCACCCATAGTAGATGGATTCTTATACATGTGGAAGAAGTAGCCACCTCTAAATGTGAATGTAAAAGCAGGTAAATTTGTACAATTTCTTTGTCATAAGGCAAGTAATATAATACAAATGGAGTAATAAGGTTCTATTTCCTTTCCTTCTACAAGAAGCACTGAAAAGAAAAGTGTACATCTCTAGCATTCACTTAAAGAAGCAGTTCAATTATTCAACTATTGAGAAATATACCTTGACAAGAGGCAATCAATTCACCAATCAAGAGAAACTTTTAAAAGCATTAGCTTTTAGGAACATTCCATTCTATAAATTCTGAATTCTACAATCACTAAACAGTTTTATGTTCTCTGCTTTGACAACAGTGTGACCTCAGTAAAGGCACCTAAATTTCTGGGCATATTTTTAAACATTCAATGAAAAGGCTGGACTAGATAATCACTGCATGATTTTCAAGTGCTAAGAGTTTATGTAAATTATTACTATTTATAATTTTATCTCCTGAGTAGAACAAACTACCAGGAGTCTAGTATAAGCACTGCAGCTGCTGCCGCTAAGTCACTTCAGTCATGTCCGCCTCCGTGCGACCTCATAGACGGGGTGCATAGACTCTGTGCAGCCCACCAGGCTCCCCCATCCCTGGGATTCTCCAGTCAAGAAAACTGGAGTGGGTTGCCATTTCCTTCTCCAATGCGTGAAAGTGAAAAGTGAAAGTGAAGTCACTCAGTCGTGTCCGACTCTTCATGTGGACTGAAGCCTGCCAGGCTCTTCCATCCATGGGATTTTCCAGGCAAGAGTACTTGAGTGGGGTGCCATTGCCTTCTCCGAGTATAAGCACTAGTTACATTTTAAGATTTATATGCAAACCTCATTTTATTGAACTTTGCTTTATTGTGTTTTGCAAATAGTGCCTTTTTTTTTGTTTGTTTTACAAATCAAAGTTTGTGGCCCCCCTGCATCCAGCAAGTCTGCCAGCCTCATTGTTCCAACACTATTTGCCTACTTTAGGTCTCTATCACATTTTGGTTATTCTTGCAATATTTCAAACTTTTCCATTATTCTTTTATTTGTTATGGTGATCTGTAATCAGTAATCTTTGATGTTACTACTGCTAAAAGATAATGACTCTCTGAAGGCTCAGATGATGGTTAGCATTTTTTGGCAATAAAAGATTTTTTAAGTTAAGATATGTACATTTTTAAAAAGACAAAATGCTATTTCACATTTAGTAGACTACAGTAAGATATAAAAATAAATTTTTATGTGCACTGAGGAAGAAAAAATTGTGACTTTATTGAAATATTTGCTTTATTGTGGTGGTCTGGAACCCACAACATCGCTGATGTATGTATGTATGTAATATCATCTTTTTCTATTTAACTATGTTGCTACTTCTACTTACCTTTAGTCTAGACTGATCAGTCTACTTCTTTAACGCTTCCCAGGTGTTCAGTTCAGTTCAGTTCAGTCGCTCAGTCGTGTCCGACTCTCCACGACCCCATGAATCACAGCGCGCCAGGCCTCCCTATCCATCACCAACTCCCGGAGTACACTCAAACTCATGTCCACAGAGTCGGTGATGCCATCCAGCCGTCTCATTCTCTGTCGTCCCCTTCTCCTCCCGCCCCCAACCTTTCCCAGCATGAGAGTCTTTTCCAGTGAGTCAGCTCGTCGCATGAGGTGGCCAAAGTATTGCAGTTTCAGCTTTAGCATCAGTCCCTCCAATGAACATCCAGGATTGATCTCCTTTAGAATGGACTGATTGGATCTCCTTGCAGTATAAGGGTCTCTCAAGAGTCTTCTCCAACACCACAGTTCAAAAGCATTGATTCTTCGGCGATCAGCCTTCTTCACAATCCAACTCTCACATCCATACATGACCACGGGAAAAACCATTGCCTTGACTAGACAGACCTTGGTTGGCAAAGTAATGTCTCTGCTTTTTAATATACTATCAAGGTTGGTCATAACTTTCCTTCCAAGGAGCAAGCATCTTTTAATTTCATGGCTGCAATCAGCATCTGCAGTGATTTTGGAGCCCAAAAAAACAAAGTCTGACACTGTTTCCACTGTTTTTCCATCTATTTCCCATGAAGTGATGGGACCAGATGCCATGATCTTTGTTTTCTGAATGTTGAGCTTCAAGCCAACCTTTTCACTCTCCTCTTTCACTTTCATCAAGAGGCTTTTGAGTTCCTCTTCACTTTCTGCCATAAGGGTAGTGTCATCTGCATATCTGAGGTTATTGATATTTCTCCCGGCAATCTTGATTCCAGCTTGTGCTTCTTCCAACCCAGCGTTCCTCATGATGTACTCTGCATATAAGTTAAATAAGCAAGGTGACAATATACAACCTTGACGTACACCTTTTCCTATTTGGAACCAGTCTGTTATTCCATGTCCAGTTCTAACAGTTGCTTCCTGACCTGCATACAGGTTTCTCAAGAGGCAGGTCAGGTGGTCTGGGATTCCCATCTCTTTCAGAATGTTCCACAGTTTATTGTGATCGACACAGTCAAAGGCTTTGGCATAGTCAATGAAGCAGAAATAGATGTTTTTCTGGAACTCTCTTGCTTTCTCCATGATCCAGCGGATATTGGCAATCTGATCTCTGGTGCCTCTGCCTTTTCTAAAACCTGCTTGAACCCAGGTGTTGCTAGTGGCAAACAGCCCTCCTACCAATGCAGGAGACAAAAGAGACGCATATTTGATCCCTGGGTAGGGAAGATCTTCTTTAGAACAACATTATTGCTCACATTGAATATCGTATTATAGTTTATGTAGTGCTGTCAGGTTAGAAGACAGGCAACAGGGCATAATCATCGAGTGTGGGCTCGGGCGCCATGTCACCTGGGTTTGATACATTCTACATGACCTTCTAGTTGCATGAGCTTGGGACAGTTTCTGTCACCTCAGTGATGTCAACTACACAAAAGAAAGACAAAAGGACCACTTACTTCACAGGATTACTGTGAAGATTAAATAAATTAACACATGAATGTGCTTCAGACGGACACACAGCCCACAGAAAGCTCTCAGTGACCATTACCCACAATGTTAATTCCCATTATCCTTCCATTGTTTCTCACAGTACTGAAGAGGCACGTCCAGTGACCCTTCAGAAGAAGCAGCTGAAGTTGGAGTGATTGCCAAAGGTCACCCAATGCAGAAATGTCTAGTGATGAGAGCAGACCCCAAGTACTCTAGTATCCAATCCAGGGATCTCTCTATACACTGTGCTTCCCTGTGAGACCAAGGACTAGAGTTTGGCCATTGGCTGGTCTGATGAGCTTCACTTCAACAGAATCTGCCCAGTAGGTCAGACAGTACACCCCAGGGCTCCACTAGCAATCTCAGAGCTCTCAGCTTGAAAACTTTGAACAGGGCTTATAACTATAGAGTTTTCTGTGCAGGGCACAAACTGCTACATAGACTGCTACCTTCACTTTCTTTTCATTGGAAGTAATTCATCTCTTCTTTAAATAGCTGCATCACTTTCTCTGCTCCTCTTTCATATGGCATCATTTGCTTCCCAGCACACATTGTGGAATCCTACACACATCTTATCAGCTCTGCTAGACTGCTCACCCGTTGAGTAAACCACTACTGCCTTCTTCTTTTATTTTTTTTTAACTTTATAAACTATTGCTTTCATTTTATTTATTTATCTTGTGGCTGCCCTGGATCTTCTTGTACATGTGGGGTTTTTTCCAGTTGCAGTGAATGGGGCTACTCTGTAGTTTCTCTACACAGGCTTCTCATTGTGGTGGCTTCTCCTTTTGCAGAGCACAGGCTCTAGAGTACAGGGGCTTCCCTAGCTGTGGCGCAGGGGTTTAGCTGCCCTGAGGCATAAGGGATCGAACTTGTATCTCCTGTATTGGCAGGAAAATTCTTAACCACTGGACCACCAGCAAAGTTCTGCCTTATTCTTTCAAGTAATTAATTAATGAATTAGGCTGCACCAAGTCTTAGTTATGGCAAGCAAAACCCTCCATCCTCATTGCGGCATGCAGGATCTAGTTCCCTAACTAGGAGTGCAGTCTGGGCCCCCTGAATCAGGAGCTCAGAGTCTTAACCATTAGACCACAAGGGAGGTCCCATGTTACTGCTGTATTGTTTATACACCTGGTTCTGTACTTTATTACTACCTGTTGATTCAATCGGTGGATGAACAAATGAATGTATACTTCAAGGATTGAAGTGTTTGGGATCAGAATCAAACTCTCACAGAGAGACACAATTTAATTCAGCTCAAGTCAATTTTGAGTGGTGAAAATGTCCCTGGTACTTTACCAGATGTTATAGGAGATCCGAAATATATGTCATAGTCTCTAAAAAATTTTTTGGACAGGCAAAGACTTATCTTCCTGAAGAACTTATACCCAAGGGAGAAAAACGGAAGTGATATGAAAGTCCTGCTGCTGTTGCTAAGTCGCTTCAGTCGTGTCCGACTCTGTGCAACCCCACAGATGGCAGCCCACCAGGCTCCACCATCCCTGGGATTCTCCAGGCAAGAACACTGGAGTGGGTTGCCATTTCCTTCTCCAGTGCATAAAAGTGAAACGTGAAAGTGAAGTCGCTCAGTCCTGGCAGTGCTTAAATCAGAAAGCTTCTCCAAAATTTCATTTTAAGTTAGTTGTTGGAAATTTAGAGTAGACTTCCCCATGAAAACATTGTCATAAATTGCGGTCTGTTTTCAATATTGGTCCACAACATCTTGCCAGAAAAGTCAAAGATGGAAGGGTCTTCAGAATTTATCCAGTTAAGCCCTTTTATTTTATAGAAGACATGGTGTGACTTTCTCAGGATCACACAGTGAATGAACTAAGACTGGAATCTGAATCTCTTGACTTCCTATTAAGTATTCATTTCAGCAACACTCAGAACTAATGATGGAAAAAGCATCATCATGATGGTGCACTGAATTTATACATTTTTCAAGCATCCATTATGTGGCAGACACTGCAAATGCTTTTTCACCCAAACTACTACAGACATACATACATACAACAAAGTCTGGAAAATTCTGAAAGAGATGGGAATACCAGACCACCTGACCTGCCTCTTGAGAAACCTATATGAAGTTCAGGAAGCAACAGTTAGAACTGGACATGGAACAACAGACTGGTTCCAAATAGGAAAAGGAGTACGTCAAGCCTGTATATTGTTACTCTGCTTATTTAACTTATATTCAGAGTACATCATGTGAAATGCTGGGCTGGAAGAAGCACAAGCTGGAATCAAGATTGCCAGGAGAAATATCAATAATCTCAGATATGCAGATGACACCACCCTTATGGCAGAAAGTGAAGAGGAACTAAAGAGTCTCTTGATGAAAGTGAAAGAGGAGAGTGAAAAAGTTGGCTTAAAATTCAATTTTCAGAAACCTAAGATCATGGCATCCTGTCCCATCACTTCATGGCAAATAGATGGGTAAACAGTGGAAATAGTGAGAGACTTTGTTTTTTTGGGCTCCAGAATCACTGCAGATGGTGACTGCAGCCATGAAATTAAAATACGCTTGCTCCTTGGAAGAAAAGTTATGACCAACCTAGGCAGCATATTAAAAAGCAGAGACATTACTTTGCCAAGAAAGGTCCATCTAGTCAAAGCTGTGGTTTTTCCAGTAGTCATGTGTGGATGTGAAAGTTGGACTATAAAGAAAGCTGAGCACTAAAGAATTGATGCTTTTGAACTGTGGTGTTGGAGAAGACTCTTGAGAGTCCCTTGGACTACAAGGAGATCAAACCAGTCCATCCTAAAGATAATCAATCCTGAATATTCTTTGGAAGAATTGATGCTGAAGTTGAAACACCAATATTTTGGCCATGTGATGTGAAGAAGTGACTCATTTGAAAAGACCCCGATACTGGGAAAGATTGAAGGCAGGAGGAGAAGGGGACGACAGAGGATGAGATGGTTGGATGACATCACCGAATCAATGGATGTGAGTTTGAGTAAACCCCAGGTGTTGGCAATGGACAGGGAGCCCTGGCGTGCTGCAGTCCATGGGATTGCAAAGAGTCGGACATGACTGAGTGACTGAACTGAACTACAGACATAGGCATCATCCTTGACTGCTCCATCTCCTTCCTTTGCTTTCTCTCCTACCTTGTCCTGCTGATTTTACTGCCTAGATATTCCTCAGATCCATCCCCTTTCCCCCATCCCTACCATCACTTTCTTAGTTCAGGCCATCTTCTCTCTTATCTGGCTGATTATAGCAGGTTTCTATACAATCTAAACAAGTTGGTGATGGACAGGGAAGCCTTGTGTGCTGCAGTTCACGGGGTCTCAAAGAGTCAGACATGACTGAGTGGCTGAACTGAACTGATACAATCTCCAAAGTGATTTGTGTCCAATATCTTAAAAACAAACCAGATCATCTCATTTCTCTACTCAAAATCTTTCCGTGTGCCTACACAGCCTGTAGGTTTAAAAGTATGCTCCCTAACTTGTTTTACGAAGGTCCCCATAGTCTAATCCCTCCCACCCACCCCGTCACTCTTTGCCTCCCACTTGGTACTACCGTTGTTCCCACCCACCGTCCTCTGCTTCGACCATGATGTTGTTCCTCCCTGTGCCAGCTCAGATTCTCCCTTCTGCCAGGATCTCCCTGCTCTTCTCACCTGTTTGGTCCTTAGGTACCCATTTCACTGTTTCTGGGTTGCTTCAGACCACCCACTGAGTACAGGTTCTCTAACTTCTTACCCAGAGGAGTGTGATAGAAGAAAACTTGAAACAATCCCTCTAGGACCTTATTAAGTGACCAGAGGGTTCTAATGACTTGAAGTTCCATACGGAAGTTTAATAAACACATGAAAAGAAGTTCAACATTGCTCATTACTAGAGAAAAGCAAATCAGAACTACAATGAGCTATCACCAGTCAGAATGGTCATCACTAAAAAATCTACAACAATAAATGCTGGAGGGGATGCAGAAGAAAGGTAACCCTCCTGGACTGTTGGTGGGAATGTAAATTGATACAGCCAGTATTGAAGACAGTATGGAGATTCCTTAAAAAACTAGGAATAAAACTACCATATGACCCAACAATTCCACTACTGGGCATATGCCCTGAGAAAAACATAATTGAAAAAGACACACATACCCCATTGTTAATTGCAGCACTATTTACGATAGCTAGGACATTGAATTGGAGAAGGCAATGGCACACCAGTACTCTTGCCTGGAAAATCTCATGGACCGAGGAGCCTGGTAGGCTGCAGTCCATGGGGTCACAAAGAGTTGGACACGACTGAGCGACTTCACTTTCACTTTTCACTTTCATGCATTGGAGAAGGAAATGGCAACCCACTCCAGTGTTCTTGCCTGGAGAATCCCAGGGATGGAGGAGCCTGGTGGGCTGCAGTCTATGGGGTCACACAGAGTCGGACACAACTGACACGACTTAGCAGCAGCAGCAGGGCATTGAAACAGCCTAGATGTCCATCACCAGATGAATAGATAAAGAAGCTGGTACATATATAGAATGGAATATTAGCCATAAAACGGAATGTATTTGAGTCAATTCTAAAGAGGTGGATGAACCTAGAGCCTATCACACAGAGTGAAGTAAGTCAGAAAGAGAAAAAAAATCATATATCAAAGCATACATATGGAATCCAGAAGATGGAAATGATGAACCTATTTGCAAGGCCACAGTGGAAACACAGACAAAGAGAACAGACTTATGGACAGTGGGCGTCGGGGGGAGAAGAAGAAAGTGAAACGAAAGGAGAGACTAGCATGGAAATACATACACTGCAATATGTAAAATGGATAGCCAGTGGAGATTTGCTGTATGACGGTGTGACTCAGGGCTCTGTGACAGCCTGGGGGGCGGAATGGGGTTGGAGGTGGGAGGGAGGTTCAAGGGGGAGGGAACATATGTATTCCTTTGGCTGATTTATGCTGATGTTTGGCAGAAACCAATACAATATTGTAAAGCAATTATCCTTCAATTAAAAATAAACAATTTTTTTTAAAAGGGTTCAAAAACAGACTTGAAGTCTCCAAGAGCATTGCCTTGGTGAGAAACGTCAAGTGCTGGATGCACCGCATTGACTGAAGAACTGTAAATGGCGTCTCTGAGGCAGAGACCAGATTGCGCACAGTGATTCTGCATCCCCAGAGAGCAAGGGTGGCCAGGTTTCCAGATGTGGATGGCCAGCTACCCTTGCGGGAGGACTGTCCCCAGCAGCCCCTGCTGGAGTGGTTCTCTAATGTAGGTGCTACTTCCAGGCAGCCTGCTCTCTTGTATCCCAGCCCTGATCTCTCCTCTCTGACCTGATTTCGCAGAGACTTAGGACCCTAGCACTTTTCTCTCCTGTGTCTCCCCCAGGTCCTCATCCCTTTTCTCTCAGATCTTCTCCAACAAGGGATGATTCCATTTTCTTTATTTAATAGGGCATTGGATCCCAACAGGCTCCATACATTTTCTTAAAAACCTATTTAGGAGGTTATGATCTGGGCCTCCACTGCTACCTGGCAATTTTTCCTGTTCAGTCTTTAAACCCAAAGGCTGATCATTTTCCCAGTCAGGGCGAGAAGGGGTTCATTTTGTGCCACAGTGGTATCTTTCTAGTTAGAAAGAAACTGGTGACACTTATTTACATTCTGCTAAATTTTCTGCTGGGCTTCCCAGGTGATGTTAGTGGTAAAGAACCCACCTGCCAATTCAGGAGACTCGAGTTCAATCCCTGGGTCAGGAAGAGACCCTGGAGGAGAAAGTGGCAACCCACTCCAGTATTCTTGCCTGGAGAATCCCATGGACAGAGGAGTCTTACAGGTTACAGTCCACAGGGTCACAGAGTCAGACATGACTGAGTGACTAAGCACAAACTTTCTGCTAAGCTTTGAGGCTTAGTTCAACATCACCAGAAGCTGACTGGAAGCTACTCTAACAAGTAGTATTTTCTCTGCTCCCTCCAACTGGGCTGGGTGTTTCTGCTCTGTGTCCAGTAATAGGCAGAGCAATATCTCTCATACAGCACTTATCACAATCTGTTGCAATTATGTGCTTATATGCCTATCTCTGCCACACATATGAGTTTCTGAGAACAGGGGTTATGTCTTATTCATCTTTGTATTCTTCACACCAACAAGTGTCTGACACATAGTGTGTGCATGTGTTTGCTCAGTCATGTCTGACTCTTTGCGACCCCATGGACTATAGCCTGCCAGACTCCTCTGTCCGTGGAATTTTCCAGGCAAGAACACTGGAGTGGGTTATCACTTCCTCCTCCAGGGGATCCTTCCAACCCAAGGACTGAATTCTCATCTACTGTGTCTCCTTCATTGGCAGGCAGATTCTTTACCACTGTGCCACCTGGGAAGCCCCTGACATATATCAGACACTCAATAAATGATTGTGGTTGTTTCACTGACTTCCTTTGCTAACTGGAGTAAATAAGAGAACTGGCCCCTGCCCTCAAGGAACTTAACTCCAATTTAACATTGATCATTGCTACTATGAATGATGATTTTTTCCTGATAGGAGATCTTTTTCTGAGACACAAAGAATTATAATGAAGATGGGAAACACATAGAAACATATTTACCTAACCATCAGATCAGTTGACTGGCTGTGACGATTCAGCATCAACTGGAGACCTATGATAAGAAGTCTACCAGGAGCCCAGGTATCATACAGTCTCTGCAGGATTCTGGATGAGATGTACCTTTTGTGAAGGGGTGGTAAGTGCTCTGACCCAAAGAACACAGAGTCAGATACCAAAGGGGTGTTTAACAGATACTTCTTTGAAAGTGGCTCCATGTCAAGGAAATATGTTAAAGTCTAGAGAAGAGCTGATGGAAAAAAAAAAAATCTAGCAGAGTCTCAGGAATGCCTCAAGGGTGTTTAGAATAGGAATTCTTCTGGGAACTTTCATTCTTACAGAGGAGATGAGGCAGGCCTTTGTGCAATAGGCATATACATATCTTTCTGATCTCTTTTCTCCGAATTGCAAAAATTGGCAGAGAAGCAAGATCTAGTGGTGATGAGGGACTTCCACTAGCAGGACATCTGCTGGAGGTCTCATGCAGAACAGCTGATGAATTCTTGCCTTGCCTTGCTGACAACTTAATCTCTCAGTAGGTAGAAAAAGCAGTGAGAGGGAACTGCTACTCAGGACTTAATTATGACCAGTAAGGAAGATCTGGATCATGATGTGTATGTTATAGGAGGCAGGGAGGAAAGTGACTATGGCATTTCTGAAAGCTAATAATAAATGAGATGGTAGCCTCTTATTATAATGAAATATGGCAACCATATCAATTCCTTTCTGGAAACAGTATATGGATAAATTAGATAAAATATTCAGATCACTGTATCCCAGATACCAAGAGAGCAGATTTCTGGAAGTTCAGAGCAAAGGATTGTAATCTCTTGACCCACGATGCAAAATAATAAAGGAGCTCCACTCTTTAATGGTATGGGCACTTCTAAGAAATGAAATTCAAATAACATTACTGTTAAGTCCTTCTGATAAAAAAAGGAGTAGGCAGCTAACAAAACCCATGGGGCTTCATAAAGAGTACTTTGATGAGCTCAGATTGAATAAAGCCCTGCACAAAACGTATAAGGAATAAAGTGTAAGTTATAATAAATCTAAAAGTGCACACAGTCCTATAAAGACAATAATAATGTTAATGCCTGATATTTACTGAGGATGTGCTCTGTGACAGGTGCTGTTCTCAGCACTTTACATATATTGACTCTAGGATTCCTCAGAAGAACCTTATGAAGTACCTGTAAAATTTACCCTGTTTTTACAGATAAAGGGTCTAAGAAGCAAAGTGGTTAAAGTCATTGACCCAGGATTGGAAAACCAAAAAGCTGGGATTCAAATCCAAGCAAGCTTACTCCAGAGTCAGCACTCTTCACCTCCATACTCTACTTTCGTCTACTCCACAGCTCTTCCTAGGCCACTGAAGGCAAGGTGAAGAGCAGAGTGCTTAGGTTTTGGCAAAATAACAATTGGATATGGCTTTTGAAGGGGATGTTCCTGTAACAGGAAGAAAAGGGAAATACTGGACTTAATGGAGGAGACAAAAATGGGAACAGATATCAAAGTAAAGGCAGTCCTATTAAACTCTTATTTTGTTGTCAATTTCCTCCAAAGGGGGGATTTTTTAAGTTGTAAAAGGTAGATTAAACATGCTTATAATGTGGAAACCAAAAAAAAAAAAAAAAAAGGAATAAGTTTCTTGTTGTTCCAAAGTAATAGCTGTCCTAGGGTTCTGGGGATTTTAGCTGGCCAGAAAAGAAACAAGACCCCTTTGTGATGTGAGGGCTTCCCGGGTAGCGCTAGTGGTAAAGAACCTTCCTGCCAATGCAGAAGATGGAAGAGACGCAGGTTTGATCCCTGGGTTGGGAAGATCCTCTGGGCATGGCAACCCACTGCAGTATTCTTGCCTGGAGAATCCCATGGACAGAGGAGCCTTGCAGGCTATAGTCTCTATGGTCGCAAAGAGTTGGACACGACTGAAATGACTTAGCACATATGCACAGCACACAGGGTGCCCAGGACGGGTAGGGTAAAGTGGCAACAAGTCATGGAAGCGGCACCTTAAAGACCTCTCAATTCAGCTCTTTGTCTCGTTTCACTCCATATAGCTGATTAGATTATGCTCAGTGCTGGGTAGAATGTTTTGTGGGAAGCATTCATCAACCATTCCATACATGTCCAAAGGAGGAAAAACTGATGGTAAAGAGTAGATGCTGTGCTGTATGAAGACCTCCTGAAGGAAACGGGGCACCCTAGTAACTATAGATGTAACATTTGCATGGCACATCATCATATGCAAAGTGCTTTCACAGGCATCGCCTTTCTTGATCCCTATAATATTCTTCAGCAGTAGGTAGATACTCTTGGTCTATTCAACAGAAATAGGAGGAAACCAACATGCAAATTAGTTTGCACCAAAGGCTCTGTCCACTATCCCAGGCTCCCTCATGGTTGCTATCTTCAATGATCTGAAGGGTTGTCATGTAGAAGAGGGATTGGGTTTATTCTGTTAACTATCTGGGATTCAAAGGGGAAGGAATTTCCCAGCAGGATGGCACCTGATGCTGGAAGGCTCAAGTAGAGTCCAGAGATCGGCTTATAAGATGATGCTACTGATTGGAGTTTGGTCTGATACCATAGTGGGCCTCAGACTTAAATTTCATGAACAAAACAACAACTATAGCAGCAGCAACAGCAGTAATGATCATAAACGGAGGACTGACATAACACTCTTACCATCTGCTTTTATCTGCTTGCTAAAAAAAGAAAACTGAACACCAACGGGAGAATAGCCTACTATTACATTGCGTTTTTTGTTTTCACATTTTGCTGTAGACTGGTTAAAAAAAAAAAAAATTGTCACAAACTGGCAACAGTCCACAGACCATTATTTGGGAAACATTGGATTAGAGGATTTTTAAGGTTCTTTCTAGTTCTAAAAATTGTACAACATACACTTTGTTACCTAATCACGCCTTTCTCATACTTTAGCCAACATCTTGAAAGCATTCTCAGTGCCAGGCAATGTGTTAAGTTCTTTACATGTCAGTCAATTTAATCCTCCGAATTACCCTATGTCATCAGTAGTTTCTGGTCCACTGTCAATGGAGACCGACTCAGAGAAGTTCCATGACTTATCCCAGGTCACACAGCTGGGAATTCAACTTTGCTTTCTGACTTCGGTGCCTCTGCTTTCATCAGTAGTATCCTATGCTTTTATTATTAAATATGAACAAAATTGGGCTTCCCAGGTGATGCTAGTGAAGGAGCCCACATGCCAATGCAGGAGACATAAGAGACATGGGATCGATCCCTGGGTTGGGAAGATACCCTGGAGGAGGGCACAGCAACCCACTCCAATATTCTTGCCTGGAGAATCCCATGGACAGAGGAGCCTGGTGAGCCACAGTGCATAGGGTTGCAAAGAGTTGGACATGACTGAGCATGCAAGCATGCATGAATAAAATATTTCGAATATCTTCCTAGACTCTGAGTTCCTAGATGGCAGGGTGTATACATTCTAGCTTCTGAATCCCATAATTGATGTTAGTACAGTACCTCTACTGCATTCAACAAAATTAGAGTATTTATTAAATAGCTAATGTAGTTCAGCACAGGGCTTCCTGAGGCACACAGAAGATCTTTGTTGATTAGCTGATCAGCAAATTAGTATAGGAGAATGTTGAATCTAAGAAACTGGCCAACATGCTTCTCACTTCACTTATACGCTACCTGAGTATTCAAATGCACAGGGATCACCAGCAAGGAGAGTCTTTCCTCTGACTTACCAACTCAAAGAAGGCAAGTGCCTCTGTCCTATTGCTTCTCAGAGTCTCTCCTTGGCCAGAGAGGATGGCAAGGACCTGTCCTTTTTCCCTGTGCTTTCTAAGCCACAACAGCTGCCCGACTTACAGCCTGAAAGGCCACGCAGGCTCCCCTCTGGGTCTCTGTGAGCCTCTGCACCATAAAAGTTTGTTGGGAAGAACCCACTGAGAGCCAAATAGTGGGAAAAAACTGATTCTCTAAGGAAACGGGCAAGGACTTGGGATTATATGGTGAAGAGGAAAGATTCTAAAGGGACCGAGAGCCTGGTGGTTGAATTCACAGTTACATTCATATGCTGTTTATGATGTGACCACTGTCCCGAGTGCAATAGAGAAGTGCTTTATTGTATTGCACCATTGGCGGAACAGTGAAAAAACGTAATTTGCCAAGAACATCCAATCAGTGTAGTTGTTACCTTAGTCTGAGCACAGCAGATGTGACTAAACAGCCTGTACCGGCTTGGGCTGAGGACAGGGCTCAGGCGAGGCTGCTAGGGCAAGGAGCTGTCCATGCTGCATCTCTAGGCCGCTGATATGGAGCTCGGTATTCCTGAACCTGTCGGCACTGCCCTTCCCACAACACTTATCCAGGGCTCAGGGACTGTGGGCGGGTGAGAAGGAAAGTGAGAAGAACGAAATCTATCCATGACAACCTGGAGGTGGCAATAATCACATTTGCTTGAAAATTGCCTGAGAATGAACTACGTGTTCTTGTGCGGGTATGCAAATGCATGTAAATGAATGCAAATAGGAGATCCTCTTAACTCGTTTTTCCATCTGGATGCGGCCTGTTGTGGTGAGGCCAGAGGAAGTGGACTCTAAGTGATGGAGTCTGTCCAGTTCTCCCTTTGGGCCAGGGGCCAGGGGTGTCTGGAGAAACATCTTTGTTCTCCTGGCCACCTTTTTCCTATAGCTAGGATTTAGAATTTGGGCACCTAGCTCGTGGTCAATCAGTTGATATATATTGCACTGATTCAGTATGATCTGATGTGGAGAAGATGAGTTTCGTGTTCTCTGTCCCTTTCCTCATCCCCAGCCCCTCCCAGTCCCAACCTATTCCAGATCATGATGTCGGTATCACAATAAATAGGGAAACTTCCACTTTAGTTGAGCCTCATCCATCAACTAAAAAACAAGAAGGCAGAACCCGATATACTTTAAGGTCCCTCCCAGGAGGTCAGATCTGAATGTCTGGACTCACTGATGGAAAATATAGCGAGAGGGCTGTGCTGTGATGACTTACCATTAGCTGGATGCAAGAGCGAAAGAAGCAAGGGTTTTAAAGTTGAAGTCCTTCTGAAACACACACTTGGGTTCAAATCTTTAGATTTTTTTGGTTCCTAACAACTTATGCTTGAACAAGTTACATGACTTCTGATTAGAAATTTCTACATTCTTCCCTTTTGGTACCTAACTTCTGTCCTCTGTACGTGTGTTAATACATACAACAGATATTTAACATTTAAAATGCATACTTGGTGTCCAGTACTGGGCTAGGTTATAGAAATTGAAAAATAAGGAAGCCATCAACCCTGCCCTTAAAACACCTAGTCTAGGAGTGACACATAGGGACAGAGGTTAAGTAACACAGAGTGTGCCCAAGAGACTCTGGGAGCGTGGAACAGGTACACCTAACTCATAAACCCAGCCTAAGAGCACATGGAAGATAGTGACACCTGAGTCACATCTTGAAGAACAAATTTAGGCATTGGCCAGACAAAGGGGAAGTGTGGAAGCTTTTCAGTCTACTGGAGCAGCCCCAGGCAAAGGTGCAGGGACCTGAGAGAAGGTGGTTTGCTTTGGATGAGTTGGGCACTGTGTCTGGAACTCAGCATGACTGGTGAGGCTGGAGAGGCAGGATCAGGACTGCAGGTGTCATGCTAAAGCTTGGCTTTCCTGTAGGATGATGGGCTTTTCAGAAGGCTGGAAATGTTAGTTCCTCCACTTGCCCCAAGAAGCTGGACCTGCATAACTCCAGCCAATAGCCTACATTGCGGACCAGAGCCAACAGTACTGCTAAGGTAACTTGCACTTTGTTTCTTTAGTCATTGCCTCTCTTAAGGGAGTATCTATGTAAGAAGAGGAAGCAGGGTGAGGGCAATGTTTATCAATGAGAGAGAGATTTCCAACAGCAGTCATTTCAGGAGTCAGCAGAGTGGGAGTGGGTTGCAGGGACTGGACTGGAAGGCCTTCCCCCACCATCCTTTTCCGCCTCCTTCCCATCTCTGACATACTTAGATCACATGGTAGTTTTGACCCAGACTGCTGGGTTAGGCCTGTGCCACCAAGCGCAGACGAGGCTTGGCCAGGGGGAAAGGGGCAGCATGGCCTCTGCCTAAAGGACACAGTGCCCAGACATAGTGTCAAGAAAGAGGACGCCTTGTGTACATGTGAACGTGCCTGCCATTCCCTGCGTATGGGATGACCCTGTGTGGTCAGTCTCCTTGCTACCCAGAGGGAGTGACACTTTTCCACCCTGTGACTGGCAACCCCTCGATACTCAGTCATTTGTTCTTTACAAGATTTTTTTTTTTTTTTTGACTGCACTGGATCTTAGTTGAGGCATGTGGGATCTGATTCCCTGCCCAGGGATCGAACCCAGGCCCCCTGCATTGAGAGTGTGGAGTCTTAGCCACAGGGTAGGGCCCTTAGTCTGACTCTTACATTATACCTGACTTACTAATGGTTTCTTACTGCTGTGCTTTCTAGAGATACCACTTATCCAGAGCAAAAGAAGGTAGAAAGATCATGTTCCCCGTTGCCCCAGAGCCCCCAGACTTGTGCCTTTTGAGGGAAGATTTGCAGAATGTCTACATTTCTGGGGCAGAAGGAGTCTGGGAAGGAACCAGGATGTGGTTTTTTTCTCACTTTGTCTAAAGCGTGAGAATAAAGTGCAGGTCCTGCCCCCAGTGCACGGTAATTCCTGAACTTTGAAGTGGAGTATGGAAGGCAGGGAGACTGGAGAAAGGGAAGGTTCAGAGAGCCAGGACTTCTGTCTCCTGAGAGTGGGGTGATGGACAGGGGATGATGGACGAAAACAGAGCCCGAGTTGAATAGCCATAAAAGTTGGGGGTGCTCCCCAAACTTCCATGAGCCTACAAATCACCTAGGATTATATTAAAGGGCAGATTACAATTCAGCCAAGGGTCTGGAGTGGAGCCTGAGAGTCTGTATTTACTGCAGGCTCCCAGGTCTTGCCAAAATTGTGATTCATGGCCCACACTTAGAGTGGCAGGGGTGTAGAATACGTAATATTAATCTTTCTCAAAGAATTGCAGGAAGCATAGGGCCTGCTTGGGCTTCCCAGGTGGTGCTAGTGGTAAAGAACCCATCTGCCAATGCAGGAGATATTAGACACCTGAGTTTAATCCTTGGGTCAGGAAGATCCCCTGGAGAAGGACATGGTAGCCCACTCCAATATTCTTGCCTGGAGAATCCCTTGGACAGAGGAACCTGGTGGGCTACAGTCCATGGGGTCGCACAGAGTCGGACACGAGTGAATCGACTTAGCGTGCACTCACACATGTAGGGGCTGCCGAGCAGGCAAGTACTTCCACAATAAAGAGATGCCATGTTCCAAGGGACAGAAACTGCAGGAAAGAACATGTGAGAAGAGCCGGAATGTGGTCATTTGGGGTCCCTGGACCAAGGCTGGGTATAATAAACAGCACTGTGGAGATATCACTGCTTTTTGGCAATCCAGGAATATTTTGTGTTCTGCCCTAAATAATACTGTAATGCAATAAAAGCCAGCCCAAATGCCAGCAAGATGCCTGCAACTACCCTTATTATCACCACTGCCATCGACCCCCTGGGTCGACCTCTCTTTTGAAGGCACGCTTCTAGGGAGCTTCCTATTAAGCTGTCTCAGACAGCTTCTGCTAGCCCTTTGGCCACAGGGCTAAGTGGAGACCCAAGGAAGAGGTAGAGGGGCGAGTCCCAGCAGTCAGCTTGTTATGTGTACTATCGCTTCTGTAAAATCTTACATCTCGGTGGAATGGCCCAGAAGGCAATGGACAATTTTCCCAACTGCCTGCAGGGCAAATTTTCTTTAATACTAATTGCAGTGTATTTCCTCCTAGCTGTAACTCATTTTACAGCTTCCACATCTGCCAGTTCATTTCATCTTTATGTCAGATCTGTAAGCTAGGCAAGCCAGTGCCGTTATCTGCTTTTTTTCAGGTGGGAAAACTATAGTTCAGAAAGCTGGTAACTGACATGTTTAGAATGCCATGATCCTTGTCTCCCAGCTCAATCCAATGCTCTATTCAAATGACGATTTCTCATACATTTTGTATTTTCCCAGGGAATTAAAATGACCCATGGAGTCGCTAATTGATGGCCTGGTTTCCTGGGGAGTTGTCAATTCTGGTTTTTTAAATTTATCTAATTTGAGATTATCTAAGACATGGCAAGGGGCTTACCAGGTGGCTAAGTGGTAAAGGCACTGGTCCATGCAGGAGATGCTTGAAGACATGGCAAGGGGCAAGAGGAATTCGGTAAGCAATTGCTTAGCTCTAGCACTTCTATTTATTAACGCTAATTCTGGTGAATAACTTTCTAAAATATGTATTCAGGAGTCTCTGCTTTCTTTTCAGAGTGCCCCTTCATCTTCATAGAGCCTGTGTCAGAAAACAATTCTTAGGCCAAGCGAGGATCTGGAGATAGAGCTGAAATGACGAGCTCTGACCACTAGAGGGACCCCGGGCAATAGCTACAATTTTTTTTTTTTTTTTTTTTTTTCTGCAGCAACTGATGCCTGGAAAGGTACACACCTCCTGGAAAAATTCAGGTCAGGTGCACATCTGGCTAAGAAGCCCTTCATTGTTCTACAAGCCAGGTCTGGAAGAGACCAAAGCACCCCAGCTCTGAGCCAGAGGATTTTAATTCGAGGATGCAAGCAAAGAGAGTAAAATCATCCCAAGTGAGACCCAGTCACCGGAATCAAAGCATTTTAGTCTAGCTCTTTCATTTAACCTATCACCATAGGGTTTTCAGAGTCTCCTGGTCCCAGCTATTTGAATTCAGAATATCTTGCATTGAGTCAAGGGCTGTTGAAATCCTCTCCCCAGGTGGTTCTGTTGCACTGCCAATTTGGGGGAAAGCTGCTGGACTCGTCCTGGATCTATCCCAGAGCATGGACTATTCCCAGAATATATTCTAACGATTCGTTACTGTCCAGCCTCAGCTTGAGTCCTTTCTGTAACAGTGAAATGCTGACACAGTATCAGTTCTAGCCTCTTATGCTCTTCTGTGGCACCAGTTGTGTTCTCTAGCAGCAGCATTTGTAATTTACCTGCATGCTTAGTGTCTCTGCCTCTCTTATTCATCTCTGAACTGGACAAAAGCAAGGCCCTCACCTGGTGTGCTCATCACTGTGAAACAGGAACACAGCAGTACGGACTACATTGTCTGTGTGTGCATGTGTTATTGTTTTACACTGTCAAGAATGCCACACCCTGTCCCTGAGATCACCAGTCCTGTCGTGGAAAGCCTTTCCTAACCTTCAGTCAGAATCAATCTCTGTTATTTCTCCCCATCCTGTGTTTCTAGTTCTAAAGCTACAGCTACATATATGTCTAATGTTCCTCTCAAGGACAACTCTTCAGGTACACAATGACAGCTATGTATTTTTCTACACTTTTCCAATGTCACTACCCCACCCACACCACCCCTGCTCTTTTAGCCCCTCTGTATGCAAGAGGCATAGTCCCTGGAGTTGCATCATCTTGGCCACCCCCTAGGAAGAGCTCTGATTTATTAGTGACTCAACATGTGGTTCCCAGAGCCCTTGATTTCCAGAATGGCCTGTCCTGGGCAGATGAGGGTGGTATATGCCCTCCCTCATCCTGGACACTGTGTCTCTTAATGCAATTGAAGTCTGCATTAGCTCTTTGGCTGCTGTACACACTGTTGAATCATCTTTAGCCTGTGGCCAAGTGAAACCTCTAAAATTTTTTATTTTTTTCAAAAGAACTTCTGTTGAGCCAGGCTTCTTCCATCCTGCTTTTGTACAATTGATTTTTTAAAAGACAGGTTTTGCATTAATCTGTTAAATTTGATTTAATTTCTGCAGAATTTTTTTCTATCTCAGTGACCTCCCCTCCAACTTACTCCTTTCACACTTCCAGAGCTGTCCATAGCCCTCTTTCTGTCAATCAATCAAGAATGCAGATTGAGCAGCCCAGTTCTGGACCCTGAAGGAGTGGATATAGAGGAGAAATATGGTCATATTTTTGGAAGCTTCCATGCTGAGAGTCAAGAGAGTCCACTTCATCCTCACCTCTTTCTCGGGTCACAGAGAGAAAAGGACCAACTGGTTTGTAAATAACTTTCTTTTCCAATGCTCCACACCCATTCCCTTCTCTTCTGGATGACTGGGCTTCATTGCACTGGCTTCAAGAATCCACCACACCCACTTTGGAAGAGTGTGGAGGGAAAAATGTCTTATATTTTTGTATCTTCTCTGTATCTGTACATAAAGAACATTCTGGATGTGACAGTGAGACAGAACCACCCATTGATCAGGAGCTTTGGTTTGTTGAGGGCCTGTAGGTGGTGAACAGCAGAATGGACGGGGCTGTGTCTATGTGACTGAGAGATTTGTGGAACTCCTGTGTACCCTGGTATCCAGATATGTGCAGAGTTATTCTGAAGAGGGCTGGGAAAGCCAGAGAACCAAGAAAGAAAAGGACCGAGGGAACCAGATGGGTCTGGAGAGATGCAAGTGTCCAGGATTGTGTCTGATTCACTCATGTGTCTCTCAGACCTCTCACAGTGTCTTTAACTTAGAAAGCACTCAATACACCCTTAAGTGGAATGAATTATAAGTGCATAATGATTATATACTGCTATATATTACCAGGGCTTCCCTGGTGGCTCAGCTGGTAAAGAATCTGCTGCAGTGCAGCAGACCCAGGTTCTATCCCTGGGTCAGGAAGATCCCCTGGAGGAGGATTTGGCAACCCATTCCAGTATTCTTGCCTGGAGAATCCCATGGACAGCCGAACCTGGTGGGCTACAGTCTATGTGGTCTCACAGAGTCTGACATGACTCAGCAGCTAACAGTTTCACTTCCTTTCATACATAATTATACAACCTTAGGTGCCTTAATGGAGAAAGAAATGGCAATGCATTCCAGTATTCTTGCCTGGAAAATTCCATGGACAGAGGAGCCTGGGGGTCTACAGTCCATGGAATAATGAAGAGTTGGCCACGACTGAGCGACTGAGCCCAAGTGCCTTAAAGGGTTAACCTGACAAAGTACCCAGAACTGTAGGGAAGTGAATGTAGGCATGCTGGCTACAGAGGCCAGAACGGGAAAGGAGGAAGCAGAGTTCAGAGGGTGGGAAGGCCTAGGGCACAGGGACACCTAAACTGGAACTAAAGAGGAGAAGGGGATAGAGTGGAAGGAAAAAATCAACAGGGAGACAGAAATGGCTTCTAGGTCCAAGGAGGGCGTGTGCGCTCCCACTGAGGGTGATGACATGTAAGGAGGTGGCTGGACTCCAAACTCAGTTTCGAGCCAAAGGGAGACTGCCTCTGAGAACTCTGGGGAGTCTCCCAGTACTCACTTCTCTGCAAGAGAAGATGAAGAGTGAGAGCCCTCCCCGGCTGTCTGAGGCCCACAGCTTTGCGGTGTCCGCAGCAGCTTTGTCCCAAAGGAAAGCATGCACCGTTCCTCCGTGGCTGGGGAGCTGTGGCGAAGACCCCCTCAGCTCCAGCCACCCGAAAGTTGACCCAGAAAACAGGTTTCCAGAAATCATGTGCTGACAGCCCTCTGAACTCTTCGACCCCCAAACGGCTTGCATGCTGTGGAAAGTATGGCCTGCGGGACTGAGGGAGAGGAGTTCCATTTTGGGGCATTTCTTCTGTGCTAATTCTTTTCTTACTTATTCCTCTTCCCCAAGGGACTGAAAACCCTGCAGAGTGGGGCACCACACTTTATTTTTATACAATTAATTATTTCTCATATATGAAGTGACGTGACAGTTACTTGGTCATGTCCTACTCCTTGCGACCCCATGGATGATTCGGTTCATAGAATCCAGAATACTGGAGTGGGTAGCCTTTTCCTTCTCCAGGGGATCTTCCCAACCCAAGGATCCAACCCAGGTCTCCTGCATTGCAGGTGGATTCTTTACCAACTGAGCTATCAGGGAAGCTGTTTCTCATATTATCATATGTTTATGAGCTCTATTTTCCAGTCACAAGACAGGAGAAGTTCTTGCATTCCTGGTGCTTGTTTTTCCCGTGGGGGGAAGGGTAGATCATCAACAAGCTGGTAAGCAAACCAATAAAGAGACAAGACCATTTCAGTGCATGGTACATGGTGCCATGCTGGAAACGTCCTAGATGAACTGGGAAATCATTGGGTGCATGAGGTGGCTGGGGGCTACAGCCCACTGGACGTCAGGGAAGGTCATTCTTGGAGGAGGTGAGATTTCCATCGAGATCTCAAGGATGAGAAAGTCTCAGTCAGAGAAAGAGCACAGGAAAGAGAGTCATGGGCAGAAGAGACGTCAAGTGTGAAGACACTTAGTGGGAATGGGACTTGCCTGTTCAGAGAGCAGACAGGTCTCCAGCTTAGTGAGCATGGAGGAGCTGATGGGAGCCCCTATAGGCAGAGGGAAGGCATGTGAGTTCAGCTCTGAGTGCAGTGGGGGAGAACGAAACACCAAATTTGGGGTGGAAAATTCTATTTTCCTGAAGAGAGATTTCACAATTTTTGCCAGATTTTCCAAGACACCTGCAATGTTCCTCCCCCATACATTAATAAGGCATGACACAGAGGGAGAAAGCCCAGCCCTTCAAACACATGCAGTTTGGAGTCCCACGTGGTGTATTCTTCTAGGAGGTGGAGAACTACTCAGGAAAAAAAAAACAAACAAACAATAACCCTTGAAGAGGGCAAGGGTGAATTTTGGGACATAATCTGTGAAATCTTAGGGAATAAGCAACTTCGATCCCTGGGTCAGGAAGATCCCTGGAGGAGGGCATAGCAACCCACTCCAGTATTCGTGCCTGGAGAATCTCATGGATATTGGAGCCTAGTGAGCTATAGTCCATGGGATTGCAAAGAGTCAGACACAACTGACTAACACTTCCAAATGGGGTAGGAACGTACCTCCAAATATGGGACGAAATGGCAGTTTGGGGAGTGCTGGAGGTCTCCTCCTGGAAGACAAGTTTGCAAACAACTGAACAATGAATCAGAGATATTTGAGAATTACCAGGACTTCTCCCTCTCATTTCCATAACTATGTCTACAAGGTTTCTAAAAGTCTAAGGGTGACATAAAAATGCCTAAAACCACCCTAAAACGATGCCTCAAACTTCCCCAAATCAATGTTTTCAAGAGCCTCTTTCCCCTGGTGATCCCCGCTTCCCTTCACCAAATAGCTGCACGGAGGATGAAAGCTGACACGCATTTTGGCCGAGTGGATTTCTCACCTCCCCCTGCCATCCCCTGAGTGCCCGAAGACCCTCCTGCCCCAATCACCTAGAAGACGTGCAGAGATGATTTGGAAGGACTCGGACTTGTTAATTAACCTAAACAGTCACATTCGTCTGCAAGGTGCATTCTTGTTAATTAAAACCGCGATTCTCCTTGTGCCCAGACGGCGGGCTGCTGTTGTCAGAATAATTAGGTAGCATACGATGGTTTTCATGCAAATCCCTGACAATCAGAGCTGGCAATGAATTGGGTTTGAAATCCCAGTGAAGTTTTCAATCAGAATTCCTCAGAGGACTCTTTCTTGAGGAAGGTAATGATGGGGCTATGGTTTCAGGGAAATACGATGTAAGGACCAGGTATTTGCTTCTGAAATCCTCTGGGAGGGGCTCCAGTTTGAAATCAATGAACTATGGGCATCAGTGCGATCTTCCATCTTCCCTTAAGAAGTAAGTCTCTCTCCATAAAGAAGCAATGCAGAGCAACCCTCCCTAGGGTATGTGTGTGTTCCCAAGAGCTTGCTTTCTGGCTGTCTTCTTCCTGAGAGGAGGGTTTTTTTCTTTAGCCAGAGGCCCAATAATGCATACAGAGCTAAAGTCCCTGCCATCCCTAAGATTAAATTCTTAAGAGTTCAAAGGAAATAGGAAGTGTATTCCTGAAGGGTTGCAGAAAAGATGCCTGAGTCAGAGCAGTTTGGAAGTAGTTGGTGATGTGCAGTGGGGTAAATGGACTGGGATAACAGGACCCCAGGAAAGCCTTATAGAAATGATTAAGGCCAGGGTTAGACTTACAGAAGAGCTACCCGAATGCAATGGAGATAACACAGGGAAAGGCCAGCACCCAGGGGAACTGGGGCAAAGCAGAGGGGATGGAATGGGAAGGAGAAAGTTGTGGGGACACATCTCCAACCAATCCTTACCTCTTATCAGCCCCAGGCTTCTGCCTCGGCCTTTCCTTTGTGAGAGAGGGGCAGAGTATCTGAGGGTCTCTCTACCCAGGCTGAGCAAGGAGGGATCTCTACCTGGAGGCATGGCTGAGGGGGTGGGTAGATAAGACAACCCAAGTGGTCTTAAATTAAGCCTCCTTTGCATCAGGTTGACACTGGAAGATTTGGCAAGTTGAAAATGCTCTCTCCTCCCCCTTAACTAGGTCAGCGTCTGAATCCAGTAGCTTGTAAGGGAGTTGGCCAGTACCTGCAGGATTGAGAGAGTGGTCAGGTGCTGGAGGGTGCAATTTATGAGAATAGGCTGGGAAGGGAATTACAACAAAGAACACACTGGGATACATGCATAAACTGTGGCGGGAGATCTTAGCATAATTTAGGCTTGTAATTCATCCTTCTCTATTTTCTCTGCCTTTCTTCCTGTTTCAGTATGTCTTCCGTGTCTCAATTGGTCCCTAAATCCCGCCTTTCAATTTAGGATGCACCAATCAGCAGCTAATCTGGTGGTTGCTAAGAGACGAGAGGTGGGGGGTTGAGAGGATTTGTCACTGCACCCACCCAGGAAAATTCCTCCTCCCTTTCAAGTCACCTGCCAAAGATGCTCTAACTCATCTCTGCCCCTCTCCTGCATTCTTCTACTTATCTCCAAAGTCCAAAGAGTGAAGCAGAAATGATTCTGGGGAGAAATCACATATAGCACATCTTTGAAAAATGGCAGGCCATGCCTAGATTCAGGGCTTCCCTGGTGGCTCAGAGGGTACAGAATCTGCCTGTAATGCAGGAGATCTGGGTTCGATCCCTGGGTTGGGAAGATCCCCTGGAGAAGGGAACGGCTGCCCACTCCAGTATTCTTGCCTGGAGAATTCCATGGACAGAGGAGCCTGGTGGCGACAGTCCATGGGGTCTCAGAGAGTTGGACACGACTGAGCGACCAGCACAACAACCTCCCTAGATTCGGATAGACGTAAGGTACCTTCTCAAGTCTCCCCCGTGTTTAATTGGGTTGGAGGCAGAGACACATTTTTGTGTGGCATCTCGGGTACAGGGTGAATTTGTTGGTCCCATTAGAATTGGTTTCCCTTGGGCTTCCCTGGTGGCTCAGTGGTAGAGAATCTGCCTGCCAATTCAGGAGAAAGGGGTCCGATCCCTGGTCCGGGAAGATCCCACATCCTGTGGACCGACTAAGCCCATGTGCCGCAACTATTTCGTCTGTGCTCTGGGGCCCGGGAACTGCAACTACTGAACCCCAAGCACCCTCGAGCCTGTGCTGCACAAGAGAAGCCGCCTCAATCAGAAACCTGCGCACTGCAACTAGAGAGGAGCCCCACCCACCACGCGGAGAAAAGGCCATGCAGCACAAAGGCCTAGCACAGCCAAAAAGAAAGAAATGAATACAGTGATCGAAAGAGGCTGTCCCCCTTACGGAGAGGGGCTTACTTACGGGCCTTCCTATCATCCCTAAACTTGACTGAGAAAAACCCTCCAGGATCAGGATGAAGCATCCAGACAGTCAGGGAGGATATCTGGGGAAGAGGTCCCCAGGGCAAAGGGGTACGGTGGGGAAAGCAGAAGGATATATTTGTGTGGGGAAAACGGTTTATTTTGAGAGCTAAAAGCTATTAGAAGGGAAACTTGGGGGATTCCAAGCAGACTGCCCAGCCAGATCAGGGCTTTCCTCCTCAAGTATCTTATGCTTCACAGCCTCTTGACTTTTAGTTCCCTGAAGGACTGATGCTAAAGCTGAAACTGCAATACTTTGGCCACCTCATGAGACGAGTTGACTCACTGGCAAAGACTCTGATGCTGGGAAATGTTGGGGGCGGGAGAAGGGGACGACAGAGAGTGAGATGGCTGGATGGCGTCACCAACTCTGTGGACATGAGTTTGAGTGAACTCCGGGAGTTGGTGATGGACAGGGAGGCCTGGCGTGCTGTGATTCATGGGGTCGCAGAGAGTCGGACACGACTGAGCGACTGAACTGAACTGAACTGAACTGATGCGCCCTTCATAGAA
Source organism: Moschus berezovskii (assembly GCF_049115385.1). Taxonomy (NCBI): domain Eukaryota; kingdom Metazoa; phylum Chordata; class Mammalia; order Artiodactyla; family Moschidae; genus Moschus; species Moschus berezovskii. Next base: position 114,296,337 of record NC_142463.1, on the reverse strand, counting down.
AAGGCCAGGTCCAGAAACTGGGGTAAAGAAAACTCATTTGAGTTAGGAGTGAGTTACAAATCTTGATTCCATACCCTGAGAGCAAGGATGGAGAGCAGAACGAGGTGGAGGGAGAGGCCCGAGAGAAAGAGAGCGCGGAGCACTCACACAGGAGTGTGCCAGCCAAACTCTGGAAGAGAGGCAAGTATCCACACAGGCGTCTGTTAGTGCTCAGTCGGGTCCCACTCTTTGCAATCCCATAGACTGGCTCCTATGTCTATAGCTAGGCCCCTCTGTCTGTGGGATTCTCCAGGCAAGAATGCTGGAGTGGGTAGCCATTCCCTTCTCCAGGGAGTCTTCTCGACCCAGGAATCGAACCCAGGCAGATTCTGTACCATCTGAGACACCAGGGAAGCCCTTCTGTTATTACATGCATGCATCTAACATGGACACGGGGTCTAACAGATTTAGACAGACAGATGCACACACACATGGGGATGAGGACTACGCTGAGGAGTAAACCTCAGAGAGATGACTCCTGGGAAGTGGCTTTAGAATTATCTTGCTAGGTTCCCTGAGTTAAGTAAGGTCCTTCAGGACGCTTCTCTCCTCCACTCCTCCCCCCAACCACCCTGATCTCTAAGCAAAGCCAACAGGAAGACAGCAGGCATACAGAAGGCAGAGAGGAGTGCTGGCCAGGCCAGGCAGAGAGGAGTCATGCTCTCAGTTCATCTTCACACTTCTGTTTTTCTCACTGCAGCAGCATCTCTTCTTTCTTTACTAGCTACGCCATCTCTTCTAGCTTTTTTTTGTTTTTTAGGTTTACCTGCTCTCCTCATATTCTGGTCCCCCTGCCCTTTGAGATGGCAGCAACCCCACACCTCAGGAGAACATCTGTGTGCCCTGAGGATGTTTGCACATCATTCACTTTGTCCCCAGGCCAGCCAGAGAAGCAGACGCTGACAGCAAAGTCTGGTGTGAAATGTCTCTCTCTCTCCATTCTCCTCCCTCTCCTTTACGTCCCCAGACAAAATAAGAAACCACCAGCTTCATTAAAAAAAAAAAAAAAGCGTAGACTTTAATTCAGGTTGGCAGGTGCGCAGAGAGCTAGGATTTGCCTCCAAGGGTGTCCAGATGAGAAGTCTGTGTTGTAGGCAGAGGCAGGGAGGGTGGGGAGGTGTGAGTGGCCTGGTAGCAGACCCAGGCAAGGAGCAGGGGTGTAGCCATGCAGTGCAACATTGCCAGGGCTTCTGCCACATCCAGCAGCATGTCCAGGGCCTGCTGGGCCGGACATGTTAACAGCACTATGGCCCTGGACCTCACTAAGGAGTCCAATCCCAGAGCCATGCCCTGAGGCCACCAAAAAATGAACCAGACCCACAGGATATCAACCCAGGGACATGGCGCCCTGCCCAGTGCCTTCCTCAGCCCCTTGACTCCCAACAAACCCAGTGGCAACAAGACAAAGATAGCAAAACAGGCTGCAGCGTGTATGTACCGCAACATTTCCCACTCCCCGCTGAAGGTCACGGTGCAGAGTCCTTGGGAAGTGTCACTGCCCAGCACGACTGGCAGCGACAGGAGGGCAGCCACTCCCCAGAGCCCCACAGTGATCCCCAGCCTGAGGCCTGGGACTTGGCCTGCACCCAGCTGGGGGCCCAGGCATGCACGGCACCCTATCAGCAGAGCTTGAGCAAAGGCTGAGCCATAGGCGACCAAGTGAGCCAGGTGGCACAGAGAGGTGATGAGAGCCCCACTGAGCCCCCGTGCCAGGATGGGCGCCACGATGCTGAAGAGGGCACTGCCCACGGCCAGCTGCACCAGGGTAGACCTGTCCTGGTAGAGCTGCCAGCGGAACAGAGGTCTGAGAAGTGCGTAGAGGACGGTTCCACTAGCCAGGATGCCCAGGACGCTGACGAGAATGAAGAAGGGCAGCGAGGAGTGGTCGAGCAGCGGGCAGGAGTGGCAGGGCGCAGCCGCTTCCAGGTCGGCCTCATTATAGTCTGGATAGTAGGTCTCCGGAAATTCACTCCCAATTTCCTCTTCAAAGGCCAACTTGGTGGAGTTGTCATCAGCCACCTGGAGGACATCCCCAAAGGGACAATCAGAGCATCCAGCTATCTCTCTGAAGCGGATCCTGGGCACCGAGGGCAGGAGGTAGGGAGAGAAGGGCAGCGGAAAAGTAGGGGCGCAAGAGCTGGGTGCAGGGGAGAGGGTGGGAGAGGACAAGACTGAGCGACTCAGGAGGAGCCAAGAGCCATAGGAAAGCAAGGGCAGGGGAGAGGACAGGCCTGGGAGAGAGGAGCGGGTCTGGATGAAACTGACAGAGATGGACGAGGAGGCAAGGAATGGAGGACCCTGGACGCAGGGAGAACAAGGGGACAGGAAAACGAGGGAAGGGACTAGCTAGAGATGAGAGAAGGAGCGAGGTACACAGACCCGAGGGGCAGACGGAAGGGGCGGTAGGAGGCAGAGAGGGAGGGACTGGCTCAGCCCCGCACTCACCGGGTGAAGACAGTTCCCCATGGCGCTGCCGGGTGCAGGGCGGGCAGAGAGACGGGCTGGGGTAGCTCTGTCTGTGGCTGTGGCTCCGAGATAAGCGCCAGGGACTAATGAAGGCCATCGGCTCTGGGCAGGGCCACGGGGCGGGCAGGGCCTAAGGAAGTGTTTACCCCACGCACACCGCCTGTCTGAGCCCCAGGACCACTGAGGGCACTGACGCCGGGGCCTTCCTGTTTTGAGACTGGAGTCCGCTGGTGAGGACCCACACTTGGGAAAGGAAAAAGGTGGGGACCAGAAAGTCGGGTGTTTTTCCGATGGTGGAAAGGGAGGCTGAGAAGCCAGGGGGCTTTCCAACACAAAGGGATTCTTCAAGCACAAGGAAGGAAGAGGGGACCAGAGGTGAAATGTGAGGCAGTGATAAGAGACGTGCTGGGAAATTGGAGGGAACGGGAAGCTGATGGCTCTCACTGTTTCTCCATCCCCTTGAACTTGATCCAAGGAAAGATATAGTTCAAAAGCGACGTGTTTGTGGGAGGGGGTGTTAGTGGTGCATGTGGCTGGATCCATGTGATGCCGACAACCTGAGCGGTATGTGTTCAGGAGGGGGCTCTTTGTGTATCATTCACGGTGGAGGAGTGTCCTTATTTATCTTCATGTGTGGCTGTGTGTCATATCTGAGTGCTAGGTGTCTGGGAGTTTTGGTGTGAGAGGAGGGAAGGCTGGGGGGCAGCTGTCAATGCTGTATAATGAAGCTGCTTCAGGGATGGATTGGGCATTTGCCCAGCCACCTATGGGCAAGATGCACAGTAAATGCATCTTCCATACCAAGCGGAACACACGATGTGACAAGTTAAAGCAGGCTCTGGGGGACAATGAGTTAGCATACTTTAAAATGGGACTGCTGCCTATGGGGCAATCTCTATTCACATTTCTGTTGGGGGATAACAGTCCTGGAAATGCTACATTGTCCTGGCATCTTAGCAAGATGTACAGTTTCTTGTGGTGCGGAGAGCTATTTCTCACCAGCATCCTGCAGGAGGATGCCCCTAAATGGACATTTCTACTCTTTGGTATGCCGTCCCCTCACCACCCCGTTTGTCACATGACTTCTGCTCTTTCGCCCGCCCCCCCACCCCTACCTTGCATTTTATTTCCTCACTGGGGGACGCTCAGTCTGGGCATGGGGAACAGTGACTCATAGAGCGTCCGTGTTGGAACGATACAGAAGATAGTTGGGTGATACTGCTTAATTTGTCCGAGAAGGCCCTGCGGGGTGTCACAGTGCTAGCTCTGCCCAGCCCTCCTTCCTGCTCACTCACGGGCGGCTGGAGGTAGACGCAGAGGTGCAGAGGGAGGGTCCCTTTGCTGAGATGGTCTCCTTTCTCCCGGGACACAGGCTTCAGCTTCAGGTTCAACATGAAGGGGACTGAAGAGGGAGTTTGGGGGTCTGTTGAAGCGATCCTGGAACGGTGTTGGAGGTCTCCTTTTTTTCCAGCATGGCCTGGCAGAGGGCAGCAGTCAGGTACCCCACCCATCCCTGGAATGTAAGGACCTGGCCAAAGGGCACGAAGGAATGCTCTTCTCTCCCACAGAAGAGTTCTGTCGTTTCCATACAAGACGCCCTGGAGAGAGCGGCCTGGCAAGGCACACACCTTGAGCCCTGGAGGCAGCAGGGGCAGAACAGCCCTTACACACACGCATCCCAACAGGAGCAAGAGTGGCAAGAAGGAGGCAGCCGAAGGACACGGATAATCCAGATATATTGAGGGTGGCCCCTCTGAGATCAGCACAGGAGAGTTAGAAAGATTATAAAGATACACGGTGCCCTCCCTGCTCCCTGCCCCGCCCCCCACCCCCAGACAGACACACACAGCACAACGGCCCCTGCTCCCCCCGCCCCCCGTACAAATATGGCTTCTGTGTAATATGGACAGAGTGGTTCAGCTCAAAGAGGAAAAGTCATTTTCCCAAAAGCGGGTGCTGGGAGGCAGGGAGCCCACAGGCCTGGGGCCCTAGGCTGCCTTGCTGCTGTAAGAGGAGGGGGCCCAGGGCCCTAACCAGCGGCTGGAAGAGTCACGACAGTGTTACCTGAACTGAAGGGGGTGGGCAGACCTGCTGGCTGCAGCTGCCCCCACTTTGCACGCCCCTGGGTTGTCAGGACAGCAGGACATGCTGGAGGAGGGTGAGAGTGGTGCCAAGGGGCACCCTGGGTCTGAGGTGGGGTGGCCGGCAGGCAAGGAGGGTGCGTGGCCTCGTTTCCATGGCAACCGGCTTGGCCACAAGGAAGACAGAAAATCAAAAGCAGGGATGGAATGGAGATGGGAAGGAGACAGGCGGTTTTGCTCCTAGCCCTCAACACACCGGGTACAGACTATGGGGACAAGAAGTGACAGCGGTCATTCCAGGGTCAGTGCCAGCGGGAGGCCTGAGGGATGCATAGCAAAGGCTTTGGCACTGACTCCATGGCTCCGAGAAGGGGAAACGGAGGCAGAGGGTGAACGCCCTGTGTTTCAGGGAGAGATGAGATGGACGACTGAACAAAAACACACCCTGGGACTGTTTTCTCCATAACAGATGGGCGCTGGGGACGGCATGGAGATACCAGGATGGAGCGAGGCCCCAGGTGAGGCTCATGGCCTGCCTAGGGACTGTCAGCTCCCGCAGCCCTCCTCCACATGCCCCACAGCCCCCCACCTGCCCAGGAGCCCCTCTGCCTGTCACTCACAGACACACGTGCACAGACGCACGGACACACAGACACACACATTCCCATTCCCTTCGTTTGGGCAGGAAACAGCTCAGCAGAGTGAAGCTCCTTTTAGTATTTTTGTTGTTCTGCCTGCCTGGCTGCTGAGGGAGGGAGGGCGGGCTTGGGGAACAGGAGGGGCAGAGGGCAGCAGAAGACAGGGAGGCGAAGTTGCTGAGCAGTGCCTAAGACGAGTGGTTGCCGTGCAACAGTCCGGGGCTCCAGTGAGAGAGTCAGGGGCCCCTGGGCGGGGGAGCAGATGCAGTTTAGGGCCCAGAGCAGCACCTCGCCACAGCTGCTAGAGCAAGGAGGGGCAGCCTTGCTCTGCTACCCACCAAGGGCGGTTCCTGGGAAAAGGGCCTGGCTTCATTCACCGTAGGGGCCGGGTGGTGGGGCGAGGGCGCAGAGAGGGCCATCTCTGCCATCCTTTCTCTCCAAAACTGCCCTTCCTGCAGGGACCCGCGTCCTCCCACATGGGGAAGCCCTGAGCCGCCACGTGGCTGCACGCCACCTGAAGGTCACATCTCCGGGGGCACCCCCATTCACGCCTTTCCTGTTAGGGTGGGGGAGGGGTGTCAGGCGGTACCTTCTCTGTGCAGAACTCACGGTGTGCGACTCACAGAGGAAAAGCCACCTCCCGCCTCCTGCTCACAGCCTCCCCAACCCTAGAGAAATCCAGGAAGATGCTCTCATGGTGGAGGGCTGGTGAGAGCCCCCCATCAAACTGACCCAGCTCCTTCCGGCCCTAGCCTTCTCCTTATCCTCCTAACACTCCAGATTTTCTGTTTGTGTGTTTTTTTTTTTTTTTTTTTGCTTTCCTCACCCCAGGGTCCCTGCCCCTCCAGCCTGGAAACGGATTTGATTTGGGATTGTTACAAAAATAATAACCCAAACGCAGAGAAGCCACGGAAAGGGCTGAGGGCAACCCTCCCTCCCCACCCGCCCTCCCCATTCCAAACCGAGTACAAAACCGCACCCAAAGCAGACATTCTGTACAGGGGGGTGGGGGAGGGGCTGGGGAGCAAGCGGGAGGGGCGGCCCTGGGGTCCTCTGTACAAGTCCAGGTTGGTGATGGCCCCAGACGTCCCCATGGGGTCCCTGGGGGGCGCCCCTAGATGAAATATTCCTTCTTGTCGTCCCCGCCCGACTGCCCGCCTTCTGCATTGATGATGGCCGTGTCCGCATCTGGGGCATCGTCGGAGCCTTTTGCCTCGTGTGTCAGGTAGGTTCCTGGGGAGAGAGAAGAGGCTCCTTCTTTCAGGAGCAGTTTCCGAATCTCGGAGGACCCCTGTCCACTTTCCCACCCACTCACGCACACCTTGCTTCTGTAACTTTTCTCCTACCTAGAGCTTTCTTCTTCCCCACCTGCCCTAATTAGCATCTTGCTGCTGAGATCTCTCACCTGAACACACTACTAAGAATTGATGAAGCCTGCTTTTAGTCTCATCTATAACACAGGCAAAAAAAAATTGTGTGTGTATATGTGTGTATACACACGCGTGTGCTCATACAGTGGTAACAGGGAAGCTGCGATGTCGGCTCCACGACAGCACTGCTGAGATCTGGCTAGCACCTGACCAGTCCACAGAATCAGGCTGCTGGCCAGGGATTTCCCTGGGTGTTCAACGGTTAAGATTCTGTGTTCCCAACGCAGGGGGTCAGGGTTCAATCCCTCTGGATCCTACATACCACAGCTAAAAAAGATTCCATGTGCTGCAATGCAACTAAGACCCAGGCAGCTAGCTTACAAGAAATAACAGAGGGCTAAATCTGAGAGGAAGGCATATGAGGAGAGGGGAGGAGGAGATGGCAGAGATACAAGCTGTTGCTGCTGCTAAGTCGCATCAATCGTGTCTGACTCTGTGCGACCCCATAGACGGCAGCCTGCCAGGCTCCGCCGTCCCTGGGATTCTCCAGGCAAGAGCACTAGAGTGGGTTGCCATTTCCTTCTCCAATGCATGAAAGTGAAAAGTGAAAGTGAAATCACTCAGTCGTGTCCGACTCTTCGCGCCCCCATGGACTACAGCCTACCAGGCTCCTCCATCCATGGGATTCTCCAGGCAAGAGTGGGTGCCATTGCCTTCTCCGAGAGATACAAGAGAGGAGAGAAAAGGAAAGGGATGGTGTGGGGTTAAGGGGTGAGGAGCTCAAAGGACAAAAAGCACGAGGCTAAACCGAAAGGAGCAAAGTGCAGGTAGAAACAGGAGAGAGATGCAGAGTTCAGGCAGTTCTGCCTTACAGCAGGCGGCCCTGGAAGCAGAACAGCACGGGAGCAGCAGCTGACTGAGTGGGAAGGTTTGACTTTACTTGGATGATCACCAAGTGATCAGGCTTGACTACGGGGCTGGCGGTGCTCAGTTATCACGGGTTGGCTGTGTTCTTTCCTCCACCAACGCTCCAGGGGTTTTGGACACTCCAGCCCGCTGAGACTCCGAAGGCCCTTCCTTCAGCCCGCTCCTACCCTGCCTGCCCCTGATGGTCGCCCTGTCCACTCTCAAGTCCTCCCGATGCTCCCTCGTGCCTCTGACCTTTGTGCCGGATCAAGTAGTGACCGAGGAAGATGAGCAGGATGAGCAGCAAGAAGACGATGAAAGCCACGATCCCTCCAATGATGGCGTGGTAGGTGCTGGAGGACGAGGGCACCGGGCTGGGGTCTGGGGGCAGAGGGGAGCACGCAGTCAGATCCGGGAAGAGCCTGCACCTTACAGCGTGTCCGACCAGGCCACGGACCGTCTTACACCACAGAGAGAACAGTGTTCCTTCTTGTCAGGGAGTTTAGAGTTCCAGCAAGACCCAATCTTCCTCTCATCAGAGAGGTCTGGGCTTCCATCGTCACTTCCCCACCATCCACAGGCTTGTTTGAAGGATAAAGACTGACCTTCTTCCTCCCAGTTCTGATGGCCTCTGTCAGCAGACATAGAGAATCTGTCCTCCACAGCAGTGTCTACAGAGGACAGATTCCCAAGCACAGGCTTGGCCAGGCATGCCGAGGGGAGCCTCAGTCACAGTCAGAGCCCCGCAGGTCTGAGAAGACCGTGCACATGCCTGGGACACAGTTCTGATGTGTCCAAAATTATACGAGCTGTAGTTAAGGATCTCCTACCCATGGGAGAGCAATTATTATTATTATTATTTTTATAGACTCACTTTGAGTCTTGATGTCTCATTGACTCCTCATACATTTTCCCTCTCCTACCTTATGTCTCCTTGGGCTTGACTGGGCCAGCTTTTTAGCTCCTTGCCTGTCTCCACCTTGTTTGGGGGGAAAAAATATGCTCTGGTTTTTATGCTCTGCTTGGGCGGGAGGGAGAAGAAGGTCCCTGCGGCTCTGTGATAGGAGGGGTGGGTGTGATGGTTCAAACTGGAAGAAACACAGTGAGGTTATCCACTGTTCCTTTCGCCTACCTCCGAGAGCGTGAGATATAATCTTTATTAAAAATCAGTTCCAGATAATTATCCCAGACTGTAAGAATGAAAATTCCCTAGGAAAGCCTAGGTTGGCACGGCAAAAGTGACCTCTGGGTTCATCAGTTGCAGGTTGGTGTCTCTAGGTATAACTCCATTTAATTTCACTCCAGGTAGTTGGAAGTCAACCCGGTTTAGAGCTCTCTCTGGAGGCAGATGCAGTAACTAACTCTACCACCAGGTGTCAGCACTGGAAGCAGACCCGTCAGAGAGGACTGGGCTTCTTGCACAGAGTGGCGGGATCAGCAAGAGACCAACCACAAGGGCACAGGAACTTTCCTTCTCTGCCAATGGTCATCAGAGTTGGTCTGGAGAGATCTGGGGGCAGACACAGAACCTCAGTGCATTGTTCTTGCTCCTGGCACCCGACGATAGCTTTGTTTGTTGTGCTGAGGCAGCTCCTGCGACGCTGAGGTTTGCCCCTGGAGTCCCAAGACCTCCGGTCTCTTATCCCTGGGAGGCCTGATTGCTATCTCCACACTGCTTTAATGGTCATTTCATGTAAGGGAGACTCTGATGTTCCCCTGACAACGCATTTCTCCTATTCTGAGGAAAGCCTGAGTTTCTAGCGGGACTCAGTGTTACAATGTGCTGCGTGCTCAGTTGCTTCAGTCGTGTCTGACTCTTTGCGACCCTATGGACTGTAGCCGGCCAGGCTCCTCTGTCCGTGGGATTCTCTAGACAAGAACCCTGGAGTGGGCAAGAATACTGGAGGCCATTTCCTCTTCCAGGGAATCTTCCTGACCCAGGGATTGAACCCGTCTCTTACATTTCCTGTATTGGTAGGGAGGTTCTTACCACTGGCAACACCTGGGAAACCCCCACTGTTATTGGCGGGGGACGGGGCTCTTCAAAAAAAACCCTCCAGAAAGAGGCCTAGCCTGTCACTTTTCTTGAAGCTGAATTTTGTAGTCACACCTTTGGGAAGAAGTTCAGAGAAGGAACATCATCTAGTCTCTCTAGACGATATGGCATCCGAGAAAAAGATTCTAACTATCTCTCCGCATAGTACAAATTTATCTCTGTTTTCTGCATGGATTCTCTGTAGCATGTCAAAGATCCTCAGAAAAGGCGATGGCAGTAGCAGCACACATCCTGTATTAGTCACAGGAGAAGTGACTCTCAGGATAGGCCTGCTGCAAAGGCAGATGCCTCTACACTCACACATGGGTGACTCTGGGGCCTGGGCATGCAGAATTCTTACTCTTGCTGCCAAGTGAGTGCAAAGATTGAAGGATGATATCACCTGGGTCATCGCTGCTAAACAAAGGCAGATGCAAGTCCACCATCCCATCGATTTTTCCTTATTCCACATCCGAGAGTGGACCCGGAGCCTGAGTCCTCGGGCCCTCCGGTGGTGGGCTGCTGCCCCCCTAGTCCACTCCCAGCCACGGTCTGGGGAGGGCTACCAGGATTCGGAAAGATCAGAGGACCAGAAGGCAGAGGGGAGGAGAAGGGGTCTGCTGGGCGGGAGCTACGGAGGGCTCACCGTTCACGTTGAGGGTGTAGTAAGCCTTGTAGCTGCCCATGTTGCTGGTGGCCGTGCAGCCGTAGGTGCCACTGTCGCTCTTGTTGAGGAAGGGGAAGATCAGGGCGCTCTCCTGGGCCATCTTCAGTGGTGGCACGCTGCCCTCCTTCTCCCATACGTACTGCTGGGGGCTGTGGAGACAGAGAAATCCGAAGTGTTCAGGAAAGAGCAGGGCAGGGAGCTAAAGGAGGAGAAAACGAAACTGCAAACAGGGAAGTCAAGGACAGTATGATGGGGGCTTGAGCAGTTCGAGGGGCCAGAGACGCTGAGCTGCTCAGGGGGAGGGGGAGGTGACCCCTTGAGGCCCAGCCTGGGGCGAGGGAGACCGCCGAGCTCGTGTCTAACTGTGGCCTGGTTCCTTGCGGGAACCTCGGGGGCACAGTTGTGGGGAGCGGCCCCTGCCCGCTTCTGCTGCTTTGCAGGAGAAACAGTCAGAAGATGGGCCTTGTTCGACAGTGTCAAGGAAAACGAGAGGCTCAGATAGCACGAAGGAGACAGGAAGACTCAAGGTGAAGTCTTCGTGTGCAGAGGTGTGTTAAAGTCCAGGAAACGGATCCTCTTACACGGGGTTGCCACGTCCCTCACAGTGGAGCAACAGTTTTTGGCCCTCGCGAGGATGTGGAGGGTCTGGCCTTATCTTCGCTGTCGGTGTGTCTGCAGAGAAGGAAATGGTGTCAACGTGAAACTCCCATGCCATTTAGAATGCCTCCATCTCAAAACCATTCAGTTATGCATATCAGCAGCCACCTCTGAAGGCCTAGGAGCCCAAGAGGCTGTGCAACCAAGGCCACCCCACCCCCACCTCTGTGAGCAAAGACTACTACTGCCATTGGATGGATGAAAACCATGCAGAAGCAGGGTTATGTCCATCCTTGCTAGGGACCCAAGGGATGTCTCAACAGAGAGCTGAGAAGGGGAATCACGGGATCACCTGTGCCTAGCACATAAACAGGACTTAATACATATTTTTGACAGAACAAATAAGCTTGAATTTGATCACAACTGAGCTTACAGTCTTTCCATCCTCTCTGCAAGGCAGTTTAAACAGGAAGCACTTCTGTAACACAAAACATCATTTTTAGGGGGCCGGTCCAAAACTGAAGTGAGAGCTTGGAAAGAGCAAGAGATGGGGGTCATATTTTGGCTACAAAAAGGCACTGACACAATATAGATGGGCTCCGGGAAGGAATAATGGCAGCTGCCACCAATGCCGAAGGGCTGCTTAGGAGGCTGGGTCCAGATGGCCACATAGAACAATACAACCAGATGCTGGTTTAGAATAGCAGATAAAGAGGCCGAGCTCCCCCTAAGGACAGAGCCAACCTTAACAACCGGTTAATGAACGTGTTTCAGTCCAATCAAACAGGACAAAGAGAATCAGGCCAGGTGAGAGAATGGCTGTTCCGGGGCCCTGCAGCCAGAGAAACCTCCAGTGTGGTGCCTGGAGTGCAGCATTTGTTGACTGACTGCTGATCACACGGAAGCCAAAAGGGTCCCTGGAGAGTGACTGCCAGATGGTCTGGTACCTAATAGAGAAGTCTTTGGGACTCAGACACGAGAAGGCCTTCTTTAGGACAAGAAGCTCAAGGTCAGGGGCTTTACACTCAGAACCAATAATCAGAGGAACAACTTAGAGCAATATAGGCCTTTGAAGTCTGCAAAGTTCTTTCATTATATATTGTTCCATTTATTCTTATGAAAATTCACTGAAGTAGACAGGGGCCACTCTGAGATTAAATGCTTTGGTGACAGTGACACAGCTAGTCAGCAGTGTCACTGTAGCTGGAATCCAGTGTCTGCTTCCAGATTGAGAATCTGCTAAATAGACAGTGACGCCACTCCAAACCTCACGTTCAAGTGTCAGCAATGGGTCTGGCGACTGAATTAAAAATCACTGGAGTCAGGCCTGGATCTTTCGTAAGAAAGAGGTGAAGGGTCTGAGTTCTTTTAGAACAGTACCCAGTCTTTAGAAAAGTTAGGACAAGAAATGCATTATTTCGTAACTCATTATCTTCTGCCTTTGTACTTTTTTCCCCCTTGAGTTTTCTATGCAGAAAAGTTCTTTTTGAAAAGTGCTAAATTTCCTATCTGTTTTCAAGGTAGAGTCCATAAACGGACGAGGATCCTTGGAAAGGTTGGGAGTAGTGATTGTGACAGTGGCCATTTCAGGTCAGAATCCCAAGAAAAATCATAGCGCTGGGGCAGATGGGGGGAATACTGGGAGAAATCTAGGACTAATGATGCCAGTGAGAGTGGTTTTCCTACTATCTCTTTTCTTGAACTCATAGTATGTTAGACCAAGGGGAAGCCTTCGTGACTCCATGTCCATCTTCGCATTTACCAAATAAAGAACCAAGCTCAATGGGTTAAGTTCCCTAACATCACTCAGATAGGAAGTGATGGAGGGGCAGATGAGAATCTGTGTCTCCTGACTCCTGATTTGCTACAGTTACGGCTATAATTTACAATTTAGATGCATAACACTGGCCTAACCCAGGAGACGGTAAATTTACCTATTGGGCCAAATCCCTCCAGCGACAGGTTTCTGTAAATAAAGTCTTATTGGAACACAGCTATGTTCACTATTTACATATGATCTATGGCTATTTTCCTGAAGCAACAACAGAGTTAATTAGTTGAGACAGAGGCTACATGGCCCTCGAAACCTAAAATGTTGACCTTTGCTGGAAAAAGTCTGCTGACCCTTGGCCTACCACTGGCACATCTTGTCTTATTTTTTCCCCCTATTTACTTATCTGTGCCTGGTCCTTCATATACAGTCACCCACACTTTTCTTTTCACTGTGCATATGTGCTAAGTCACTCCAGTCACGTCTGACTCTGTGCAACCCTATGGACTGTAGCCCTCCAGGCTCTTCAGTCCATGGAAACCCCACGGAGTGGGTTGCCAGGCCCTCCTCCAGGGGATCTTCCCAACCCAGGGATTGAACCCACGTCTCTTAAGTCTCCTGCACTGGCGGGTGGGTTCTTTGCCACCAGTGCCACCAGGGAAGCCCTTTCTTTTCCCCACTCCCCATCTTATACCAGATCCTCTTCACCCACAAGCCCATGACATACATAAAACTTCTATGCGTTGAGCAGTGGATCTGTCAGCTCCCTTTAGAGATTCATGGTTCACAGAGCACACAATGTCTGCGCCATCATCCTCCCGGGTGACCTGGAAGGTGACCGAGCTGCTGACGGTGAAGGTTTTGCCATTGGGATCTTCCTGTATTCGGGTAGATTCCCCTAGAGAGCAGAAACAGACACATGTGCGCGCACACACAGACAGAGTGGGCCCTAACATGCAGGGACTGTGTGGGCCCCACCGCAGACATACAGATGGTGTATCTCGACTTAGACAGACTTAGGAAGTTGTGAAATGGATATGTACACACAGGGAGGACGGAGGCCCCAACACACACACACACATTCAAACACAAGTGTACACAGAGTATCTATCATTCCCTTCTCTTCTTCCACACCGTGGCTGATAAGCACGCATACAGACAGACAGACAGACATGCACCCCTCCCACCTCTCTCCTCGCTGCTGCCCCAGCACCACCTCCTCCTATCGCCCCCAAGGCAGGAGGAACTTACCATGGAGCTCTTGGTCACCCTTCCTCCAGGTGAGCTGGGCTGCAGGTTTGCTCCCAGAAGACTGACAGCTTAAGGTGGTTGTATCCTTTTCCCGTAATGATGACTTGTAGCCACTGATTACAGGCTTCTGTGGGATTCCTGCCACGAACAGGGGGTGGCCAGGATAGGAAGGAGAGGCACCCTCAGCTCTCCCTGCTGGGATGGACTCTCAGACGGTTAGGACATCTGGGTTCTATTTTGGTTCCTGACGGGTAGAAGGCTAGAGAAATAATCTTTCTCTTTGATCTCCTTCCTGAGGATCAGGAAGAAAGACCGCCCCAGAGGAAAAAGATACAGTGGACGGAGATTTACTGTACCTAAGATGATACATGACCCAACGCACTAAAGTATAACTGGGTGGCCACAGACATAGTGTGAGGCTCAGGGAAGCAAAGAAGGAAATTGAAACATGGGGTCAAGATGAGAGCATGCGGACAATGAGGGTACTTGTCTTGGAAATCACAATCACACACTGGGCATATTTCTCATGCTTGTGACGTCACACAGTCTTCAGAGGTAAGTGGAATAGACACTAGCATCCTTTTGTTACAAGTTAGGAAATTCAGGCTCAAAGAGAGTTAAAGATTTGTCCCAGAGCAAACAGTAAGTAAAGGAGAAAAGGTTAGAATTACACCCAGCACGCTTTGCATTTCATTACATTGCAATATTAACACAGGCTGAACTTTCCCAACATGCCTGGAGACTTGCTTGGCTCTAGGCTGCTTTAGAGGCCCACCCAGGGAGATCTGTTTGCAAAGAAGCACGCCGTGGAGACATCGGGGTTTGGGAGCCTCACCGAGCACGGTAACGAGGGACTTGGCAGTTCTCACGGGCATAGTGAAGATGGAGCAAGTGTATTCACCCTCGTCTGCCAGGGCCACGTTGCTGATGCTGATGCTGAGCTCATGGGGTGTAGATTTAACCAGCTGAATCCGATTATCTCGAAGGGCTGGGGGAAATCGCGAGAATTGGAAGCAAGACTTTTACTGGCAACTTTCATCTTTATCTTCCAATCCCAGGCCAGGTTTTTTTTTTTTTTTTTTTTTTTCTGAGAAAGGGTCTAGCATGGTTTGGGGCAGAGGAGAAAAAAACTGCTCCTGAGTTTGAGCAGTCTTTAGGATATTCAGTCCCTTTCCTAGGACCTTGGGCTCAGTAGCCTCAGAGATACTCAGAAAAGTAGACTGTGTGGACTACCTTGGAGCAACACTGTCATCAGCCGTCTCTCAGGGCTCCTTTGGGGTGCCCTTTAGTTTGGGCAGGACTCTATGGGACCATGCACAACCTAGGTCAGAGCCATGATAATGAAGTTTCTCGGGAACCAGTTGAGGAGCCCACGGCCTGTTGATTCCCCAAATAGCTTCCCTTCATGTTTCTCAGCCTCTGGACTGCAGGGACATTTCCTCTCAGCTCTGCAGCCCCGTTCCTCAGCCCACGGGAGGGAGATAACTCATAGGACGCTACCTCTCTTCTCCCCAAAGTAGAGAGTCTGCTGGGCAGGGTTAGACCACTGTAGGGACGAGTCCTCATGGTCTTTCACTTGGCACTTGAGCACCACGGTGCCACCGGCCACCACTGTCTCATCAGATGTCCAGGGCTGACTGTCTGCAGGAGTAGAACAGGGTTAGTTTCCAGAGACGGTGCTGACCCCTCCACCCATTTCTGGGTTAAGTCCACCTCATCTAATTACGACCAGCCAAGGTCCACGTCTCTGTATTTCTTTTAACACATCACGGGGGAAGGAACAGGGGTGAGGGTGCGGGTAGGGGAAGACAGCCCTTCCTTCCTCTTGCTTTGAATGCACGGAAACAGTCACTTGTTGAATATTTGCTGAATGAACTGACAGGGCCACAAACATGGAGAGGAGTACAGGCACCCCAAACCTGCACATGCCACTCCACACGTGCCTTTCTGATAGAGCGCTGCCATTCACCTTTGAAAACACACATACAAATCTCTCGTTCTCTTTGACCTTCCTGCCACCACCTGCATGTGAGCGCACGAACAGGAGAAGCAATTGTGACTAATAATCCCCAAACTAAAGGTAAGGAAAAGGCCAAGTCGGCCCTTGGGTTATACATTCATTCACACAAGAGGTAGCTGATAAAACTGCAAAAGAAACAAACAAAAAAGATTAAAAAAAACAACAACAGGAACATTTTGACACAGACTCCTCAGTTCCTCCAACAATAACTTCCCTTTAGTCATCAGCTCCCTTAACATGTTCCTCTCAGCATCAGAGCTACCCACCTCCCAAATGAACACACAAACCCAGCTCACCACCTTGATGTTATTTTAAAGAAGGGACTAAAGTTTCCCCTTCTGGTGGCTCAGAGGTTAAAGCGTCCGCCTGCAGTGCGGGAGACCCGGGTTCGATCCCTGGGTCGGGAAGATCCCCTGGAGAAGGAAATGGTAACCCACTCCAGTATTCTTGCCTGGAGAATCGCATGGACGGAGAAGCCTGGTAGGCTACAGTCCATGGGGTCGCAAAGAGTTGGACACAACTGAGCGACTTCACTTCACTTCTTCGATGTGATGGAGGGACATGGTTTCTAATCCCTCTCTCCTTGGTCAAGTTAAACAAAAGAAGATAAGATAACGTACAGATAAGGCCTTTGAATTCCAAATATGCCTTCCAATCAGTTCGAGCTATGAGCCCCTCAGCCTGTGTGACACTTGGTTCCTTCATCCAGTATTGCCCCATGTGCACCCCAGCATGGACTGATCCCCAATATCGATTCCCTCATCTTCAGGTTTGACTTCCTGTGACCCAATAGCTCTGACCTCCCAGCTCTGATTTCTGAAACATCCACACAATTTCTTCTATCCTGCTAAGTTATTTAACCAGCAATGTCACCTCTAAATCAAAGAAACATACTTCCTACACTTCCTAATTGAGCAATTCAAAAAAATCCCCACACTTCCTATGGCACCAATCTTATCCCTACTTTATCAGCCTTCTCCTGTCTTTCTTGGTCCCCAGGGTTGCATTTTCAAGGAATATTCAGTGAGCACTCCTGGCACAGAGGGGGCCCTGAGGGGTGAAAGTGGCACCTGCCAGCGTTGACACCAAGCACCAACAGCTCTGGGTGGCTGTCTGCAGAAGCGAGCCCAAAGCCTGGCTGGCAGTTTTAGCATTTAGAATCATAAAAATTAGGACGGACAGGGATCTTAAGGCTCAAGGAATCCAACTCCCTCATTTTACAGATGTAGACAATGAGGCAATGTAGGTGAAGTGATTGCTTCAGATCATGCCACTGGTCAATGGCTCCAGTTAGGTCTAGAATCCTCTTGACTCACAAGGCAGTGCTCTTTTCTCTGGCATGCTCCTCAGTAGTCACCTAACTTGAGAACTAAAACTACAACTCTGATATTAGCGAGCCAGAGACTGAGTGAGCTGAATAAATGTGGAAGTGACATATTCCTCAAATATTTCAATGGAAGGGTTGGGAAGTCTTTCATTTACTGCTCACCATATAGTGATTTTTTGACTAGTAATCCCATTGTCCCTGGTTCCTTTTGAAGCATTCTACCTCAATTGGGTCCTTCCAGAACCTCTTTATTCTGCATAATACACTCCTCACGGAATCATTTGACTTTTGGAAAAGGTGTAGGGGAAACAGAGGTCTCTGTACTGGAGTGAGGGAAGGAGGAGTAGGTGCCAGAGAAGTTGGTGGTGTAGAACTAAGTACTGAAATGTCAGATGGAGAGGAGGAAGAGTTGTGCGGTAATGAGGGGAGTGAGAACACGGGGTGGAAGCAACATGAGTGAGAGATGATTTGAGAATGGCTGAGGGAACTGAGGGACATTGAGATGAGGGGGCCTGGATTCTCACCTTGACTGGCCAGCATGTCAGGGCTGCTCCAGACTGTGGAGCTGATGGCCTCGTCGAGTGGAGCCAGAGTTCCCAGCTCCAAATTCTGCTCTTGCCAGTAGCCTGGGGAGAGAGTCTCCATCAAGGATGAGCCCTACATGTAAGCTGCTATAGTTTGAGATCTGTACTTTCGTTGCTGGGGATGCGGGGAGAGGACTGGCCCCTATGAAAAGCATGTTCATCAGGGTACCTATGAGAAGGTGGTCTTCTCACAAAGGGGAGAGATTAACTAGAGTCGTGAAAAAGGAAGTGAAGTCCTTCTTTGAAAGGGTGCACTAAGGAGAAGGCTAAGCTTTAGCAGTCAATCATACAATGTTAGAGCCAACAGTGATCTTAGAGATCGTCGGGTCCAGTTCTCCCAGTTCACAAATGAGGACAATGAGGCCCACAAGGGTTAAAAGCGACTTGGTAAAAGTCATACAGAAACATGAAAGATAGCAAAGACTCTTCATTTCTGATCCAGGATTCTTTCTGCCACACCATATTCTCTACTAAAACAATAACAGGTTGAATAATTAGAAAATTCCATTTAATCCTTTAAATAAACCAGTCAAATAAGCATATTGGTATTATCATTTCTACCTCACAGAGAGGAGACAGAATGAAGTGACTTGCCCAGGGTCCTACAAACAGAAGAACAAAGACTGGAAATTCAATGCCTGCTTCCAAAGCCCAAGCTCTGTTTCAAGGTGAAACCCTCAGCACTGAAGAAGAGACCACAGTTGGGGCTGCAAGTTGCCCCATGCCTTCCCAGATTGTTGCCTTCTAAGGAAATGGCAACCCACTCCAGTGTTCTTGCCTGGGGAATCCCAGGGACGGGGGAGCCTGGTGGGCTTCCATCTATGGGGTCACACAGAGTCGGACACGACTGAAGTGACTTAGCGCAGCGCGCGCATCCAGAGTTCAGATTCTCAAGTTTCCCTCCTCCACCCTCAGTCCCACCCACCACTTTGTATCACTGACTCTGCTCCCTCATCTGGCACAACACACGCCCGAGGCCTGAGTCACGGCTCTCTTCCTAAACCCTCTCGTGAAGTAGTGTGCAGTGTCCATGGCCTATTGTCCCAACTCGACCTGAGAGGCAGAGGGACAAAGAAATCAATTCGCAGGATCTTTCCAGGATCGCCCGTCGTAAACCCAGAAGTAGCCAATCACGTGCTCAAAGCTCAGTGACGTCACCGGCTGCTGAGCAGAGTCCGGAGCGGCTCCCCGTCCCGGGGCAGCAGTCCCGGCAGAACTTCGCCAATCGTCACCTCCTCGCGCCGGCTCCGGAGCCAGCGGAGGCGGGCGCTGGGAGGGGAAGGGAGAGAAGAGGGTGGTGGGACCAAGGAAGATGGCCAGGGGTGATGGGGGGGGGGTACGGGGTGGCACGGGCGGCAGACCAAAGAGAGCCGTGGGAAAGGGGCTTGGGGTCCACGAGAAGAAAGGGAACGCGGGAGAGAACTGCCGAACCTAAGGGAAAGGCGGGTGAGGGAGCGGGGGGCGTGGGGGCGCGGAGGGGAGGCGGGCGGGGGCACGGGGCCTTCGGAGGAGCCCTGGCCTCCGGAGCGGGCTCTGCAGACAGCTCCGGAGGCGCCGCCGCGCTGCACGCCGTCTCAGCCATCCTGCAGGAGTTTGCAGACCTGACTCTGTTCCCGAACCGGAGAAGCGCCAGTGCCCAAATGGGGAGGGGCAGTACAGCAGAGAAACAAGTATCCGTAGCAGGGAGTCACAGGAGGGGACAAGGAAAGTGCTGATGGGGAGAGGCGGAACAGACGAGGGTGGCAGAGAGAAAGGCGGCCAGGGCGAGGTCGCCCGGGGTGCTCAGAGGCTCTCCCTGGGGGCCAGGCTCTCCCCCTGCCATCTTCTGTGGACCCCAAGCATGGAGGCAACCGGAAGTTGGTGAGTGTTCCATGCTATTTTCCAAGCAGTCTGTTTGTGGGTGCTTCAGTGGGAACGCAGATCGGTTGCGCCAAAGCTTGGCATGGTGGAGGGACAGGGAAAGCCAGAGAGGGGTCACTCAACGCCACAGTATTGGTACCCAGTAAACAAAGTAAGCACTAAATAGACCTTTGCTCAAATGGAGAAAATAGCCTTCTCTTAGGTTGGCATAAAGGCTTTCAGTTTTCAGAGTGGACTTTCAACCATGAATTCATGTCAAAACAACCTTGAGAGGCAGCCAGATAGGGTCCCTTTTTAGAAGGGAGGTTTGGAGAGGTTCAGTGACTTACCTAAAGGCACACAAATAGGACCCCTTTCACGGATCCTCTTTCTCCTGCTGGTTGGTGCTCTTAAAGCTTTTTCATCAGCTAGTCTTTCTTACAACATTTCAGCTCGCTGTATTGCAATTTTCTTTAGTTATCAGCCTCCTTATCTAAACTTTGAGTTGGTAAAGAGGGCAAGAGCCTTCCCTTTTTCATCTTCGTATCTTCAGTACTTAGCCTATAGTGGGCCATCAGTACATTTAATTGCTTCTGGTAATTCATTCAGTCACAACTGGCACTCTGCTATGTCCATCCTCACTCAGGCAGAGCATGTCTTCTGTCCAAACAGCATGGATTTAGTCTTCACTCTATTGCTCCTTATTTCATTTGTGCTGTTCTCAGCCTTCTCCTCTGTTGCTTTTTTTCTTGCTTACATTACATTCATCCCTTCCCTCCTCCTGCATTTTGCTGGCTTTTTTTTTTTTTTCCTGCATAGGATAAATAAGTGAAATGATGATGCTGGTCATTCAAACCAGACTGAATTGTTTAGTTGAGGGGTCTAAACAAATAATCTCTAATAAATGGCATGTTGGGGATATACTTGATAAATTGTCTCTGTAGGTTTATAAGGAACTCATTCTGGTTAGCTATGTTTTAAGAAACTGATTAAGAAATAGCTCTTTTTTTCCTGTGAGGGGTGATATTTTCCCCTTTAATTTTCCAAAGTACTTATGATCTCATGTCTCCTCTTGAGAATTGTCTGTTAATATGCCTGAAAGTTTTCTTGCTGTTTTTATAAAACTGTACACCTGTAATGATAAATTCTGAATAGCCACTCTCCTGGGAGCAGATGAGTGATTATATAATGTTATTCATAGAAACATGGATAAGTGGCAGAAATTATAACCTGGATTGTGAAAGCCTTGTTCTTTGGATTTAGATCTTGCCAATCGTTTATGACATCAGCATAAATTCCCTCAATGGGTTCAGACTGGAAAGAACTTAAGAGAGTGCTCTGAAAAGGTGGCGTGCACTTTGAAGTGGAAATAGTGACAATTCTCTTCAGGCAGGGTCACTGGAAGGAAATGTAGACTTTGAGACCATAAGACCATTAGAAAGGGGAGGCCTGGGTTACTCACGTAGAAAAATTGATAAAGAGAGCTCCAGTCATATAGGTCATGTTGTTTCCCTGCTTAGAAACCTTCACTGACTTCCCATCATCTGCAGATAACATCCAGATTTGTTAGCCTAGCTTACAAGATCCTGTGGTCTGATGTCAATATGCCTTTCAGTTTTGTCTTGTCTTCACTCACCCCATAGCCCAGACATATGATGCTATTTGGAATTCTTTCTGTAAACCCTTTGCTTTACAGCAAAGTTCACTTTCCCACAGTCACCCTGTTGATAATGCCCTTCACCCATCTGCATACCTCTAAGCTCCAGCCATCCTTAGAAGCCTATTTGTGGCACTTCCTTCAAGAAGGCTTCTCTGATTGCTTCAGGTGGAAATCATTTCTGATTTTTTTTTGTTGTTGTTGTTACAACATTTTATCAGCTTTTCTTAAATTATGCATCAATCTTTACTTTGAGCTGAAAGCTTGGCTTCCCTTCTAAATTATAATTCTGCAGGTAGTGTTGATATCTGATTCATCTCTATATTTGGTACCAGCCCTATTAGAGCATATTGCACTTAGAAGGTGCTTAATAAATATATCCTTAATAAATGAATCAAAGATGCTGAACATCTTCAATTGGGGTAACTAGATTCAACATATGCCCGTGAAGAGGAAATAGCAAATCAAACAGGCTAGGAAGAAATGGACCAAGGAAGAAGGGAGATATTCCAGAGGCTGAAGCTCTAGAAGGTTACAAGATGGGGGGAATCTCTATTTATTGATTACCTTCTATGTGCCATGATCCAAGCCAAGTGCTCTGTTTTCATTTATTCCAAAATAACCTGTGTGTATGTGTTAGCCACTCAATCGTGTCCAACTCTTTGGGACCCCACAGATTGTAGCCTGCCAGGCTCCTCTGTCCATGGTATCTTCCAGGCAAGAATACTAGAGTGGGTTGCCATTTCCTCCTCTAGGGGATCTTCCTGACCCAGGGATCAAACCCAGGTCTCACACTTTGCAGGCAGATTCTTTACTGCCTGAGCCACCAGAGAAGCCTGAATAACCCTTTAATAGATATTATTATGCATATGTTAAGGATGAGTTAACTAAGACTCAGAAAATTTAAGTAACTTCTCTGTATGATAGATCCACTAAGTACTGAGGTAGGGCAGCCTTTAAACTTAGATATCTCTGACCACAAAGCCCAGACGTTTTTTTGCACATCTTCACTACACTGCCTCCCTTTGTAGAAGCATGTGCTTTGTGTGTGTGGTGGGGGGCAGAAGGTATAGTTGGAAAGATTCCTTCCTGCAGTGCTAACCAAGGTTTGTTCACCTAAACGATATTCACAACAGTGACCTGCCATACGATAAAAATTAACAGTGTAGCAAGTTGGAAGTGGGAGCTTGTGGTGTTGGTATGATTTATACCCACTGAGTTATCTTTTCTATTGGATTCCTTAGTGCATCTTCATCTATACCTTTGGGGGCTCACCTCAAAGAGCTGGGATGATTCTTCAGTTAAGCAAGTAGTAGATGTGTCTGGTTAAAACGGAATCCCCTCACATTTTCATAGCACTCTCGCTCTAGGCTATGAACTAAGATTGCTGTCAGTTGTCTAGGGCTTTTCTTAATTCTTGGCCTATTTTCCCATGAGTTCCAGTATCTTCAGGACTCCCAGTATTTTAAAGGACAAAGTAGCCCTTTCACTCTGACTCCTTCTGAATGATTGTTCATATTAAGAGGAGCAGAGGTGGAAACTGGAGACTTACTAATGTGCCTTTTAAAGCATACATTGACACCTGTGATTATGTCTTTCACCCATAGTACAGGGCCTTACACATAGTAAGTACTCAATAAATATTTATTGAATAGATACATGAGTAACTTAAATGAATAAAAATGTATTATGTTTCCAATTTAAGTGATGTTAGTAGGGAAGTTTATGTGCTTAAAGTTTACTGCTTGGTTGACATATTTCCCCTGCCCTGTCTGTTTTGGGAATCCATACCGCATGGGCCTTAGGGCCATATCTAAAGTCACAGATGCACATTTGGGACAGTGGGGCAAGGGAAGAGAGCTCCCCTGCATAACCACTGCTGGCCTTGCAGTGCTTGGGTCCGGAGCACCACTTCCCAGCTTATAGAGGACGCCAGCTCCTCGAGTAGGAGTTGATGGTGATGGTGATGGTGATGGTGATGATTCAGCATTTCTCTAACTCCAGAGTTAAAAATATTCTTCATCCCAGCCTACTTGTTATTCCTCACGACTACCATGGCAGGTGGGTGGAGGAGTGTTATCGCCAAGGGAAAAGACACCCTGGGGGCTGTGGCCCAGAATGCTGAAGGGACCCACTTTTAGAAGGGTTTGCCCACCCCCATTGCTGGGCTCCCCGGACAGGTGATCTCACTCTTGATTCTTCCCTGACCCTAGCTATGTAGTGGATTCTTACATATATTTCTGTCACACTGCAGGGAGTGGAACTAGAACTCAGTGCCTGCATGCTTTCTTTATGCCCAGAGCCATATTTTTCTCTAATAGTGAATGTCTGCTTCTGCATTTGGAAGGAAGTGGACCAATCTCATCTGAGGCCCGATTTAATCCGTAACTCCAAGATTTGGGAAGGGAGTCACTCTGACCTGCGTAGCTTTAGAGCATAACATCCTGATCACAAAGAACCCTCCTTAAACTTCATTTTTCATGCTTGCTCTTGGCTTGCCAGGAATTCCATTACTTCTGCAGAAGTCACTGTGTAATTTCCTAATCAAAGACTCTGAGGGTCTGAGTGTCAAAATGTTCTCCCACTTCCTGCTCTATATTCCTTTTTAACTTTGTCTCCTTCAAGTCCCCAGCTCACTTCTATTCCCAATATTAGCGAGCAGTTGGATGAAAGAAAGCTGGGGCCATAGAGGTAAGTTATTTTGTCATCACGGCTTGTTTGTTTTTCTAGGTGTACTTCCTTCCCTCCCGGTGGCTCCTCAGGGCAGGCTCCTGTCCCCTCACAGGCAACATGATCCTAATGGATCTGCTCGCTCAGCTCAGGTGTGCCGCAGCTCACATCCACGCCAGAGCCTCAGAGCTCAGTCACGCTTCAGCTGCCTGCCTCCTGGTCGGCCTTCTCTCCAGCTCGCTGCCCCCGCCCTCCTCTCTCTGGTTGGGCTGCTGAGACCTTAGCTTCTCAGTGTTCCCTCCCTCCCTGCATTATTTCTGTTGTCTGGCTTTCCCTCCTGGAGTCCTGTTTATCTACTTTCTCTTTGGCTCCCAACAGCCTCTTGGCCCAGAGAACTCACTACTCTTTGGGTGTGGCTTTACTCTCCCTGGGGGCGGGGGCCTACAGGATATAAGTCAAACTGGATGGTGAATAGGGTGGGGAAGAGTACCTTCTTTGCTGTAAGGAGTCTCTAACATGCTGATTAGCCACCGTAGCTTGGTAAAGTGTAGCCAAGAGAACAAGGGATCTTTATAGAATGAGGGATCTTATTCTGTTAGGTGATCCAAGAGACTTAGGTTTGGAAGGGATGTACCTGGACTCAAACAAGTATATTATTATAGGCTGGCAGACACCTTTTGGCTGCATTCTAAGCAGTTGTTAGAAATGAAAGGCTTTTGTTTCTTGGCCTTGGAATGGTGTGGCACTTAGCTTTTCCAGGCTGAATGGGGAGGAGGGGATCTTTAGGGTAGTTGGCTAGTTGACTAGCTTGCCTGCAGAGAGCGTGAGGTTGAGGTTAAAACAAAAAGCACATCGTGGTGTTAACCCTCTTTTCACTAACTAACTAACTAACAAACAAACAAAAAACAGTTATCCCAAATGTTTTCCCATATCCAAGTGTTTTTTTTTTTTTTTTTTTTTAAACCCACGTTTAAGATGCCATGAGTAACTGTTTGCTAAAGCCCTGCAATCAATTCGCATGTTCTGGTCATTTTCTACTGACCCCTACTGGCCAGAGGTGGTTATTCCTAAGATCGTTTTGGGTCTTTGAGATGAAAATGTAACTGATGTCCTTTCTGACTCCACTACCAAAGTTCAATAATTCCTCACCTTCTTTTCTTGCGCCTCATTCTTCCCAAATATTTTCCCCTCTATGATTCTTAGGCTTCCCTAGTGGCTTAGATGGTAAAGAATCCACCTGCCATGCGGGGGACCTAGGTTCAATGCCTGGGTTGGGAAGACCTCCTAGAGAAGGGAATGGCTGCCCACGCCAGTATTCTTGCCTGGAGAATTCCACGGACAGAGGAGCCTGGCAGCTTACAGTCCACGGAGATGCAGAGAGTCAGACACAACTGAGCGACTTTCACTTTCGCTGTGGTTCTTAGCGACTTTCACTTTCACTGTGGTTATTAGCGACTTACACTGCGGGTCTTAGCGACTTTCACTTTCACAGTGGTTCTTTGAGTTGATAAAAATCCCAAGTAGTGTCTAGTGCACACTTCCTGTTTTAAAGACGAAAAACCAAGGTTCACAGAGGCTTAGAGACTACTAAGCATGGTCACACAGGCAGTTAGTGGCAGCTGGGTTTATAACCCCAGTCTTCTGTTCTCATTTTCATTCCTGTGCATTAGCTAATTGGGACGTTAAGTTACCATTTAGTGTGACTTTACTTCCAGTGACATCCAGTCTTCCTGCTTCCCATCTCCCTCTGCATTGCTGTGAGGAGCCCTAGGCCTCTGGACCTCCGGGGAAGTAACTCTGCTAAACGCCGGGCAGGTTAGAGAAGTTGGGGTGAAATGAGGAAGCAGAAGGTGCGAATAATGTCACCCTACAAATGTCACCATCTTCCTGGCAGATTCTGATTATTACAAAAGAGGAGGCCATGGAGCTGAAGCCACTTCCGTGCCCTTAGGAATTAAAAGGGTGATGAGGAGGGTGGGCTGTGTGAGTGTTAGCATCTATGTGGAGAGCTGGAGGATGCTAACCTGTTTGTGATGTGGGAGACAGAGATTGGAAGGGAGAAAGCCGCAGAGGAGCTTATCCTATTCTTGAGCTAGTGACAGAAAAAATCTGGAGGCAGAAGTGGGCTTGCAGTAGGCTGAGGGGGGGCCCTCAGAGACTTAGTTAAGATTCTGAGGAGCAGAGACTGGGAAGTGGGTGGCAGAGAAGGAGGTGGGGACAGCTGTTGCTTTGATTTGCTATTGAGTCAGTGTTCTCAGTGCATTAGCACTGGGAGGGAGCCCCGGGCTGGCCCCCAACACAAACAAGCCCCTCTGGAGCCAACACGGTGTTGTAGCAAGAACTGCAGTTGGGAGACAAAAAAGGAAGGGGATCTAATCCCCAAAGAGCCCCTTCCTCGCCTTAGCTCCTGCCTTCCAGGACCGGGCTGTGTGCTCCAGACAGGCATCTAGCGTTCTGTACTAAGAGGCTGGATGGGGGTATGAGACACACCAGAGCGGATGGCTTTGTAAGAGCTGCTGGGAGCACGGGTTCTGTGCAGGGGGTTGACTCTCATCATTTATTTCTCAAGGAAGCCCCTAAGGTCGGACGTGAAGTCACTCCAGTTGATGACGGCCTTGAACCATTTCAGAAGCACCCTTTCACCCCTATCCCCTCACTCCCTTCCCACCATGGCCACATCCTCAGAAAGCAGGACAGACATGACCTGGGTCTGTGTTCTAACGCAACAGAGAGTCAGGAGGCCAGATTTTGAACTCTCAGATGTCCCTTGAGCCAAGGGCCGGCACTTTATACCCTTTCTCTAAGTATGTGTAATTGCTCTCACATGTCTGTAATAGAATTGGGAAAAAATCACCCCATCTTAGGAAAGTACTTAGGAAAGGAAACGTAACAGAGTCAGTGTGGAGTAAATGAAAGCATAACTAAGTTTAACTTGTTGGAAAATATGTCTAGCCATGAGAAAATAGGAACTGGGAATGGGCAGGAAAGCCCAGGAACACTGGGGAGAAGTAAAGAACAGATTCCCTAAGGAATATTCATCCAGGTGCCCTGGCTCCTAATTGTCCAGAGCCACAAAACCTGTTTGAACAGATGAATGAGTTCCCTTCTCAACAGGCTGTATCTTATTCTCCTTTGCTGTTAATGTCGCACTGTAGATAGTTTAGGCTGATGGCTTGGTGTGGTGGGATAACAATGCTGTGAAAAAGTTTAATTTGTTAGAAGTCAGGCAAGAGAGCATTCTGGCTCTGTGCCAGCTCTCATTTTACTGACTTGTTTTTACTGTTTCCCCTCACTGGGTGATCAGAGTCAGGGTGTGGGTGACAGGCTCAGGGCAGTGATTAGGAGCATCACATGCAGAGAACACTGCTCTGCTCTGCACACCCACACTGCTCTGGGTGCCCCTCTTCTGCCAGTGCCAGCTGAGATTTAGTCTCTACTTTTCTCACCTAAAAATGTATTTTGCAGCAAGTGTCACATTGTTCAATTAGCCTTATTCTGTGCCTTCCTGGGAATTTAGCTCTTTTGTGAGACAGATACATTCCTTCAAGCCTACAGACGTCACAGTCCCTGAAATGGCCATTGATTCTGCCATCCCAAAGTTCTCTTCCTCTCCTTAAACCTTCATTGAGTGTCTCATCTTTAATGTGGATGTGCTTTCGATTTTGTTCCCCAAGATGCATGTATATTCCAACCTGGTTACTCTCTTTTTCCCCTTCAGCACGCGTCCTCCAACATACACCTGATGGCTAGTTTTCACTCTTTGTATCTCTGTTTTCCTTTTTATTTTCTGTCATGAACATAGCTTTCTTATGACCCAGATACAGAGCCCTTTTCACAAGCCCGTTATTAATCAGAACCCCTTACATCCGTCCAGCAAACCATATGGTTTAAACTCAGAGATTCTCCTCAAAACAGAATTCAGAATCCTGCTCCGACTCCCCAGGAGAGGGCCAGAATCCTCTTCTCCCCAGGGCTGAGCTCAGTCCATCTGTCACTGACACTGGACTCCAGGGCTTGGAAACCAGAAGAGAGTTGGCATGAAGCAGCAATTGAGGATAAATGAGAATGTGTGAGGCCCATGGGCTAGTGACGGTGGTTTGTATCTTTGTTTGAGATTATAGGATGAGATGAGTGGAGGAAATATATGTGTTTGGAAGTATCTCATCCTTAAGAACTAGAGTAAGAACCGGTAAGAACAAGTGAGTGCAGTTGTCTCACTGTTTTGTTTACGTTTTCTGAGGGACAAATGATTAGGAGCAGATGGTAAAACAGTCCTCTCATTTTATGATAATGAAAAAAACTTTGCTCTTCAAAGACTGACCTAGGCTAGGCTAAGTCTCAAGTAACTTGTCATCTAAGTATTTGTTAGACTCTTGCTGGGTTTCCAAGGAGGGTTGGGTATTTAAGTTAGAGACTCAATAAACCAGTTCATTCTGAAGCTTTTTACTCTGAGGCTTTGGCTGGAATTCTAGAATCTAAATTGGAAGTAAAGAGCTAGATCCCAGAAGAAAAAATGAAGGCAAGAAGCAAGGATCTGCCTATTCCCAGTAAAACCTGGTGTTGGAAGGACTAGTTTTCCATTCTACCTTGCTGATATCTGTGGCTGTATGAAGGAAGTAGAGAGCTAGTAATGGTTAGCTTAGAGATGAATGGCTGAGATACCAGCCTTCATTTCTTTTTTTCCCCTAGGGTGAGGTGATACATCTGACCTTTTTTGACCCTGAACTGGAAGTAAATGAGCCAAAGGTGCTTATAATTAGCAATCAATACACAATTAGTGTAGGTCTAGCTGGGATAAGGAAAAATGAATCCTGAGAGAAAATAACGTTTTAGTTCTTTATGTTATTTAGCTTTCTTACCATTCTCTTGGAGACCTCTGGGAGAAAGATGGAGAGAGATGAGAGGGTTAAAGAATCCCAGAGGTAAGAGCTCACACAGAAGAATGATACACATATTGAAAAAAAAGCTGGAATCTCTGCATTAGAATCCTTTCAGAAACATGTCTGCTCTTTATGAGAACAGGGGGCTCAGGGAGATGAGTAGATGCGAGATACTCCAGCTGTTACCATAACCCTAATTCTGTCTTCTTGAAAGCTCACTCATGGAGATAAATCACTTCCATTACCTGTCCTTGAGGAATGAAATTTCTCCTTGTTTCAAATAAGGAAATGGAAGAGGGGTACTGGAAATTAATTCCGGAAACCTGTCTCTCCAGCTTCACTGTGTATAGGTCATTCATAAGTGTTAACTATTATATGAACTATTATGCAAAATTGACAGGGGAAATCATCATTGAGGGGAAGAGAAGCTTGTGTAGCTCTGATGTGATGGGAGGAACAGGCTGTCTAGTCTCAGACTGGCAGGGGCTGAGCATTCTTGGCTCCTTGCTGCACTTGACGTCATCAGCTTATTGGCAGATCCCCCAAAAGAGTAGCAGAGTCCAGTTTAAAGATGCATCTTCTGAGATATGGCCAAGGACTTGGACTCTGGGATAAGACGGTTGCATTAAAGCCATTTAGTCTATACAAGATGGTTATAATGATGAGGAACATGAGTCATGGATTTGGTATTTATTTTCTATGCCTCTCCCATATTGCATTCTTCTATCATCTATTCTGAGGAGCCAGCCTAGATATTGTCTTTATGTTTACTGCTAAGGCCGAGGGGAAAGGGACAATGAGTGTCATGACAGGACAGTTTGAGTTGGTGGTCAGGCTCAGAGTGGTAGGAGGTGTGTGCTCATAAACCGAGTAGGACTCATCTTGCATTCTACGTGGATAGTGTATATGTGGTAGCTGCACATGAGCAGTGCTGTCTCAGTCTCAGCCACGACTCTTAGTAGTTCTGTCTTAAATCGTATGAGTCCATGTATGGCAAAACATTCAGTTCTTTTGAGGCCATTTGAGGTCACTATAGGCCCACATCTCCTGAACATTGCAAATGACACTTTTCCACCTCAGAATTACTTGCTTTTTCTGTCCCCTTCCTACAGGTGATTAGGTGGTTAGGGAGACTCTCCAGATCTGGTCTTGTTCCCCTCTTGCTGGTCGAGCCAGTCAGGAATCATAGCCAAGATCATGTGTGTGTTGGTGGTAGGAGGAGGGAAATCCCGTCCCTGTTTTGAGGGCTGCACTGTGGAGAGTGAAGAGATTAGGAATTCGGGTAGGGAGCAGGACCACGGAGAGCAGCAGGAAGAGCCTGGCGTGTCCCCGTCAGGGGCTAGCACCATGGAGAGCTCAGAGCACCTGCGGTTTGTTCCACGAAGAACAGGGAAACCAGGATCACGGGTTAAGGCAGCCAGCTCGCGCAAACCAGAAAGAGCACACCTCAGGGCTTCTGTTAGGATCATGCCACACCCATCATTTGCTCTCAAAGGCCTTCTCAAGTACTTTGTTTGAACCTGCCATACATGCAACCCAGAGATGGTGCCATAAAAGTGAGGACCGCCACCGGACTGAGTTTGTCAACGTAAGCCTCAGTAATTATGGAAATTACATAAGAGTCAGTGGGGGTGGAGAGAGTTTTGATTTGCTGCAACCAATTATGAATGACATTAAGAGTATCTTGTAATGTGGGAAACAGTGCCACAAAGCCTGCATCTCCTCAGAGACGCTAGAGATAAGGAAGCCAAAATGTGTATTATAGTTAGGCATGATATGAGACCCGGAGAAGGAAATAGCAACCCACTCCAGTATTCTTGCCTGGAAAATCCCATGGACAGAGGAGCCTGGTGGGCTACAGTCCATGGGGTCGCAAAACAGTGGGACACGACTTAGAGACTAAACAACAAACAAAGGGTATGACATGTGTCAATCAACTGCTCTAAGGCACCCCAAATTGCTCTGAACAGCCCAATCTTGATCATACATGGAAAAGCATAATGGATTATGCCTTGTAAAAAGGGTATTGTCCTCAGGACTTAGAGGTCTTTGTGTTAGCTGAGAAATTTGGCCACTGTCTTTAGACTTAGGGGAATTTTGGTAAAGCGACAGATAGCTCTCTCAGTGCTTGTTGCTTCAGTGAAGAATATGTAGCTTTAATGAGCTTATATTTTGTAAAAAACAAAAACAAACCTCAGCAGTTTCATGTGTTTAAGACTCATATCTCGGTGCTAGAATGGATGGATCTCCTTGTTGTCACAGGGTTGGATTGGGTTTCTACTTGGGTTGTAAAATCCCTGAGCATCAGCTGGTTCTGACCTGGTAAAAAATCATCTCTACTGCTGATTCTAGAGGAAGAGGCAGGTCTTTGACCCCATAGATTTGTTCTTCCCTATTTTTCAGTTACATGGAGTATTTGTTCTTAATTTGACTGAGTTCTTAGGGACCTGAATCTTTTTCTGATGGCTTGCTTTTCCAGGCTTTTTTTTTTTTTTTCCTCTAGTGGTTTGTTTCTCTCTTATCTCTTATAAGCATTCTCATGAGGATTGCTATTCTCAGAGTTTGTGGATGGGTCTCTAGGACATGACCTCATCCAGGAAACAAAATGTTCCAGTGCATGGACCTATAGCCAGTGATGAAACAGGAAGTGTTAACTTGTATCATAAAAGATGAAAGGAGATATAATTACCAAAACTTTCTGATACCCTGGCTTTTTCATTCAGGAGTCAGTTAGGAATTGGTGCAGTCTACAGCATGCTTCATGGAAAACCTGGAGCCTAGATTACCATTCTTCAGTAAAATTCCATTACTGAGAAATAAATGACAAAAAAGGGATTGTTGAGCTGGTTCTGTTGGAGTAGGAAACAACAAAGAATGTGACTAGCTTCAGCCCCAGGGGTTTAATTTCTCTGATGATAACTGTGAGGGTTTTTTCCTTAGGTTATTTTTTGTGACCTAAGGACAAGAAGCTTTTGATTCCAGTACATACTATTTGGACTGTGAGAAAGCGGCGATAACAAGGGGTACCAAAACCACATCTAAGAATTTTCAGAGCAATGGCACAACTACCTGGTCTGCTGTTTCAGAGTGACCAGAACACCAAAAAGATGCCATCTGTGGAATTTTATGGCTGCAGAACTATGAGTCATTCTTCAAGTGAATAGCGACTGTCTCCAACAAGGCACTGTTGAAATTAGATTTGGACCTTCTTTCTTGCTCAGTTGGAAGAGCAGAGAGAGGAAGAGAGAGAGCAAGAACCTAAGGATAGTGAACTGTCTCAATTATTGTCAGTCTAGGGTAGAGTCTTTCAAACTGTTTGCAGCAGAACCTCTGTGCCTTACGGATTAGGGGAAGTCTAGGGAAAGTCAAGAAGAACGGCGAGAGGGTTTCAGGTCTTACTTATCTGTTTCAAAAAGGGTAATTTTCCTTTGATCTGTTTTATTTATTTGGTAAAGAACCTTCACATCTTTAAAGATCAAAGTGAGAAAACCACTGTGCCAGAAGGAACTTTCTGAGGCCAGCAATGATGCCGAGCCGCAGGGAGTGCTCAGGACAGTCTTCGGTGTAACTGCTGGAACAGGCAGCTGAAAAGCTACAGCTTGGGTCCCACATCAGACAGACTGGTTCCGTATGGAATTAATGAAACTCTACGATACCAGTGCCTTTCTGATGCTTCCAGCTTCTCTGTGCCAGGAAATGCCATGTCTGAAGGGGGAGCATCTCCTTCCCAAGGATTCCCAGCTGCAACTGGGAAGAGAACAGAACGAGAACAGCTACAGCTGCAACCAGGAAAAGAACTGGGTGCAGTAGGTCTGCCAGGCGGATCCGTGGGCAGCTCTGGAGTGAATGCCTGCTGGACTTCTCCGGCACATTGGGCGTGATCTCTACACTGGGCAGCTGGCCAGGGGGCTGCAGAATGGATGGCAGTGGACAGAAGGTCATTGGGAAGGGAAAGATGTTCATGTGTGAGGCAGTGCACTCCAAGGTTAAACTGCTGTGTTTTGATCTGAAGGAAAGAGAAGCTGCCCACCTGTCTGTTTCTGTACCAGATCAATTCACAGAGTGCTGGAAAAATTTTGAAAAAGGAAAACCAAGGGAGGCTGGTCGCAATGTTGAATGTTGAACAGATCCCCAGAGAGACAACCACAGGATACGTTAAGTTCACGGGCCTTGTAATCCCTCAAACCTGGAACTGCCAACTTCTGCCAGCACTGGTGGAGAAATGTGAGAAGCAAGGGGCAGGTGGCTCACTCGGAATGTCTAAACCATTCCTGAGTTTTGAGCCACAGCACTAATGGTCAGGTTCAGACAACAATTGTTTGCCCTTCTCCAGCCTCTCAATCCCTGTTCAGTCTGATGAAATCTAAAAAAGTGTATGCTGTACTCCAGGGAGCTGTGTGCTGCCACTGAGCTCCCTGCCCAGGGCCCTCCGGAGCCCCAAGTCAGGGGTCCTAGACACACCTTCTGTATGAGCCTGGGCAGAATGGTCATCCGGACCACCACCCGTGGGTATTAAATCTATACACCTGCCTCCCACATCAGAGTGGGCCTGTTTTGATCCCGAAGCTAGGAAGTAGAATTCATTTAGATAGAAGATGGTGCATGGTTGTGTCTCTTGTGCATCAGTGCATCCTGAGACATTACAGCCAGACATATGTCCGCTGTCAGGACAGACAGTGCTCTCGAAGGACAATCAAGCCTGATTTGACTCTTTTTGGGAACAGATCTTCTAACCCATCTCCAAATTCTCAATCCCTCCTCCAGACATTCTCCATTCAAAATTTATATATATATATATATATATATAAGGATAAAGCATTTCTTTTCCTCTAAATCTGAAGCCTGAGTAAGCACTGAGCCCCCAAACTGAGGACCAAGGAAGAAGAGTGCAGCTAGTGAAGAAAGACTTGGCTAGTACACAGATTACTCTCTTCTCCAGTGTTTGTTTATATCCTAGAGTTGAAGAGCTCACAGCTTTCTGGGATGACTTCGTTCTGTTGAGGTTCCAGCCTGCCCCATCAGTTCCCATTGCCAAACAGGCAGTTTGGGTCACACTTGTCTCTCTCAAACACAGCTAGCAGAATGGGAAGGCCAGGGGCTGCAGGTGAAAGTCAAGGCCTAGTAGAGTTCTTATTTGGGTATGTACACCGCACGCAGCAACCTCTCCTTTGCCTTGCACTTAGCCTGCCCTCCCGCAGGACTCTCTTCACCTCCTCAGTGAGTAGGGTCATCAGTACAGCCGTCCAGGGGAAGGGGGGTTCCACATAGGGGAGAGGAGGGGCCTCCGCCCTGTGGTGACTTGGGTAGGAACTCCCTTGGGGAGCGTGAATGGATACAGAGTAGAAGGAGCCAGCCTGCAAGCTGCCCAGTGTCCCCATAACACCAGAAGCTCCTTCTTCATGATGGAGATAGGACTTGGGGAGCAGGTCAGGCAGAGATGGAGCAAGTATTCCTCCAGCACCCTGGCTCTTCGCCTGTTTCCTTCAGATGAAATTCTCTACATCATCCTCCCCAGTTTCAACCCCTCCCGTCTCCACCCCCGCCCCGCCCTGTGCCCATCCCTGCTGGCCACTGGGTCCATCGCCCAGGAGCCGCCTCCCCTTTCTCCTCCCCTGCGGTTCTTTCTGTTTTTCGTTGGCATCTGGCCGGGCATAGCCACCACCCTCCCCCTCACTCTCCCCACAGCCCTTGGCTCCGCAGAGGTCCCGGTCCCCCCTCCCCTCCCCCAGCCCAGTCCGCCTCTGCCAGGGGCGGAGGAGACTGGAGGATGCATTCCTTTAGTCCCTTCACCGCCTGCCCTCCCTCCTCCAGGGACCTGAGGCTCTGAGCTGTGCCTCTCTTCCCCGTCTCCCTACAAACTGGCCCCTGACACCCCATTAAGAGTCAGCAACCTTTGAGAAAGCTGAGGTGCCCCCACAGCGCTGACCTACATAGCCCGGTCCAGGGCGGGAGGGGGGCCCCTCGCCCCTCACCCCGGGCCCCGCCTCCGTTCTCCCCCCACTCTCTTCCTTCACCCTCTCCCATGACTAACCCGAGAAGCTCTGAGTTCCTGACTGAAGCCGAGGGGGCTAGGCGAGACACCTTAGCTCAGATGTGGAAAATCAGTTCTCAGCCCGGGAAAGCTTTGGGTTTTCCATGCGTCCTCCTCCCCAAACGTCTTCAGTCTTCCTTTCGCCCAGTCTCCCCCCGCTGCTCCCCCTCCTCCGCTCCCGTCTGGGTTTCTTTTCCCAGCTTCTGCCGCCGTTAGGGACACTGCCATCCGGGGGCCCTCTCCGCCCAGTGTTGTTGTTTTGCTCCAGAGAGAAGCCCCCCGCTTCCCTGCCCACGCCCCCCTCCACGGCCTCACCCAGGCCCCCTGCCCTGCCCACTCGTAGCTCCGCCGCGGCTGGGGGCGGTCGGGGGCGCAGGAATGTTTGCATACAGCAGTTCGGGGGACCGCACTGGCTACCCAAGCCCTCCAGACACACATACACAAACAGCCGACACACGCCCTGACTGAAACAGCGACAAATCTCACTCCGCCCCCAACACACACTGACACAGACATACACACATACTGACACAGAAACGCAGCCAGACGCGCACACCCAGGCGCACACGGACAGCAACACAACCAGACCCCGGGCGGCTCGCAGCACCCAGCCCCCGACTTGACACGCAGACACACTCGACGGTGTACACGGAGGGGCACCCGCGGCACAGCCCACGATCCAGAGACACGGATGCTCGGACACAGGCACAGGGCGCCGGGAGCGGCTGGCGACCCGAACCCCCGCCTCCAAACAAAGCCAGCGGGCTCCCCCCGCCCGCTCCGCCGGCCGGAGCCCCCGCCCCGGCCCCTCCCCAGCTCCCCTGGCGCCGCCCCCTCCCTCACTCACCGTCCTGGGAGAGGTTGGCCCCGCCGGGCGCCCAGCAGCAGGCGAAAAGCAGGAGCAGGGGCAGGGCGGAAGGGGCCCCCATGGCGCTTCCCGGCCGGCTCCCTGGCAGGGCGCTGGCGAGCCTGGGTCCCTGGGGGCTGGAGCTGGGGAGGGGGGCAGACGACGCCACTGACCGAAAGGGCGCCCCCGAGCCGCTTCGGAGCCCGGGGCCGAGGCGGGGACCGGGAGGGAGCCGGCGCTGCTGCAGTCGCGGGGATTAAATAGGGCGCTCGGAGCAAACCATTCGGTTGGAGGTGGAGGGGGGGTGACGGGGGGCTGGGCTGGTCGCGGGGGGGACCGGCTGCCGCATTCCCCACTCCCCCCGCCTGCCGCACCCCCTCCGCGCCGTCGTGGTGCCTTCCACCCTCTCCCCCGGGAGCTCCACCGGCCCGGCTCGGGCGTGGAGCAGAGGGAGCGAGCTGGCTCAGCAGTGGGACCCGGCGCCCACCCCTCCTAGACTTGGGGTGGAGGGAGGGGAGTCGGGCAGGGCCTGGGGCCAGCTGGCGGGAGCTGCCACTGCAGGCCTGGGCAAGGGCGTACCCACTAGCCCGAGAGCTTCCAGCCCCGCCCTCCTTCCTTTGGCAACTGGGGATCCCCAGGAGTGGGATGCCCCTAGGGTGCCCCTATCAACAGTGTGCTCAGGGCCATCTCTGCAATGGGTAACCAGTTACCCTGGTCTTTTTCCAAAGCACTAACATCCCTAGTTCCTCTGACGAAAGAGCCCTTACTTAGACGTCCAGCAACAATTTGTGGCCCCAGGCAATTTCCTTTGAAAGGCATCTTCCAGCAAGCCCCCAGGCCATGGGAATCAACACTTCCCTCAATCCCTCAAAGAAATTACTCCCAGTTTTAAAAACAACGATTTCCCTTCAGGTTCTGCCGAACCGAGCAGCCTACAATGCAACTCAGTGGTTTTCCCCCTTAATCCTTCCTGTTCCCCGACTTTACTCCCAACCTTTTCCAATATGTTTCTTCTTTATATTTCAGAGGATCTTGTCCTTCCTTTTTCAAGTTTTAGTGAGTAAGATTCTAGGTGAAAGGTGTGATCTACAGATTCTCAGGAAGCTACTCTCTTAAGGACCTTATGTGGCTAATGTAGTTCTTGCCCCTGAGGCCAGATACAAGATGAATGAGAGAAGCAGGGTGTCTGTATTTGCTCTTGGCTCAAGAGTTCCAAGCCCCTGGGGTTTGATTTTTTTAAAAAAAAATTGTGATTGAAGATCTCTGGAAGAGTCTTTGTAGATCGCAGAAAGAGATCCTCCTGAGTCAGTTTTGCTCCAACTTACCTCTTAGATATAAACTCCTAAATGTTAGAATCTCTGAATCAAAGTATTTTATGTATAAGAGTATTTTTTTAGTAAATATTATTACACAGGTGCAATTGAGATTCAAAGGGTATGAACTGATCTATCCAAGATTAGACTGACAATAGTAGAAAACACAAGTGTTGGCCAGGACATGGAATAATATGATTTTTGAAATGCCCTCTAGTCTTGGGTAGTATGTACAGATCTGAGAGTTGGACTATAAAAAAGGTTGAACACCAAAGAATTGATGCTTTTGAATTGTGGTCTTGGAGAAGACTCTTGAGAGTCCCTTGGACTACAAGGAGATCAAACCAGTCAATCTTAAGGGAAATCAGCCCTGAATATTCATTGGATATTGGCACTATGGCCATCTGATTTGAAGAGCAGACTCACTGGGAAAGACCCTGATGCTGGGAATGATTGAGGGCGAGAGGAGAAGGGGATGACAGAAGATGAGATGGTTGGATGGTATCAACTGACTCAATGGATGTGATTGAGCAAACTCTGGGAGATAGTGAATGACAGGGCAGTTCATGGAGTCACAAAGAGCTGGACACAACCTAGCAACAGAACAATAACCGATCCTGAGAGGCCAGTTTTGCCCCTACATGAGAGATTTGGGTGCCTGTCTAACTTCTGGGTCCATCCCCTCTCTGCACTAACTATGTATCACCATGCTAATCTTTAATGTTTGAGTAATCTTTCCCCGTCTCAGACAGCTTTTGCAGCTGTCTGTGATGGACTTAATGTCTCTGTCACCTAGTAACTCAAGGACAAGGATGTAGAAAGAAAGTGAAGTCGTTCAGTTGTGTCCGATTCTTTGAGACCCCATGGACTGTAGCCCACCAGGCTCCTCCGTCATGGGATTCTCCAGGCAAGAATACTGGAGTGGGTTGCCATTTGCTTCTCCAGGGAATCTTCCCGACCCAGCAATTGAACCTGGGTCTCTTGCATTGCAGGTAGATGCTCTAACCTCTGAGCCACCAGGGAACAAGGATGTGGAAGGTACTCTGTAATCAGTAAAGCTTTGTATAAATGTTAGTCACTGATGGGGAGGACAAGAGAGAATATTCTCCAGGAAGACCCTTAAGGGTAGCCAGAAAGCTGCCCCTCTGTTTTTCTTCTCACAGTTTGTGGAGTTTACCCATGGTTTCTGGGAGAAGAGCTCTGCCTCCCTCTTGAACATTTCTTGAGTTTCTGGGTGGTTATTAAGAATTATGTATGAGACAGCTTTTGACCACCTTGGGTTGTCTGACGTGCCTGCCTTGACTCATCTCAGTGACTCGAAACTGTCCTGCTGCATTGGGGTTCTCTGTCTCCCTGGGGGTTCTCTGGTACCTTGAAATCTCTGAGTCAGAGATGGAAGGGGAAGTGTGCTTGAAAGATACAACAAGGACACCTGGTATAAGAAAGAGAAGAGGCCGTGCTATGGGATAGGCAGGAGGGAAGATACAGGGGAAAATGGACCTTCTGACTAAGGTGGGATTAGGTTGGCGTGAATTTAGTCATGTAGCAAAAAGGAATGAGTGGGTGTGTTTTCAAAGAGAGAATGAAGCTTCAGAGAAGAATCATGCTATCCTAGTTAAAGAGTCTTGATGGATAAAGAGTATTATCTTTGGAGCTAGAAGTTTTAAAGATCATCTAAGTGGGATTAAGAGAAGACAGGTTAGTGTTGGGGGGAATGAGAGTGGGGATGGGTGGGATTGGGACGCTAGGATTAGGTCCCAAGCTTCTGTAACTAATCACCTTTTCCATCTGCTGCTCTGCTGATCCGCTTCTGCCTGTCCTTTAATTCTCTAATGACTCTGCTGGTCCGGCCCCACCCTCTACTGTAACTGCACGGGAAAAGAACCAAGGGTGGGAGGGGAGGGGGAGAGCTTTTGTGGAGAGTATTAAGCATGAGCAAATGAGACTCTGGAATGCTCTTTTCCTACCAGTTCCTTCCCTTGTTTCTGCATCATCAGCATCATCCTGGCAGCACTTTAGGGTCTGGGAATAGGAAGCAGTCATTGGCTTTTAGGAATACAGGGTAAAAGAGTATTAGAATTGTAAGGGACCTTCAAGATTACCTAATGAGTACCCCTTGTTGAACAGATAAAGAAAATGAAGCACAGAGGACTTAGCTGACTTCTGTGTTCACACGGCTGTGGAGGAGAGGGGACGCCGTACTGGATAAATAAGGCAGATGTACCCACGGGAGCAGGAGGATAAGGAGACATTTTTCTCTGGGAGTGTACACTGTGAGGAATTCTTACTCCTGGCTATCTCTGAGTGAAAGGGTCCTGTCTCCTGCAGAGGCAGATGGGTCCATTTGGAATAGCTCCTTCCCTCTAACCACTCTAATGCTCTGTGTCCCTGTGCATCCATCCTCTTACAGGCACCCGTTCACTAGGAATAGAGTTTTACAAAGAAAGCCTGAACTACAAGGATTATCCTCAGCCCGAAAACAGGTGAAATAAAAGTATCCACGTTGCATTGTGATCTCTATGGTTACTTTTCACTGTAAAATGCTATGATATACAATCAGTGTTTCCCAGAGACTTGCACAGAGCCTGGAGTGGGATGTCTGTGGGATTCAAGAACTGGTCACCACAGTGAGAGCTGGGGGGAGCAGAGAAGGGGAGTGGAGAGAAGGCGAGTGCTGGCTCCTGGGTGCCCTTGTCCACTCAGCAGTAGCCTGGGTGGCTGGGGCTGAGGAATGTGGCACTGGCACCGCTTCTGGGCTGGGTGCAGCTGTGTGGGCCCTGGACATTCCTTTCCCCACGTGGCGCCTCTTGGGGAGGGCGGGGGGCAGGCACTTGGCCTGAGTGGGGTGAACACTACGTATTCATCTAGGAGGGAAGTGAGCACCTGCAGGGAAAATACTCCGAGCCCTGGCTCAGTTCTCCTTTGCCCTCTAACCCTTGGCCTCTGTGTGACTTTTTCTTTATCAGTAAATTCTACACAGGTTTCCACATTTGCTTTCCTCTTTACTCTTCCACACAGGTAGACCAGGATTCCTCATACTGCTTATTTCTATTATCCAGTTTTAATTAACCCTATCCTTAATAAAAACCTTCGTATGTGTTTTAATTCTAACCTTAATTGAATTCCAGTTTCAACCCTAACCCTAATCTTTTATAGACTCTAACTACTAATCCTAATACCAACTCCAATTTAATTGTTAATTAAGCAGCATCTTAATTCTAACCTGTTGTTAGCCACCAATTTGGGACAGCAACTTGTTCATAATAAAAATGATCATAGGTACAATTTTTTGGGGGGAGGGGAGTGGGGGAAGCTTTCCTGGTATCTCAGCTGGTAAAGAATCTGCTTGCAATGCAGAAGACCTAGGTTCAATCCCTGGGTTGGGAAGATCCCCTGGAGGAGGGCATGGCAGTATTCTTGACTGAGAATCCCCATGGACAGAGGAGCCTGGTGGGCTGTAGTCTATGGGATCGCAAAGAGTCGCACACAAGTGAACAACTAAGCACATAGCATTTTTTTGAGAATCTGTTGTATGCCAGACTTTGCACTGGGTACTTAACTTGCACGGTATGTCATTTAATACCTGAAATACCCTAATGTGGTTGAGATTATTAGCTGCATTACAGATATGAGGAAACAAAGGTTTAATGAGATTATGTAATTTGTAACCAGTGAATCCAGATCCACTGTTGGTGTTCATTTCTCTTTCTGCTAACAAATACTTTCTGATTGGGCTTTTCCTAAAATCCTAACTAATTTTGACTTGAATAACTTCTAAATTACTGAATGTCTTGCGAGTATATTATTAGTTAAGCTTAAAAAAAATAAATAGTGGTACAAAATAGAAACCAAACAAGCCAACAAAAAGCCCAAATTGTCCCTGCCCAGAAATCCCATCACCACTTTAAAACATTAAAGTCATGTGTTTATAGAGTTAAAATAATCAAACTATGGAAAGAAACAAACTAAAAGGAAAGGGCTTCTCTCCTCCCCAGACTTTCCATACTGAGCCACCCCTGGGGGCATTGTTCCCACTGGAGTTTTGCAGTACAGCAGTCCTACCTCCCACAGTGCATCGGGAAAGCACTTAAAGTCAAAATAAACACCTACCAGTGAAATCACCATATATATGCATGTGACTTAGGCATGAGTCTCGCTAGACAATTTGAATTTACCGTGAACGGTAACTGTTAAAGGCTAATGATCTGCCAGGTTCCGTGCTAAACTCTTTATTGTCCTTCTTAATATTCACAAGTTCCCCGTGCAGCATGCCTTTACCCTTATTTTACGGATGAGGACAACGAGGCCCAGAGAAGCCAAAATCACAAAGATGTTGAGTGAGAGACACAGGTTTCCAAGACAGATTTGTCTTACTACACAGCGTCAATTTTTAACCACTAGATTTAGCCAGGGAGGCTTGTTAGAGAACAGGTCATATGAGCTTCGTTCTAAAGGAGAGAAGGGGAGTTGCTTGATATTAGAAAGGAGGATGACCTTTAAGACTATAGATGGACTCAGATCGATATGGGAGGAGACCGTCCAAGGGGGAAAGGAGCAAGATAGCTAGCAGATGGGGGGAAGTGAGTAAAAGGGGAGAGCAAAATAGGGAAATAGAACTAATATGAGCGGAGACCCGGGGAATTTCATGTGATGAGTTCAGGCAAAAATGGAAGCAGGTGATAAGTACAGTGTGCCACTGTTGCTTCGGCTCCAGGCTGACTGCTGTGTGTTGGAAAGACAGCAGACACGCATAATCATCCACAAACAAAAATGCACATTTTGGTTGCAGGGATGTCTGCAGCCTCCCCGCCGCAAGATCTCTGCACCCCTCCCCTCACAGTCTGTGCCCCAGCAATATCAAATGGCTTGTAATTTCCCGGACACTGTGTTGCTTCATGCCTCGATGTCCTTGCACATTCCGTTTTCTATGGCTGGATCGCCCGTCTCATCAAGCCAGATGAAACTTGGGTTTGTGTTTATTCATCCAAACTTGGATTCGGTGTCACCGACTCTGTGAAGCCTCCCATACAGACTCCTTGCTAGGTGCTACCATTGTACTGAATATATGCTTCCACTCTTACACCCTTTCCCTGGGTTGTGGTAGTTTGTCTACATGTTTTTCTCTTTTGTGAGCTCACTGAGGGCAAGAATGATATTTCATGAATCTTACTATTCCCAGGGCTTCGCTTAGAAAGAGAAAAATAGTTGATTCTCAGTTAATTCTACTGAATTAAACTGCAATGATAGATTTACAAACACACAGCCTTGATGAGTTTTTTTTTTTCTTTCAGAGACACAGACATGTATATAATCTGATTTCGTTGGTACACTCCCTGAATTTGTATGTGTTCATATAGATACAGTGTGTCCCAAATTAGGTGAATGACTCTAATACACATATTTTCATCCACTTATTTAAGATAACATTTTATAATTCTTGGAATTGACTTAGAGCCTGCCATTTCCTTTTGCATATCTTCAGTTGTGAAAAATTTCCATCCTTGGAGGTTAGATTTTAATTTTGAAAATAGCCAAAGGCCTTTGGGATCCAAGCCTTATGGATAAGTGACAGTTCATGTTGGGTAATACAAAGACAAAAGTTGCCTATTAAGTAATAGTAAATGGCTTAAAGGTTGACTAATATGTTGGTTCTGAAAGCAGTTCCCAGAGTCCTAGAAAATTTCTGAGCAGTGGCATTCTGATCTATTTGTTAGTACAAACGAAATCAAATAAGGATTTAGTCATTTTATAGTCACACTTAAGTATAAGAAGACAAGAAAAATCATTTGTTCAGAATAGAACTCTTTTTCATTCATTCATAGTTTATTGAGATTTTATGTGCAGTGCACAGTGCTAGTTGACAGTGGCTGTTCTGACCCAGCTGTTCTGTTGCGGTCTATAAAAAAATCTATAAACCCAGGTTTCATTTTTATAATTATAAAACAAAATGATCAGTGGATGCTCTTACCCCATCTCCAATTCCCACCCTGGTTTTGAGCCTCATCTTATCTAAGAGGGATAATGCAAGGGTCAGGGATACGATAATACTTATGGATGCGAAGTTCATCATGATAAAGACCAAACTGACACTAATGGCTTACTTTTTAGAATCATAAAGTAAGAGTGAATATTTTAAAAATGCCATGTCTAGTGCTGGCTTCTAGAGAATACAAAAATAAGTAAGTCATGAAACTTACCTTCAAGGAACTGATAGTCCAGTAGGAAAGATAGGCAAATGCAGAATTACTCTACCATGTGATAAATGCTACAGTGCAATGGTATATAAGGCATCTTAGAATCAGGGGGGAGGCAGGGATTAAAAATTATAGAAAACCTTAATAAAATGACTAGGGAGTTGGCCAACTGTAAAAAGGATGAAAGGTATTACAAAAGGGAACAGCATATCCAAAAGCAGGAAACAGAATAGTCTGTTGTGGTTAGATTGTGAAGGGTATTTATGCTGGAGATTGCTCTTTATCCTGACGACAAAGAGTCATTGAAGGGTTTTAGCAGGGAAATGTCAGGGCCAGATTTGCATTTTAGAGTGATAACTCCAGCCGTAGTGGATGCGTGGACTGGAGGCTACACATTGTTTGATTCAGAAGCCTGACCATTCTGGGGACCACCAATCCAGCTCCATGACATTGAGTAGGATCCACTGAGTGTGGTCTTGTCTGATCCTATAGGTAGTGTGGAGATAACCCCAGGCTACTGTAGTTGGACCCAGACGTAAATATATAGACAATGCGTAGACAATGCTGTGGAGCATACAGACCCAAGCAGTGGCGCCAAGCAACGTTAAGTTGTATGCAGAAGGGGTTAGGTACCCTGACCAGCTGCCCCAGCTTGCCAGAGGCATTTTCTAGGACTTTCTGTGCTAAAATTGGAAAAATCTAGACAAACTTGGATGAGGTTGGTCTCCATACACAGTTCCTGGCAGAAATAGCCTGTGTTTAAGGGCAACCATTACTCAGAACATCTCCCCAGCAAGCAGTTGGGGTCATCTCCAGGCCAGGCTGGAGAGGAAGGAAAGTTGAGCACGCTCTTTTCCATTTTAGAGGAAGGAAGGGGTGGGAAGGGACGGGGTAGTCATGAGTCTGAGTAGCTAGGCCAGTTGAACAGGAGGGAAGAGGAAAGGCTCAGTAGGAGGCAGAGGGTAGAGACTGGATTTTGGTACCAGATCACACCTCCATTCTCTGCCATCCGGGCTCTCTGCTGGTGGCAAGAGAGCTCTCTGCAGGCTCAAAACAGGATTGCAGAGAATGAATTGGATGTATATATTTAGCTTTTCATTCATTCATGGAGTTCATATACAGTTGACCCTTG
The DNA here is from genome assembly GCF_049115385.1 of Moschus berezovskii. Taxonomy (NCBI): domain Eukaryota; kingdom Metazoa; phylum Chordata; class Mammalia; order Artiodactyla; family Moschidae; genus Moschus; species Moschus berezovskii. The sequence goes on along the minus strand of NC_142463.1, from coordinate 114,252,022 downwards.
AAGAACACAAATTTGAACTGCCCTGGTCCACTTACACATGGAGTTTTTCCAACAAACATACAGGTAGCCCTCTGTATAGGAGGATGCATACAGAGGATGCATACTGACCATACAGAGGGCCAACTGTGAGGCACGTGAGCATCTGCAGATTTGGTATCCTGGTGGTGGGGGCGGGGGCCTTGAACCAGTCCCTTGTGGTTACTGAAGTGTGACTAGTCACACAGTCCTTCGATATCCATGGAGCGCTTCCTATGTGCCTGGAACTTTGCATATGCTTCCATCACTCAGTCTTCATGGATAGCCCTGTATCTTGTAGGTATTAGCATTCCCATTTTACAGGTGAAGAATGAGGCTCAGGAAATTTGGTAACTTCCTACAAGTTACACATTAGCTGATGGAGTTCTTGGTTATCCAGAGAAACCGATACACCGACCTGTGCCTGATCACAGGACTTATGTGGGAAGTGAAGTGAGAGTCGCTCAGTCGTGTCCGACTCTGCGACCCCATGGACTACTGAACTGGGTAGCCTTTCCCTTCTCCAGGGGATCTACCCAACCCAGGGATCGAACCCAGGTCTCCCACAGTGCAGGCGGATTCTTTACCAGCTGAGCCACAAGGGAAGCCCAAGAGTACTGGAGTGGGTAGCCTATCCCTTCTCCAGCAGATCTTCCAGACCCAGGAATCGAACTGGGGTCTCCTGCATTGCAGGTGGATTCTTTACCAACTGAGCTATCAGGGAAGTCCTGATATCAAGGAAGCCCTGAAGTGGGGGCACTGGTTAAAAATAATACAGGTACCCTGCGGTTTCTCGTTCCATAGGGTAATAATAAAAATTCCTGACCTCACCATTAGTAACTGCTACCAGATGACACCTCAGTCCTGACATTCCTGAGAAACGGCACACCACAACTTGTGGATCCTTACGAGGAACTCACTAATTCCTGAGAGAACCATATCTGTAAACAGTCTATTGTGTTAAGTTTTAAAACCAAAACACATCACTGAATCTCTCAACACATAATTTCCGCGACTCTTCCTTTCAGTGATGGCTAACCTTGTTTGTGAAACCCTTTGCAGTCCGGCCCTTGCCTGTGTCTGTGACCTCGTGTTACCTTCTGGCCACACGGTCACTCCCAGCCTGTCTGTTTTGCGTCTCTAACAACCCAGCTCGTGCCCACCCTAATCCTTTGCACTGGCTGGTCCTCCTGATCTTAAACTCCCCTCTCTGCTCTATGCAAAGCTGCTCTTGCTTGCACATCTCGGTTTGAATGTCTCCTCCTCAGAGAAGCCTTCCCATTCCCTTGTAATCCGTTAGCTCCTCTGCTTAGTCGTCAGTCGTGTCTGACTCTTTGCAACTTTTGGACTGTAGCCCGCCAGGTTCCTCTGTCCATGGGATTTCCCCTGCAAGAATACTGAAGTGGATCCCTTCTCTGATCAGTTAGAATTTTCTGCTATTTTCAAAACTAATTTATCATTGGCTTATTTGTTGTCTGTACTCCTTCTCCCAGTAGATACTGGCTTCATGAGTAAAGAAACCCTGTCAATCTATCTGCCAAGTTGTGTTGGCAGAAGCCGAAAGGACGGTGCACATTAGGTCACTTGCCACATAGTCAGTGCTTATTAAATATTGTTTGAATGAATTCGTGGGAGAGGACTCTCTCCTTCATCCCGTTTGGAGAAGAGCATCCACATTCCTTCATTTGACGCATTGATTTTACAACAAGAACCTCCTACTATCATATAAGGCTTTTCCCTCTGGTTCATGAAATAAGACCTCTCTTTCTCTTTCCTAGCCTTTACAACACATCTCTCTAGAGGCTGCAATGCTATTATTAAATGGCTCCTCAACCTCCTATCGGAGAAGGCAATGGCAACCCACTCCAGTACTCTTGCCTGGAGAATCCCATGGACGGAGAAGCCTGGTAGGCTACAGTCCATGGGGTCGCTAAGAGTTGGACACGACTAAGTGACTTCACTTTCACTTTTCACTTTCATGCATTGGAGAAGGAAATGGCAACCCACTCCAGTGTTCTTGCCTGGAGAATCCCAGGGATGGAGGAGCCTGTTGGGCTGCCGTCTATGCGGTCGCACAGAGTTGGACACGACTGATGTGACTTGGCAGCAGCAGCAGCAACCTCCTACATGTCAGGTAAAGTGTCCTAATTCTTAACTCTCTGCCAATTCCTTTATCATTTCAGAACCTCTTCCCTGATTCTCTCCTCTTAGATAGTTGAGTTCAGAACAGGTCCTGGGAGGTAAGAGAGGCCATGGCTGATGTTATGAGTTGAACATGAGACACTGTTCCAGGCTCTCTTGTTTATTTTTCTGCTCTCCTTGATTTTTAAGCTGTCTTCCTTGCATGACTCATGATCACTTGTGATCCATGTTGGTCCTGAGACCTTTCTAAGCCTTGAAATTCCGGAGCTTGCTACCCTTCCGGTAGCATTCCCTTGCCAGGTGACACTTGGTGAGATTTGCCAGCAGAGACTCCAGTCTGAAGGCTTCTTTGTGGACTTGTGCCCCCACTAGCTTTCACCAGCTGAAACCCTGGTTAGTGTGGTATGGACGAAGGAGGCCGGGAGTGGCTGTGTGTCCTCTTCTAAGGAAGTTAAACAGGCTCTGGGTCCCGCTGCAAGGAGCCATTCCTGACTTCTTATAGAGTGGTGCAGGACAAAGCTTGGCTTTTGAAATTGGACTTTCCTGGGCTTGAATATCAACTGTGCCACTTCCTTTATTTGAGATCAGTCTTTTCACTTGTTGAGCGTTCCACTTTGTTATTTTCCATCTTGTCGTGAAGATTAAACGAAGACATTTATGCACAGCTCCTAGCTAAGAATTCACCCCGTGTTGGTTGCCTTGCTCTGTGCCCTTCGCCTTAGAGCAGGTGTGTGCGGACTATTTCTCTCTTCTGCCTGGTGCGCAGTGCAGTCTTGCTCTGTGCCCACTGTCTGGATGGAAAGCGCTTTTTGGGTCTAGATTGTTGTTCAGTCGCTAAGTTGTATTCGAAATCTTTTCGACCTCATGGACTGCAGCACACCAGGCTTCCATGTCCTTCACCATCTCCAGGAATTTGCTCAAACTCATGTCCATTGCGGAGAAGGCAATGGCACCCCACTCCAGTACTCTTGCCTGGGAAATCCCATGGATGGAGGAGCCTGGTGGGCTGCAGTCCATGGGGTCGCGAAGAGTCGGACACGACTGAGCGACTTCACTTTTCACTTTCATGCACTGGAGAAGGAAATGGCAACCCACTCCAGTGTTCTTGCCTGGAGAATCCCAGGGACGGCGGAGCCTGCTGGGCTGCTGTCTATGGGGTTGCACAGAGTCGGACACGACTGACGTGACTTAGCAGCAGCAGCAGCAGCATGTCCATTAACTCAGTAATGCCATCTGACCATCTCATCCTCTGTCGTCCCCTTCTCCTACCTTCGATCTTTCCCAGCATCAGGGGCTTTTCCAATGATTCAGCTCTTCACATCAGATGGCCAAAGTACTGGAGCTTCAGCTTCAGCATCAGTCCTTCCAATGAGTATTCAGGGTTGATTTCCTTTAGGATTGACTGGTTTGATCTTGTAACCCAAGGGGCTCTCAAGTCTTCTCCAGCACCTAAGTTCGAAAGAATCAATTCTTTGGCACTCAGTCTTCTTTGTGGTCCAACCCTCACATAAGTACATGACTACTGGAAAAACCATAACTTTGGCCATACCGACTTCTTTGGTTTCAATAACCTGTTCACGGTTTCCCAGAGCGGTTCTGTTTAGCTTGCTCTCTGCTGCCCTCGTGTGGTCACCCTGACCCCTCGCCATTCCTGGTCCTCTGCTCCCTCTCTGCGGCTGCTTTGCTGTAATGCAGGCTCTTGCCAGATTCTTGGCTGAACTGGCTCTCAGCTCCTCGGAGGCATTTTTCAGTGTAACTTCAGTATTTTCAGATACTACTATCTCAGTTCTTCTAACGCTTTTTACTGGTCATCTCCTCTGGTCAGAGATTCTGTGAGAAATGTATCCTGAATGTTACTAGTTTGGGTGCCAGCAAGACCTCTTCAAGGGCTTCCCAGGTGGCGCTAGTGGTCAAGAACGCACTTGCGAATGCAGGAGACATAACAGATGCAGGTTCGATTCATGGGTCAGGAAGGTTCCCCTGGAGGATCAGGGGAACTGTATGGACTGATCTGTATGAACTATGGACTGTAGCCTGCCAGGCTTCTCTGTCCATGGGATTCTTCATGCACAGAGGGAACATGTCTCCTTGGATGTGTTCAGTCACTAAGTTGTGTCTGACTCTTTTTGACCCCGTGGAGTGCAGCACACCAGGCTTCCTTGTCCTTCACCATCTCCAGGAATTTGCTCAAACTCATGTCCATTGAGTCGGTGATGCCATCTGACCATTTCATTTTCTGTTCTCTGAAGGAGTGAACATGTCCGTGGAGACATGTTCCCTCTTGTCCGTGGGGAATCCCTTGGACAGAGGAGCCTGGCAGGCTACAGTCCATAGGGTCACAAAGAGTTGGACATGACTGAAGCAACTTAGCCTGTATGCACACAAGACCTCTTCAAGTTTTGGACCCTGTTATCTGTTGTCCTGCTCAACACCAAGTTGTCTGTCCTGGGAACGCTGAAGGAGCAGTGTGTTGCCATAGGCTATTTAATCATAGAAATCCCCTCCTTTTGCCCTCAACATCAGAGCTTTTAAATAAGAGAGAATACACCTATGCTTGCTTTGCTGAAGGGTGATAGTGGGCCTCAGATAGACCCACAAAGCCAGTGCTTCAGAGAGAAGGTGTGTGGACAAAGGATATATCTGCTTTCTCTCTATTCTAATTGCAGAGCATGCCTAGCCAAGGTAATGAAGGATTACTTTGAGAAACTTTGTGGATAAGAATAAAGGGAAATAAATTCAGGGAGGTGCCTTTAAGCCAAATTTGAGAGGCTAGGATGTGAAAATCAGACACTGAAGAGTTTTATCTTTACCCCAATGTCAGTGGCAAAATTTTTTGAAGCAGAATGTTATATGATTGAATTGCTGTTAATCCTCAGATTCAGTGCAACAAAGATGTTAACTCTTTTTCCCTCTGAATCTGCAAATTCAGTGCAATCCCATGCTACCTTCCAATGTCTTGTTTTATGGAACTTGATCAGTCAGTTCTAATAATCCATTGGAAAATAAAGTCAAGAATGGCCACAGCGCTTAAAAACCATGTGGAGAGGTGATGGTGAGTTTCCCACTGTCCTTAAGAAGCTTTGAACTTGTCGCAGTGACTGCTGAGGAGGTCTCTGCTTTACACACGGTAGTGTATGTGGGTCAGTGCTGCTTTCATCCGTCCTGCTCACTCTGCTGTGTCCACAAGTCTAGTCTCTGTGTCTGACCTAGAGGGGTGGGATGGCGGGGGAGGGAGGCACAAGAGGGAGGCGATCCCTGTGTGATTATGGCTGATTCGTGTCGTTGTTCGGCAGAAACCAACATAACGCTGTAAAGCAATTCTCCCCCAATTAAAAATCAATTAAAAAAAAAAAGAACGTGAAAAAAAATTTTATCAGTGAAAATGTTGTGGCATTGACATGGAAATATGCAGACAGTTTCAAGGAACGAGAGAGAGGGTGGTAGTCACAAACCGATGTGAGAATTGAGTGTGTGAGGAATAATGAGCTGTGTCGTGCACTATGCTTTTAGTTAGTGCCCAAGGGTCCAACTGCTCAGTGACTGGCGTTGCAATAGCTTGATAGCTGTTCGACAGTTGGGGTGGGCTCAAGGCCTTCCTTATGCCATATACAAAAATGAATTTCAGGTGGAGTGACATGCTAAATTTTATAAATAAAACAAAACCAAAAGAAATTATTAAAAACTATAGAAAGTATGTTTAATCTCAGAATGGGAAAGACCTTCCTATGTAAGACCCCTAAACTCACAATCTCTAAAAGGAAGAACTGGCTAGTGTATATGATTTTTATTTTCTCTTTTTCCCCTCTTTTTTTACGTTTTTATTTTATGTTGGCTGTAGTTGACTTACAGTGTTGTGTTAGTTTCAGGTGTACAGCAGAGTGATTCAGTTATACATACACACATATCTATTGTCTTTCAAGTTCTTTTCCCATTTCTCATTATTACAGAATACTGAGCAGAGTTCCCTGTGCTATACAGAAGGTTACTGTATGGTTTTTAAAAATTGGGATATGTTGTAGATGCTATTAAGGCAAAATTTAAAAATAAGTTACAAATTGTGATAATTTAATTATAGCCAAGTTTTAAATTGCCAATGTGTAGAATATTCAATAAATACATGTAAAAGACAATTCAATAGAAAATTACACAAAGGGTATGAGTAGGAACTTTTAGAAAAGATATAGTTGTCCAAAAAACATCTGAAAAGATCTGCTCCACGTGAATTTTGAGAAATACAAGATAAAGCAACAAAGAAATCCAAGAATTTTAAAAATTAAAATGATGGAAAATATCCAGTGTTGGCAAGCATTTGGGAAAAGAGGAACCTTTATTTATTGTTAGTAAGAATGTAAATTGGTGCAGTCTTTTTGCAGATATTTTTTATCAAAATTAAAAATGAAAATACCAGTAGTGCTATTTCCACCAACCTGTGCTATAGATCTATTCACACGAGTGCCATGATTGATGTACAAGAATCACGTCATTGCTTACAGTAGTGAAAAATGGAAAATAATCTGAATATCCATCAACAGTGAATTTGTCAAATAAATTATGCTATAGTCATACTTTGTAATAACATCTAACAGTTAAAAAGAAGGAGATGAATTTATATGTACCAACAAGGAAAGATAACCAAGATGTATCGTTAAGAGGAAATGCAAAGATAATACACATATTGTTATCCCTATTGTGTAAAGTAAGAGAAAAAACTAAAAAGACATGTTTGCATATGTTATATTTCACATATAACATGTGAAAATGTGTGTTAATGTAAATGAATAGGTACTTAGCTGTGTGTCCTTGGGCAAGATGCTTAACCTCTCAATACTTTATTCTCTTTGAATGGAAAATACAGGTAATAGTAGTACATATCCCCTAGGGTTGTGTGATGTGAGGCTTAAATAAATTAATCTACTAAAGTGCTTTGAATAGTGCCTGGCACATAGTACTCACTTGATGAGTACCCCTATTATTCAGACACATATTAAACTTGGAGAATTATTTGGGAGGATGGGAGTGAGATTTCAGATTCTGAATTATTTTTAGAGCTTATTCTAAAGAAGGTCATTCAAAGCTGATTTAGAAATCCATGAACAAAATCAGACAGTCCTGAGTTGGGCGATGCTGTTGGAAATGGAAAGGAGACTCTGAGTTTGGTGTTGGTGATGGAAGGGCCGAGAGTAGAAGGCAGGGGCCACTCTCAGTTTGGGGTTTTGAGTGATAGACTTAGAAGATGCTGCAGCATAGAACAAAGCAGTGGAGACAGGAGACTGTCTCTGTGGGGTGAAGTATTTTGGAGTGGAGGAAGATTAGTTTTGTTTTAAATTATATTCTTTAAGCTTCTGGGAGCCCATCTACTAGGAAGTAGTCAGTAGACTGGATGTAAACACTGGCACTCTGGAGAAAGATGAATGCTCCAACTACCCTTTGAGGCAGAACAGCAGAAAACGTCTCCAGTCCTTAGGTCTCATTTTAAGGATTTCCATCTAATATTTCCATTATAAAAATAAATGATTGTGATATTATGGAATAATCTCTGGGTAAGGGGGGCAGAGAACCGGTTCTAGTCAATTTGTTCATCTATTCATTTTTCCCCCAACAAATATAAATTGAGCAACTCTCATGTGCCAGACACTGCTCAGACTGATGAGGTAGCAGGAACTCAGTTGCTCACCATCTGATTTAGGAGAGAGACTTGAGCAAAACTGATTGCAGTACAGTGCGCTCAGTGCTCAGTAGCCATCTGTACAGGGCTGTGTGAAGATGGATGTGATCCAGGCTGCTTAGGGTTGTGGGGAAGTCAGGGAAATGTGATAGAAAATGAGATGGCTGAGCTGAATCTTTCAGGAGGGAAACAATCCTCCAGGAAGGTGTGAGGGCAGGAACACAGGAAGGGCCTTCCAGAAAGAGGAAAGCATTGCATCTCAAAGCATGTTAGCATGGGATTGGAACAGGTTCTTTGTTGGTGGTGATAGCTTTTTTGGGTTTCTATCGTAGAGAACTGTAAGTACTTTGGCATGGTATGGCATGGGGGTAGGGGTAGAGAATATGAGTAAGTGAATTGAAAAAAGTGGCAGGGATCAGATCATAGGTGGCAGGAAAAATATCAGTAACCTCAGATATGCAGATGACACTACCCTTATGGCAGAAAGCGAAGAGGAACTCAAGTGAAAGAGGAGAGTGAAAAGATTGGTTTAAAACTCAGCATTCAGAAAACTAAGATCATGGCATCCAGTCCCATCACTTCATGGAAAATAGATGAGGAAACAATGGAAACAGTGACAGACTTTATTTTTTGGGCTCCAAAATCACTGCAATGGTGATTGCAGCCAGGAAATTAAAAGACGCTTGGTCCTTGGAAGGAAAGTTATAACCAACCTAGACAGCATATTAAAAAGCAGAGACATTACTTTGCCGACAAAGGTCCATCTAGTCAAGGCTACAGTTTTTCCCGTGGTCATGTATGGATGTGAGAGCTGGACTGTGAAGAAAGCTGAGCGCCGAAGAATTGATGATTTTGACCTGTGGTGTTGGAGAAGACTCTTGAGAGTCCCTTGGACTGCAAAGAGATCCAACCAGTCCATTCTAAGGAGATCAATCCTGGATGTTCATTGGAAGGACTGATGCTAAAGCTGAAACTCCAATACTTTGGCCACCTCATGCGACGAGTTGACTCACTGGAAAAGACCCTGATGCTTGGAGGGATTGGGGGTGGGAGGTGACGGGAACGACAGAGAATGAGATGGCTGGATGGCATCACCAACTGGATGGACATGAGTTTGAGTGAACTCCGGGAGTTGGTGATGGACAGGGAGGCCTGCGTGCTACAGTCCATGGGGTTGCAAAGAGTTGGACACGACTGATCGCCTGAACTGAACTGAACTGAACTCGGCCATAGGGGAACATTGAGAGGTTCCACCTTCCAGAAAAATCACAGTTGCTCTTGTTAGTGGCATGGCAGGTGGGTGGCAGGGGCAAAGGGATGGTTACAGGTAGGCAGGTGCGGGGTCATTAACATTTTCAAATCGCCATGGTTTGTAAAGAGGAAAACAAAGGAATTAAAAACAGTGAGAATGGAGAGTGAGACACAGATCTGAGAGCTAGTGAAGAGGCAGAATTGGTCGAACTCAGTAGCTGATTAAATTTGGAAGATAAAGGTGAGGAAAGGAGCATTGACACGCTCCATGTTTCCAGCGTAAGTGACTGGATGGTCTGTTCCTTCTCCCCAGGATGTATCAAATCAGTCTTCTTCTTTCCATTTGCTGTTGTGTAATCAGTTCTATTTCTGGGGTCCAGATCTCATCATAACTTACCTTGATGACTGCCAAAGCCTCCTCACTGTGACCTCTTGAAGTTATCTACCATACAACATCCAGAGTAATCTATCAAAAATGCAAATCAAATCATAGTTTCTCCCTTACTTAAAACCTTTCACTGCCTCTGCATCTGCTGCAGGATGGAAACCGAAGGCCTTTATCATGACATATAACGGTCTCTAAGATGTGGTCTTTCCAGGAATATTCTTTGTCATTCCCTGCCTGAGACTTTGGACTTAAGCAACCCCTCATATCTTGCAGTATCGCACACAGAGCTATATATTTGCTTGTTCTCTCCCCTCTGAAGTCTTTAGTGTGCCTTCCTTTCTCTGTTTCACCAACACACACACAACCATGCACTCTCCCTGCCCCAACCTCTTTTGCTCTGATGAATAACAGTTCTTACTTTATAACTCAGATTGGGTCTGCAGCTCTGGGAAACTCAGGTCTTGCAGCCTGGATTAGTTTGCCCATATTTTTGGATATTATAGCTCACTGGACCTACCTCTGCAATTGTTCAGCATTTTTTGTTTTATGATCCTGTTTATTTTCTGTTTCTCACCATAATCCAGAGCAGATACACTATCTTCTTGATCTTGTGTCTCAAATGCCTAGCACATTTCCTGGTATATAGTACTTATTTATGGGCCTGTGGAATAAATAAATTAATAAATGAGTCGGCACTACCATTAGCTAGATAGGCGGAACAGGAAGAGCAGACGATTGATGGGGAACTATAAGCTCAGATTTGTACATTTTACAGTTGAGATTCCTGCGAGTCACATAGGGATGGCTATTTCAGGGCAGCCAAATATATCAATCTGGCTTTTAGATACGGGTGTGGGAATTTTTAGCTCATAGTTGGTAGTATATGGTGTGGGGGTGTTTAAGATCATTCATGGTGAAAATATGAGGAGAGAGAAAGGCACAGTTTAGGGCAGTATTTTTGACCACAACCCACAGAAAAAATATTAGTTTTTATTATGCCCCAGAACACATACACGCACACAAATCCATGTATATGTAACTAAAACAAAAATTTTATAGACAGTGATGCCCTCTGATGTATTTTTTTATTTCATTCTGTCTTATCCTATCCTATCATTTCTTTTCTATTTAATAATATGCAAAAGCTGCTGCACATTCTGACTGGCAGTCTGATAAACAGCCCCCTGTAGAAACTGATATTTAAGAAGGAAGAGGAGGGGCTCATGAAGGAGGCTGAAAAAGAAAGCACGGGGGTGGGGGGGCACGAGAAGTGGGTGGCAAATTAGAAGAGAGTAATGGTGAGAGTTGGACTGTGAGGAAAGCTGATTGTAGAAGAATTGATGCTTTTGAACTGTGGTGCTGGAGAAGACTCTTGAGAGTCCCTTATACTGCAAGGAGATCCAACCAGTCCATCCTAAAGGAGATCAGTCCTGGGTGTTCATTGGAAGGACTGATGCTGAAGCTGAAACTGCAATACTTTGGCCACCTCATGCGACGAGTTGACTCACTGGAAAAGACTCTGATGCTAGGAGGGATTGGGGGTGGGAGGAGAAGGGGACGACAGAGAATGAGATGGCTGGATGGCGTCTCTGACTCGATGGACATGAGTTTGGGTGAACTCTGGGAGTTGGTGATGGACAGGGAGGCCTGGCGTGCTGTGGTTCATGGGGTCGCGGAGAGTCGGACATGACTGAGGGACTGAACTGAACTGAACTGAATGTATGTCACAGAAACCACAGGAGGGAACGTTTTTGAGAGAACAGAGGTGTGGTCAGTGGTGTGAGGTGCTGCAGAAAGGTGAAGTGAGACTATCGAATTTGGCAGGGCATATTTGCATTATCCCGGTGGTAGTCAGTTGAGGAATGGGTAGGGGGTGAGAGAAGAAAGGCTAAGCCTAAGCGCTTCTCTGTAAAAATGGAGACTGCCTGGCAGTAGTCTGCTGAGGATTTTCTCATCCTTTATCTCATTTACTCCTTAAAGACATTATTATTTGTGTGCATTTTAGAAATCAGAAGAGTAATTCAAACCTCAGAGAGGTTCATTTAGGTGCCCCGTGGTACCCATCATCACACAGTAAGTTGGAGAACTGAGATTCAAACCTTGGTCAATCCCGACTTTAAAGTCTGTAGTTTTCCAATTGCACTGTAATGGTTAGTCTATTTTTGTAATTTTGGATAAGTAATTTAATTTCTATGGTCACGAGTTTACTAATCTATGTAATTACAGACGGAAAGGGTTGACAAAAATTATAGACTACTGAAATATAGAAAATAAAGAGCTAGCATGTACTCACTTAGCATTATCAATTTAATTTCAAACTATTTTAAAAAATTTATTAGTGTCATAAGAGCATGTGGTAAAAATTCAACTGATGCATAAGGTTAAAAATGAGACAATTATTTTAAACTCATTTTCCATTTGGAGTCTTCAGTGGTCCTGGGAAGAGTTTATTCAATACTTTTGATTTTCTCATTTATCAGTTAAGACTGAATACTTAACTGATTTTAGCATTTTGGTCTTCCTCTCCCTCTCCTTCCCCATAGCCAATGCATAGCGACTGTGTTGAAGATTCAACAGCGATTCAGTGATACCAAAAAGGAATAAAAATGGCACTGAAGTTTAACACTGCTCTTTGTTATATATGAAAGTTAAGAGTACATCTTAAGAGTTCTCATTACAAGGAAAATTTTTTTTTTAATTTTTTTATTGCCTGTGCCAAGTGTTAGTTTTGGCATGTGGGATCTAATTCCTCGACCAGGGATTGAACGTGTGCTCCCCTTGCATTGGGAGCACAAAGTCATAGTCACTGGGCCACAGAGAAGTCCTGGGGGAAAAAAAAATGTTTTTAAACTTTGCATGAATATGAGATGAATGACTGCTATGTTTTATCTAAGGATTGAATCTGTTAAAATGTGTTTTCACCTACCTGCTAGTTGATGTATTTCATTAAAAGATATTTTGATGATTGATTTAAAAAAAAAAAAAAGGCACCAAAGCAGGAGTCAGAAAACCTGGAATTGAGTGCCAGCTTTGTGAATGACTGATTGATCTTGAGCAAGTTATTTTATTTATTTGGAAGGCAGATAAAAGTTTCCTGTGTTTTTCTTAAGGTAACTGAAAGGGGAGTGAGCCACTAAAGGGGGGCCCACATGGAGCGGCCTTACCCAATACTGCTGTCTGTCTTCTAAACACCACAGCCTCTTCCTCTACCTCTATCTCTTCCTCTACTCTGTGGCCGTTTCCAGGCCCACCTGGCCCTGCTGTCCTTCCTTGGGCTATCCTCCTCTGAATACAAAAGGGGGGAAAGTTCTCAGAATCTCACTTCCTGGGCGGAATCTTATGGGCATCCCATGCCTCTCAGTGGATGCCTTCTCTGGAGCGGTGGCAGAGGTCAGAACACGGCTCCCCAGCCCCACCACTTCTGAGTCGAGTGACTTTGGGCATGTCACCTGGTGTCTTTCATCAAGGTTTTTCTTTTGTAAAAGGAGCATAAGGATAATCACTTTCTCCATAAGCTAGGGCTGTTCTGATGCTAAAATGAGATAAAAAGTTAAAAATCCTTTTATCATCATTATGTCTATTGTTAATAATGACTCTTAGAATCATAGATAGGTAGTGCGAGGAAGGACCTTGGAAATTCAGCTGCCACTTTTTAAAGGAGGAGAAACTGAACCTGGAGCAGATCAACTGGTTTACTCAAGGTAAAATGCTTTCCCTTGACCCTGTTTCCAGTGTGGGGACTGAGTATTCTTTAGCTCAGGCTTTAGAAGTCCCAGTCTTCTGTAGGTAGTGACGGACTGTCATGTAAGGATAAACTGTATAGTATAGATGTTGCTATGGCTTGTCACGGGCATCACCGACTCAATGAACATGAACTTGAGCAAACTCCAAGAGACGAAGGACAGGGAAGCCTGGTATGCTGCAGTTCACGGGGTCACAAAAAGTTGGACACAACTTAGTGATTGAACAGCAACAACTACAACAATAATAGCTTGTCAAGCAGAAGGTCCTTACATAAGGACAAATTTAGTTCCTGGAATTGAAACTTTCATGTGTGTACTTTTTGGTTTAATGAAACTGATGTATTGTAAAAGATGAGTACCTTTCTTGTCTGGCCATTATGGAGTCTGCTTTGCTGTGTTCACCTCAAGGTTTCTTCTTGGCTGAACAGGAAGTGTAGCTGAGGTAAGCAAAAGAGAAAGAAAGCCCAGTTTACTCCTAATATTCAGTTAAGTCTCTCAGTTGTGTCCGACTCTTTGCAACCCCATGAATCAAAACACGCCAGGCCTCCCTGTCCATCACCAACTCCCAGAGTTCACTCAAACTCATGTCCATCCAGTCGGTGATGCCATCCAGCCATCTCATTCTCTGTCGTCCCCTTCTCCTCCCGCCCCCAATCCCTCCCAGCATCAGAGTCTTTTCCAGTGAGTCAGCTCTTCTCATGAGGTGGCCAAAGTATTGGAGTTTCAGCTTTAGCATCAGTCCTTCCAATGAATACCCAGGATTGATCTCCTTTAGAATGGACTGGTTGGATCTCCTTGCAGTCCAAGGGCCTCTCAAGAGTCTTCTCCAGCACCACAGTTCAAAAGCATCAATTCTTTGGTGATCAGCTTTCTTCACAGTCCAACTCTCACATCCATACATGACCACGGGAAAAACCATAGCCTTGACTAGACGGACCTTGGTTGGCAAAGTAATGTCTCTGCTTTTTAATATACTATCTAGGTTGGTCATAACTTTCCTTCCAAGGAGTAAGCGTCTTTTAATTTCCTGGCTGCAATCAGCATCTGCAGTGATTTTGGAGCCCAAAAACATAAAGTCTGACACTGTTTCCTCTGTTTCCCCATCTATTTCCCATGAAGTGATGGGACCAGATGCCATGATCTTAGTTTTCTGAATGTTGAGCTTTAAGCCAACTTTTCATTCTCCTCTTTCACTTTCATCAAGAGGCTTTTTAGTTCCTCTTCACTTTCTGCCATAAGGGTGGTGTCATCTGCATATCTGAGGTTATTGATATTTCTCCCGGCAGTCTTTATTCCAGCTTAATATTAGGGAAAACCAATGTTCTTGAATCCCTTGGCCAATGACTACAGAGTAATTGGTGTTTTAAGGATCCATCTTTTAATTCTTGACCTTTAGCCTAGAGCATCTGACCTTTTAAGAACCAAGGACCCTGTGTCACTGTGGAGATTAAGAAGCCTAGTTGCCAGACTGTCCTCTGGTAACTCAATGCCATGGGTATTAGCAGAGCCCTATTCGGGGCTTCCCTGGTGGCTCAGAGGTTAAAGCGTCTGCCTCCAATGCGGGAGACCCGGGTTCGATCCCTGGGTCGGGAAGATCCCCTGGAGAAGGAAACGGTAACCCACTCCAGTATTCTTGCCTGGAGAATCCCATGGATGGAGAAGCCTGGTAGGCTACAGTCCACGGGGTCGCATAGAGTCGGACACGACTGAGCAACGGAACGGAACGGATTCGGGGCCTCCCGGTTTTAAAGCCAGTGGTGCACAGAGCCCTGATCTAAGAAGGAGAAGAGACACAGGTGTGTTGTGGAGACAGGAAGATTCCAGGATGTCTAGAGGTGAAAATGGAAAGGAAGGAAAGGACCAGCAAGTCATTCTGGACAACCCTCAGGAATCTTAATCTGTGTGGACTGGGTAGAGGAGATTCAGAACAAGAACTATAAACTGAAGATTTAAGAAGGAGAAAAGGTCTGGGCTAGGAAGATGGGTGGAAAAGAAAGAGATCTGGGAAATGAAATCTGGAAGCAGGAAAGAGAGAGCCTGAGGATGGCGGAAAGACAAAATCAAGACTCTGGAGCCAAGTCTGCTGAGAGGGTGAGGGTCAAGGAGCTTGAGAGGCTAGGAAACTAAAAAATCCTTCAGGATAGTAGTTCCAGAGGGCAAGGACAGGGAGGAGCAGTGGACTGAATCTGGGAGAGACCAGGAACAGTGAGCTTGGGCAATAGTCTTTAGAGTAGATGGATCCAAGGGGAGATGAGAGCAGATAGGGAAAGGGTTGAGAAACTGTGCCTTGCAGAGGATAGTGACTGGGTGGTGAAGGATTAGGGAGTGCCACCTGCAGAATGTGGGACGTAGGGAAATGAACATGAGTGAGGAGCGGTGTGGACAGAGGGGAAAGGGCATTCAAATCAGGAAATGACTAGGGTTGATGTGCCCTGAGGAAGAAGGAGAAACTGATGGGGATGGTGAGGAGAAGGAACAGTGAGAAGACACGCCAGGGAAGTTAGTATTGAACCCATGAGAAGGGGGTGGCTTAGAGTTAGCAATGGAGGCATAGAGTGCCTGAATGTTTTTTCTTTTTATTCCTTTTTCTTTTTTTTTGATTGTGTTGCAAGTCATGTGGGATCTTAGTTCCCTGAGGGATCTAACCTACCCCCCTACATCGGAAGTGCAGAGTCTTAACTCCAGGACTGCCAGGGAAATCATGAGAAAGCCTGGATTTTAAAGAGAAGAGTGTTGAACTAGAGAGGAAATACCAGAAATTACATATTCGGGGGGAAAACCTAGGTGAAGCTGAGAGAACATTTTCCAGCAAATTCCCAGAAAGATCTGGTGGGATGTGTCAGCCTACGTCCTCTTCTTTTGTTCGACACTGCTAGCTTCCTCATACTTTTTGACCAAACAGAGCATTTCATATCCTTGGAGATATACTCTCTGGAATTTTCTAGTCAGCTGAAAAAGATGGGAGATAGAAGCAACCAGGAAGGAGAGATTCTATCTCCAGATTCTTCAGCATTCCTCAGACCACCTCCCTCCACCCCTCACAAGAGTTTGACCTTGGTATCTCCACTGTGACCTTGAGTACCCATTGGAAGTCCAGCCCATTTTTGAAATAGATTAGTTCTAGGTCTACTTTCCAGGAAGCTTGAAAGGGCTGGATATCCCAGTGGGACTGAGTTAGACCTGGAATGGTATTTGAAAGTTGGTTGTTGTGATCACAAAGTTTGCTCTCTATTTGTACTCCTTTCGCTTGATTACAGGCTGTTATTACCTGGATTATCTCACTTCTTTCTACGTAAAGAACAGGGAAAAGATGGGGAGGGAAAAAGCAATCTACAGTCATGCTCCTTGACTGAAAGTGAAAAAGTAGAAGTTGCTCAGTCATGATCTTCCCGACCCAGGGACTGAACCCAGGTCTCCTGCATTACAGACAGATTCTTTACTATCTGAGCCACCAGGGAAGTCTTGACTGAAGAAGGAAGGAAATAGAAGGCTTTAGGAACACACATACTTCATTATCATAGGTTGGAAAAATGCATGAAAGAAATAGACAAATGACAGGGAGCAAGGCCCAATAAAGATGCAGTGTCTGGAGAAGAACCAAAGACCCTTTGCTTGCCTATGGGTATGTTCCCATTGCCTTCTGTAAAGAGTAGGGAATTAGGAACTGAGCACCTGTAACTTCTGCAGAGCGGGACCTAGCCCCACAGGCCTGACCTTGCAAAACACCTTTCTCAACCTGCCTGGAAGGTGCTGACAAGAGGAATGAGATGGGCTGGTTCTTAGGGGTGAGAAAATAAGATAGCTGTTGGGGACATTGGAAAATGGTATATGGAAACCACTTCGGGAGAATGTGCCCATGTCCATATGAATGGATAAGATTTGGGACACTGTAGGGACTAGATGGTGGAGAAGGCAATGGCAAGCCACTCCAGTACTGCTGCCTGGAAAATCCCATGGATGGAGGAGACTGGTAGGCTTCGGTCCATGGGGTCGCTAAGGGTCGGACACGACTGAGCGACTTCACTTTCACTTTTCACTTTCACACATTGGAGAAGGAAATGGCAACCCACTCCAGTGTTCTTGCCTGGAGAATCCCAGGGACGGGGGAGCCTGGTAGGCTTCCGTCTATGGGGTCACACAGAGTCGGACACGACTGAAGTGACTTAGCAGCAGCAGCAGCAGCAGGGACTAGATGAAAGTATAGTGTGTAAAGGCTGTACTCGCCAAACTGTTCCATTGTCCTCCTCCATCTGATATCCTTTAGCATTTAAAACATGGATTTGTTGGTATAGGTATAGGGAAGCTGTGAGCAGGGCCAAGATAGGATGTGGGATTTAATTGTATTTGTTTCTGGGCCAGCGGGAGAAGTTTCTGGCATTTACCACGTGTATCCCAGCAACACTTTATGAATGAAATAAGGTATGAGCATCACCAGTGTGTCTGTGGGGTCAGAGGGTGGTATTCAATTAGAGGCATGAGTAATGCTTGAGTCATAGATCTTTGGAGAATTCAATCAGTACAAAAAAATTTTTTTGGAAGGAGAATGTACTCATCTTCTTAAGGGTTTACATAAACACAAATGACATACCTAGCTTAGAGAAGAAAAAGATGTACTGTCTTTAATCATTTTGATGGCTTAACCTTATCTTTCCTTCCTCTTTAAAAACTACCACTTTCTTTGATTGTTTCCCTCCTTATTTTTAATTTAGAAACCTAATTGAGAGACATTATTCACACTTATCAAGAAGGTTTATCTGATTGATGGATTTAAAGTGAAATAATAGACGTCAGAAGAATGTCTCTTATTTGACAAAAGCCCTTGGACAAAGTCCAGCATATTTTTGTTGATATAGGATATAAGCGTAAAGGGTCCTGGAGAGACGCTTGTTGGGGAGGGGTGTTTCTTTGCTAGAATGGAGAGGTTGAGGTGGGGAGTAACGGGGAGAGATAAAGGTAGGGTGTTCATGAAGAAGGAGGCAACTCAGGCAAGATAGTCAAGAATTATAACTCATGGGACAGAGGAAGGAGGGGGATGACATCTTGAAGTCTCAGCTCATCTTTCTTTTTTTATTGCCCCCAGTTTACAATGAGGAAAAGGAAGATTGAGAAGTTAAGTCACGTTCTCTGAGTTTTGAAGCAAGCAAACTACACAGCTTGCTACTAAAGCTGGCTCTTTGGCTGGTGTGAACCTGGAGAATCAGCGCCTTATTGGGTGGGCAATAAGACTATTTCCATCCTCCCAGGTGGCTCAGTGGTAAAGAATCTGCTTGCCAAGCAGGATACACAGGTTTACTCCCTGGGCTGGAAAGATCCCCTGGAGAAGGAAATGACAACCCACTCCAGTATTGTCGCCTGGGAAATCCCATGGACAGAGGAGCCTGCTGGGCCTTGGACAGGATTTAGCAACTGAACAGCAACAAACAGCAAGACCAATTCCATCTTTTCCTGTCCGTCTTTCAGAGTAGTTCCTGGATTAGAATTTACCTGCAGGATCCTTGAGGGTGGGACCATGCCATTATTATCTCTCATCATTGTATGCCCTAGCCCCAAGTGCAAACATTTCAAATGGTGACTGAAGGTCTGGAGGGAGTTGGAGAACTGGAGCTGTTCATTCAGGTTGTGGAGAACACATGATCTCTTAAGGTAGTGAAGCTTTGGGCAAAATGCAGGACTGATAGATTTCTTGGGTATGGGGTTCAATCGCTATGAAGAGCAGAGGATGTGTCGTGTCTCAGAGAATATTGACTGAGTCTGGTGGGAAGTATCCCAATAACCTAGACTTTCCTTTTCCTCATGCCTATGGGGCTCATGGCTGGCCTGAGCATCGAGCTTCCCTTTACAAGCACGTAGACCTCCTGATGAGTTCCCTGACTAGCACCTTGGTCCTAGTCACTCAAAGTAGTACAGTTTTTGGCCAGCACCAAGTTCTGTGTGTCAGATTCTTGGAGTTGTCTCGGGTAAATGTATTAAGAATGGTGCAGTCTGTGCCTCCCTGCTTTAGGTTTGTAATATGCATAAGCAGTTTTACTTTTCTGAGCTCCTCTCTCTAGGTCCTAGACGAAAGGCAAGCTTGATTGGAGTGGCTGCTTTTCCCCAGGTGTTAGACTCTTCCCTTTGCATCCCAGCCTGACTGAATCACCTTGCTCCCTGTTGCTCCCTGATCCCATCATTGGGCTATAGGAACGGGTAGGGAAGTATGAGCTATTACCCTAGGATACAGTCTTAGAAGGGCCCTTCAAGATCTTCTGATTGAAGCCCTTCATATTGTCATGCTCTTCACTTGGCCATCACCTGTATCTTGAGCTATAATTGGAGGCAGGGGGCAGTGACCAGAGCTGTAGCCCTAGAAGCACACACTGAGACTGGGGAGAAGGGGGTTCTGAGCCAGCACCTTACTCTAGTTGTAACCTTTTGAGTGGGAGTGGGGTCATGAACACTGAATTGGAGTCTTTCGATCAATGTACTGTTGGGAACACAGAGGCCAGTTGTCCCCTGATGTGTCTGGGAATCAAATAGGATAAAATGAGCTGAAGTTGAGGTTAGAAGGACTTAGATTAGACTTTCAGAAGGATTGGCATATTGGAAACAGTGATTGTGGCATTGTTTTCTCTAGGAGGCTTTTAAAAATAGGAACTGTTTTATTTGATCTGGGGTAGGTATGGAAGTCTTTATGTAAGGTTATGGAGTGATGGTCAGTTTGATTGTCTGGGGTCACCTCTAGCAAGCCCAAACAGCTGAGAAATCCTCATTCTTTAAATAAGACAGTCCTGGGAGGAAAGAAAGGCAGACTTGGAGCTGGGGAAGGTGGGGGAAGGGAAGCAGGTATTCGTGGAGGGTTGCTTGAAGACCATCTGTGTTTCATTACAGAGCTGCCACACTCACCCGCCCCCCGTGTGCCCTTCTTCCCACCTTCCCTCTCTCTCTGTCTCTCTCTCAAACACACAGACCACTGCTCCGTCTCCACTCCCGTCCTTAATCCTAGAGAGGATGCTGAAGGAACATCACATCAGACTCCCGTTCCCTCTTCCCCAGGCTCCATAGATACAGCTCTCAAAGCTGAGGACTGTACCGTCTTCGTCTTCTGGAGCCCAGTTTCCCTGCTAGTCTCTGCTGCTGCCGTTTGCACGGTTTCTTTACGGAGGCAGCTTCTTTGTCTCGGGATCGAGGGTTTTCCTAAATCTCCCAGCTTTGCCCAGCCCCTGTCTGAGAATAGCTGGACTGGGATGAAACCACAGTGAGGGAGAGGGGTGAGGTAGAGAAGGCTTCGGGTTTTCTCTGCTGGACTGGGTGCACTCTGCTTAATTAGCATGAGAATAGAAAGACGTTCTCCCTACCTCCCTTAGGGATGGAGAGGAAAGAAGAGCAAAGACTCTAGCTCTGTCCTACTCCATCAGAGATTCTGGGACTGGGGAAATGACCACTTTCACATTCCTCCGATCCTCTGAGGACCCCAAGACCCACGGTACTGAGAAAAGCTTTGATGGAGCCGGCTGGTGGATCTCCACTCCAGATTTTCCAGCTGTCCCTGTCCCCCCACCGCTCAGAGAGCAGGATGCTGAGATGGCTCGGTGATGCAGAAGGTATGTGCTTTTTCAGTTCTGGTGCTGATGCTGTGTGTGTGGTGAGGTCTCTGTGGCGCAATGGACGAGCGCGCTGGACTTCTAATCCAGAGGTTCCGGGTTCGAGTCCCGGCAGAGATGGTCACCTGGCAGGTACCTCTTTTATTTTATGTGCTGTCATGCTGGGCTGATAGCTGTATTTATTCCTCCCTGGGGGCTCTGGGAGGGGAAAGAAAACCCCTTTCCTTGGGAATCCTGGACCTCCCCTCTTTTTCTGTCTCCTCCCTCTTTGTTCTTTCCCTGTTCCTCCCTTATTAATTTTCTATTGTCTGGTGAAGGCTCAGATGCCTGTTACATCTCTCCGCTCAGCCTGACACAGCCTTTGAATCCTTTGCTTCGCAGAAAAATCACTGGCAAAGAGTGACCGGGATGCCTGGCCATAGGTTTTGAAACCACTATGGCTCTGAGCGCATGAAAAGGCAGATCATCCCATATGCTGATAAGGAAAAGTCCAATTGTCCTCTAAGGTAACACTCACCTTGACCAAGATGGGTCAGGAGGTGGATGGGGTCCTGCAGAGGGTGATTTCCTGTGCTATCTTTGTCGGCTATCCTTTTGTATTCCAAAGGATAGGCTTTTTGTGTGTGCTAAAGCTCATCACCCACTTCCTCATCTACAAGGTGAGAGGTAATCATTGTTCTTCGTCTCAGTGGAATAAACTACACAGCAGCACGCTAATTAGCAGCAGCAGACGAACTTGTCCCCAGAAAGTCAAGGTCTTATACGTCAATGGTCTTGACTGTAAAGTTCGCAGCCTTTCCTGCTTGCCGGACGGGCTTTGAGGTTTGTATCGGAACGTTTTTTCATAGTTCTTGGTCTCCAGCAGGCAGTTTTCTCATAAACTCTCTCCTCCTGCATCCACTTCAGCTCTCTTTCCCTGGTTCATCTAATGGGCCGTGTTCAGGAAGACGGGGAGCTTGGTCGAATTGGTTTTCTATTTTGGGCTGGTCTGGCTCTCTCCATTTCATTTTGCAGCCTCTAGTCTATTAGCTAGAGGGAACTGCCTGGGCCGGGAACTGACCTCCACCTCAGGTGAACTCAGGAAACCTGAGGAGACTCACCTCTCCTCCTGACTGCTGGGGAGTCAGAATCGCAACCCAGGGCTCTGGACAGGTGACCAGAGGACACAGCCAGCTGTCACTTGTGCTCTAAAGAAGCTGGGGTGGGGTGAGATAGGAGAATCCAATCCATGCTAAGAAGTGGGGAATCGATACGGCAGACAGGGCTCTGGAAGGAGATTGATATTTTTTTTTAGCTTGGGGACTTGTGCATGTTTGCAGCAAACTGAAACTCCTGCAATTCTTTTGAAGTTAGTCTGGTACTTTTAAAGGGACTTAGGAATCTTGCATTAAGAACCAATACAGCTTTACCTTCCTGAGTTACTTTGATGGAACACTAGTTCTGATATTAACTCTTTCCTGACAGCCATGATGGATATGGCCTTTGGACTTGAAATCCCTGGACAGCCCTTCTGGAGCCTTTTATTTTTAGCTCAGTTATCCTAGGTCTTTCTGCTTTAAGGTCAGGCCCGAAAGGAAAAATTGGTCTGTGTGTGTGGATGGAGGTATGGGCGGTTGTAGGGAAGGAGTCTACAGAAGAGGCATTTTGGAGTTTTCAGCCATAATCCAGAATACTACCTACAGCTCTCTAGTCCACCCCTCACTCCCCTTCATCATTCTATTATAATGGTGCAAAGTGACAGGGTTGTCCCTCTAGCACTGTGAAAGTTCGGGACAAGGTTATACATTCATCATGGCTCACTCTAAGCTTTTCTCGATTCTGGATGCTCTCTATGAATGTATTCTTTATGAAATGTAGTCTTTATGAAATTGTGGGAGCTGGGATGGGATATGTGCCCAAGTAGGCAGTGAATTGAGATTCGTTTAAGTGCTTGATCAGGGTGCAATGTAGCCAGCTCCTCAGGTCAAGTTTTGTATCAGTGAGAATTTAACTCCACAGATAATCCCTTGAACCTGATTGTAGCATGACAGTGGTTTCCATTTTTTAACTTGGAATCAGAAGATCCTGGTTTAAGTTGCAGCTTTGCCAAGTTTCCAAGCCCCTCTGATCTTTAACTTGCTTATTTATTAAAACAAAATTGTACTATCTGTCTTCTGAATGTGAAAATGAATGAGAAAGGCCATTGTGCAGCTCTATATAGCTCTGTAGAGCTGTGTACAAGCATATAGGTTTTCTTAGTGTGGGAGTTGCTTTGGTCTCACTCCTCTGCATGGAGAAAAGGCACCTGGCCAGAGAGTAGGGAAATGAAAAGCTCTGAATGATCAGCCCCTGCGTGGAACCTCCAGGGTGGCTGTATGCCACCAGCTGGGGCTCGTACTGACCTGTGCTACCCTGACAAAGAGGATGGAATGGGCTTTCTAGCTGGTGGAGTCCTTCAGAGGGCAGATGGCCCCTCTGTGCCTTACGTAGGTGACTTCATCTCAGCCAGGTAGGTAGAGGTCCCTGCTGGCTACACCACTGAAGGGAACTAAAAGCTTCGACTTATTTAGATATCACCCAGCTTTTAGCTCCCTCAGTCTCTGAGAGGTGATGTTTTGGGAACTTGTAGAAGAACATCACCAGGACCAGTGGCAAGATTTTCCACATTGGTAAAAATTCCTATATATGTGCTAGCAACATTTTTCTTAACACAAGAGAGAATTTTTAATTTATGACTATCATAAGTATTACATTTTAAAGATACTCAGAATATAAAATAGAAATGGGTGGATTTTTTTTTTTTTTAATAAAGTCACGTCACTGTAGGACTCAAATGCTTCACAGGTGCTGAAAATGACCATTAATTACAAAGTGTTCAGGCAGGATATGTCTTATTTATTATTGTATTCTCACTGCTTGAAATATGGTCAGCATTTGATGGATATGTTTGAAAGAATTAATGCTGACTTAGATTGGCTATAAATTATGTAGATAAGAAAGAGAAAGAGTCATAGCTCCTAAGGATCAGGAGCACAGGCAATGTCTTCTTGCAGTAATTCATCCACTTTACAAATATTTATCAAGCACCCACTTTATGCCACTTTCCAGGCACAGGGATCCAAAATAGCATTTCCCACTTCCCTCATGGAGTGCATATTTCTGTGACAGAGACGAAGAATAGGTAGGTAAATAATATTATGGTAGAATTGTAGGTAGAGATACCTGCTGGAGGAATTGATGATAAAAGAGTGATGTGAAGCCTGGTGGTCACGGAAGACTTTCCCAGGAGGTGGCATGTGAGTGAAGAGTAAATGAAGCAAAAGCGCTCGATAAAATCAGGTGATGGGCATTCCAAACAGAGAAACAGCAAGAGCAGAGGGCCTGAGCTTGATGACTTTGAGGGAAAGCACACAGCTTAGTGTGGCTGGAGCAGAGACAGCGATGAAGAGAGTCAAGCTCAGAGATTAGTATGGGACGTGCTGGAACTTCTAGCAGTGCAGTGGTTAAGATTCCATGCTTGTAATAAAGGGGCATGGGTTCAATCCCTGATTGGGGTACTAAGATCCCACATGCCATGGTAGTGTGGTTAAAAAAAAAAACATGGGCATGTCATACAGGATAATGTGCTCAACCCCATCACAGCCAACTCTGCCTTGTGCATTAAGTCTAGTATCGCCTCATTTTCCTTTACTATCCTGCAATGAAATTTATAGGTAATACAACTTATAAGGATAATTAAAACAAATCAACAAAATATCCTTTTTTGAAATATAAGGAAATGTAATAAATGCTATGTATTTTAATACATAAAGGCCACACTAGCAGTGTTATACCTATATGAAGAATCACCTCCAATGCAAAAAAAGTGCAGGTATATTATAAATATCACAAAGAATATCAATCATCAGCAGTGTTGTGGTTTTCCAAAATGGTGCACACTTGTTGATAAATTTATGATCAAAACAAATTAAATATGCTTGCAAAGCATGCACCATTTTGCATTCCTCAATATTTTAGGAAATTTTAAACCATGCAGAAAACTGTATTTATGTGGAAAAATGAGATAGACTTTAGGTTTAGATACCAGCAACTAGCCTTTCAGTAGGTCATTCAAAAGAAGTACACCCCATGGGGCAAGTCTTAGTGTGAGATGCATCTACACATTGCAGGACACACAGATCGCAGGTGCCCTTCCTCTCTGTAGCTAGTAGTGGTCCCCAATCATTACAGAAACAAAGCAAAAAAAAAAAAAAATGCTCCACCAGATTTTCAAATCAGTACCTCAGGGCTATTGCAGACCAAGTGGTAAGTCTTGTAGATCAAGCTTTCCTTCATGCTAATGAAAAGTCATTGGTGGATTTGAGCAGAGGAGTGGAGGAATCTGATTTATGTGTTAAAGGGCTAATTTTGACTGTTGGTAAAGAATAGCCTGTGTTGGGGAGAAGGGAACGTTCTCTGGTCTACTGGACACAACACCTTTTGGAAGCAGCCGGGTGTGGCACTGTGGTTCCCAAGTGACACCACTAGAAATGAAGGGTTTTATAACATTGTCCACCTACAAAAGTGATCTGTCATTTCTGGAGAGCTAGCCTGGCATGGATCATTTATATTTTGTCTACGAACTAGTTAGTTTATTGTCCTTACAATGATTCCACTTACTAGCAAAACTGTTCATTTTTGTTTGCATTTAAAAGCCATAGGAAATGGAACCTACTCTCCTAAATATGATTTCAGTGTTTATGTCTTTTTTCAGTTCCTATAAATTATAATGGAACAGAACGTCTTTAAACTTCTTTGTGTCCTCCTTGGAAGATGTATCTTTTTGCTTCTGTAATGTAATGTTGTCCTGTGATGGTTCTACTGAGAGAATGGACGGTGGGTGAGACACAGAGTCTTATGATACGAGAAGCTGGAAACACAAGCTAGCGGAGGAAACAACTGTGTGGGGATGGCGCGGACCTGGGTCTGCATCAGAGGTCTTGCTGTCTGCTTGTGCAACTTTGGGCATGCACTAGGTTTCCTGAGCCTTGGCTTCCTCTTCTAGAAACTGAGCCGACTAATATCTAGAATTAAATAAGGTAAAGTGGAAAAGGGTCTGGATAGGTAGATCCATAACAGGTGCAGAAACAAACTAGCTTCCTTTGTTTACCGATGGTTTGTCCAACCAGCCTTCTTCAGATTGAGCATTTCAAGCTAGTTTCTTGGAGCTCATGTGTGAGGCTCTGGGAGACTTAGCCATAGACCACGTGTCTCCACACCTTGAGAATGCTTGGGCATAGTGGAGTGCTAGAGGGAGTGAGAAATGCATGATGCATCTTACAGCAGTCACCGCCAAGAGGACTGTCTGTCTCCTGCGCTCACTGGGATGCTCTGGACTTCTCTCTGGGGCTCTGAGCATAGAAGCCTGCAGGAATCATTAGTCCAGTTCTGGGAACAAGGTTTCACAGGCCCCATGGAGAGGGTCACGTGAAGTCTTTTCAACTAGGAGAAATGCTGAGCTTTAAAGCCAGGTGTGAGGACCAGGGTGTCCAGAGAACAGACAGGTTCCTGGGGAGCTGGGAGGAGATAGGGGCCCAGAGGTTGGCTGCTGTATTCCTGGCCAGGGCACTTTCTGGGAGTTGCCTGCCATGGACCCAGCCCAGTCCTGAATTTTGGAGTAGCATCATCTGGGAGTTGCTAACAACCCCTGATAATCTTCCTTTTGCTACATCTATAGTCCACTTTTGAGGAGGGACATAGTGCCATCCAAAATAGCAGACAATTTAGAACCAATTATGCCTATTTTGAAGGAATATGCAGCTTATTTTCTTTTCTAATTATGCACAAACTTCCAACAGTACTTTAACATTTTTTTACTTAACTGTGCCCCTAACAGTGGAGGAGAGTGATTTTTTTTACCCCTAGTGATTTTTTTTACCTCTCAGGAGGCAGAGACTAAAGTGGTTTTTGACAAGTACAACATTTCTTTGAAGTCTCATGCTTTATGCTATATTTTAGTAGAGTTTTGGGGTTCTACTTCATTATATCTGCAATTTTAGGTACATAAATAATTGTCTGGCTGCAAACTTTATAGTAAAAATAGTGCCTGGCATGTCCCACATATGAGTATCTGGTATATACTAGTTATAAAAGCACAGAAATATATTGATATTAAAAACGAGTCTGTGACCCCTGAGTATTCACTCAGAGATGACGGGGGATGCCGCCTGGAGACAGGTTAAGTAGACAGAAACCTGACAGAGAATGAACATCCATTCAGTTACTCATCAACAAATACTTACTGAGCGCCTACAATGTGCTCAGCATTGAACGAGGTGCTGGCGGGATGCAAGGGTGAACAGAGAGGCACAGATCATCACGCAAATACATTGTAGAATTGCAACTCCGAATGAAAGGGCAGACGACAGAGAAGAAGACCTTTATGGTGGGGGGAGCTGACCTCCTCGGAGGGGCCAAGCAAAGCTTCTTCCAGGAAAAATGTCTCTTGGCTTGACTCTGAAGATCAGTAGGAAATAACCAGGCAGAGAATGAAGGAGAGGGCTTTCCAGACAGAGGAGCAGGGAGCACAAAGGTCGCATAGTGGCAGAGAGAATAAATGGCTAAAAAGTGAGTGTGGTTTGACCAGAGAGGCAGGCAGAAAGAGGCGTGAAGTGAAATTGGAGGGAGACAGGAAGCTGGCCCACAGGGCTTTGTCACGACTGTAGGGCTCTGTCTTTATCCGAAAAACAGGGCGAAACCACTGAAGGGTTTTAAGCCAAAGAATAACGTGATTAGCTTTGCATTTTAGAATGATTGCTCCAGCTGCTGTTCAGAGGACAGGGTGGAAGGGTGCCAAGACAGACACTGGAGCTGAAGAGCAGTTCAGTAGTCGTTGTAAGAAGTGAGGTTAGCTTGGATTGGGCCATGCTGGTGCTGGTGTAGTTAGAGAAAAGTAGATGGGTTTCAGAGATATTTAGGAGCAAAAATGTCCAGGATTTGCTCGTAGATTGGCAGTGGTACAAAGAGGAAGGAGCTGTCAAAGGTGACTCCAAGATTCCTGGCTTGCCTACTGTTGACCAAGACAGGAGAACCGTGCAAGGCCAGGTTTGGGGGGGTGAGCTCGGCTCTGAGCTTCTAACTTTGAGGTGCTTTGAAGCTGAGAGCTGGGTCCGGGTCTGAATCAGTGATTTAATTTTGGGAGTCATCTGCATGTTGGTGGAATTTGAAGCCGCAAGTGTGAATGAGGTCACACAAGAGAAAGAGAGTAGAGTGAGATGGACCTAAGAATGAGCTAAGAAAAACTCTACTGTTTGAGGGCACATAGAAAGAGAGAAGCAGTGGCAAGGGAAGTAGGAAGGAAACCAGAATACCATTTCTGAATTCAGAGGAAGGGAGCATTTAAGAAGCGACTTGACTGAGTACCACGTGCCACTGCAGAGCCAAGAATAAGCAGAACTAAACTTATCTGTTAGAGTAAGATATGTGAGAACCGGTGGCAGGTTTTTTTCACTTTCTATGGAGTAAAAGGGCAAGAAACCAGATTGGGGTGCAGAGGGAAGGGGAGGGGAGGACGAGGAGAGAACACAGAAAGGCCACTCTTAGAAGTCTGGCTGAGAAGGGGTAAGGAGGCTGGTAAGCTGGAAGGCAAGAAGAGCCAAACAAGAATGTCTTTCTTGTTTTTTGTTTTTTTTTAAACTTTTCACTTTGGAAATTTTGAAATGTAAATAAATTCAGCAGAGTAGTATTATGAACCCTCATGTATCCATCACTTAATTTCAGCAGTGATTGACTCATGGTCATACTCGTACCTTACATCCACCCATTTTGTCTATGTTGTCAGTGGAGAGACCTGAGCTGTTTGAGAAACCCCTGGGGAGGAAATCGCTGAGACAGAGAATCTGAACAGTCAGGAGAGAGAAATCGAGAAGAAAAGCTTAAATGACGCTTAGGGTTTCTGAGAAAGTGGGAGGGGCATAGGATGTAGAGCATGCTAAGAGGGAGTCACGTTGGCACCTGGAGAGCCACCTTCTGTCTTGCTGAAGGAAGGAAAGAGGGCAAGGTGGTAGGATGGGTGCAGATGTAGATTTGCTTGTTGACGTCTGGAAGATGAGACAGTTTCACCTATTGATGGAGGTGGCTCCTCCTCCTCCTCTTCCTCCTCCTTATCCTTTTAAAGTAAGTGATCATGGCATCTTCTGAGAGTAATTGGGAAAAGAGGATGTTGGTGTTTAAAGAGAGCATAGAAATCTGGGTTAGTTATTGTGGAGAGAGAGAGAATGCTGATGTAGCAGAGAAGTGTGGAATATTTACTAGATGGCATTAAAGGACCAATTCGGAGGAGATAGACTGGCTCAGAGAAACAGATCCAATTTCACATACATATATATGTATATTTGTATGTTTGGCTTGTTAATGTGAGCCTTCATAATATGTTGTTACTGTAGTCCCCAGTGGAAGAATGTGTTTAGGTACAATGTGTTTACGTGTTCCACAGAGTACATGGACTCCACAATCTCCTGAGTGTGTAAGCAGAATATATATAAAGGGAAGTGATTTTAATTCTTAAAATGTAGGTGTGTCTAACCTGGAGAAGGAAATGGCAACCCACTCCAGTCTTCTTGCCTGGAGAATCCCCATGGACAGAGGAGCCAGGCGGGCTACAGTCCATGGGGTCGCAGAGACTGAGAGAGGAAGCACAGCATAGGTGTGTCTAACGGGACACTGGAGCTTGTGTTTCACATTAATTGGTTCAGGGCGCCACCTGCTGGACATCTTACTTAACAATGCCAGCCTGGGTTTTCTGACGCAAAATCTAAAATCTTTTCTCTCTGAAGTCAGTGTTCTTGCACACAACATTTCCTTTGTGACATGTGAGCTTCATTTATTAGATACTCTTTTACTTTTTTATTTGTGTGTCAAGTCACAGACATTAAACGATGTTCTTTTCTGACTTGATTTTGGTCAAAGATCACATCTATCCCATTTCAATGCATGTTCTGTCTGTAAATCTCATCCATGATCCATATACAAAAGAAGAGAAATAAAATGTCAGACTTATCTGAAACAGCATGAGTGAGGAGCAGATTATTGGTTAAAGGTGTATAAAGCATAAGAGATAGAGTCCAATTTTATCCAGATTCAGTTCAGTTCAGTTCAGTCGCTCAATCGTGTCCGACTCTCTGCAACCCCATGAATCACAGCACGCCAGGCCTCCCTGTCCATCATCAACTCCCAGAGTTCACTCAACTCATGTCCATCGAGTCGGTGATGCCATCCAGCCATCTCATTCTCTGTCGTCCCCTTCTCCTCCCGCCCCCAACCTTTCCCAGCATCAGAGTCTTTTAAAGTGAGTCAACTCGTCGCATGAGGTGGCCAAAGTATTGCAGTTTCAGCTTTAGCATCAGTCCTTCCAATGAACACCCAGGATTGATCTCCTTTAGAATGGACTGGTTGGATCTCCTTGCAATACAAGGGCCTCTCAAGAGTCTTCTCCAGCACCACAGTTCAAAAGCATCGATTCTTCGGCGATCAGCTTTCTTCACAGTCCAACTCTCACATCCATACATGACCACGGGAAAAACCATAGCCTTGACTAGACCATGGTCTTGCCAACCATAGACCTTGATTGGCAAAGTAATGTCTCTGCTTTTTAATATACTATCTAGGTTGGTCATAACTTTCCTTTCAAGGAATAAGCATCTTTTAATTTCCTGGCTGCAATCAGCATCTGCAGTGATTCTGGAGCCCAAAAAAATAAAGTCTGACACTGTCTCCACTGTTTTTCCATCTATTTCCCATAGATTAAGAGATGTCTTATTTAGGAATCCCTCAAATTCAGATGCTGTCCATAGTTTCCTATCACAAATTCTTCTCTTCTAGGTTCTTAAAGTAAAATATGTATTTCTCTATAGTTTCCAAACTGACCCCTCAGGAAACCAGTCTGCTATAAAGTATCCTTTTCATGGTCTATCTTAATCTGAATCCATTATCATTCAAAACTTTTCTCCAAGGTTTTTAGGTGACACCATTAAGCTGCTTCCAGTTTCTAGGTTTTTGTCAAATAGTTCTTTTCCTTTGAATTAAATTACTCTATGGGAGAGTTCTGGGATAAATCACTCTTTTTTATTAGTTTTTTAAAAATTTCGCTTTCATTTTTAGTTGGAGGATAATTATTTTGCAGTCTTGTGATGGTTTCTGTCATACAACAGGAACCAGCTGCAGGCACACACATGTCCCTTCCTTCTTAAACCTCCTACCTCTCTATCGCACCCCCCAGGTTGTCACAGAGCTGGCGTTGGGTTCTTTGCACCATACAGCAAATTCCCACTGGCTATCTGTTTTACATGTGGTAATGTATATGTTTCAATACTGCTGTCTCAAGTCATCCCACCCTCTCCCTCCCCCACTGTGAACAAAAGTCTATTCTTTCCGTCTGAGTCTCCTTTGCTGCCCTGCACATAGGCTCATCAGTGCCATCTTTCTAGATCCCGTATATATGCGTTAGTATGCTGTATTTGTCTTTCTCTTTCTGACTTACTTCACTCTGTATAATAGGCCCTAGGTTCATATACCTCATTAGCACTGACTCAGATGTGTTCCTTTTTACAGTTGAATGATATTCCCTTGTATAGATGTATCACATCTTCTTTATCCATTCTTCTGTCGAAGAACATCTAGGTTGCCTCCATGTCCTCACTCTTGTAAATAGCTGCAGTAAACTAGTGCTTCAGTGAACATTGGGGTACATGTGTCGTTTTCAATTATGGTTTACTGAGAGTGTATGCCCAGTAGTGGGATTTCTGGGTCATATGGTAGTATTATTCCTAGTTTTTAAAGGAGTCTCCATACTGTACTCCACAGTGGCTGTATCAATTTGCATTTCCACTAACAATGCAAGAGGGGTCCCTTTTCTCCCCACCCTTCCAGTGATGGATAAATCACTCTTAATTACTTCTTTTCCTGTAATTCAGTCAACTCTTAATTATGGTCATTTTTTCATATACAAATAATCATGATTCACAGGGAATTTAGAGAAATGCCAGTATAAAGTACTGAGTTATTCACAAGAAAAGCAGCATTTGTTCATTTAGTCAGCCAGCCCTCATTAAGTGCTTACTGTGTGCCAGGAACTTTGGGAAGCAACGGGGGATGTGGGGAACAAGACAGACATGATTCTGATCCTTAGAGAGCTCACTGTACAGTGTGGAAAGCAGACATTGATTATAGCATCCCAGCATGTTCTGGTGAGCCCTCTGCTAAAAGAAATACAGAGAATGTCATGAAATGTCTGGAAGGCTGAGAGTCATGGAAGTCTCCCTTGAAGAAGTGGTGTGAAGCCATGGAGGAAAGGGAGGACAAACAAACTCCAGGAAGGCCATGGGATCGGAGCCAAATGCTGAGAGCCAGATTATGGATGGGCTGATAAATCTTTTTAAGAAGTTTGGACTTTATTAGAAGAACAGATACCAGCAATGAAAAATTTAAAGTTTGTGTATGAATGGCAGCAGGGGTGGCCACACTCAGATCTGTATTTTGGAAAGATTATTCTAGCTGAAGTTTGGAGAAGCTCTGGAGGGAAAACCCTGATGGGACATAAGTTTCGAGGTATGTGTGATGTGGTGTTGGCTTACATTAGGACAGTGGAGAAGGAGGCACGTGAGTGACTCTGAGAGATATTTAGGATGTTGAACAGATAAGACTTGGTGGAAATTGGTTGTAAGGCGTCAAAGGAAGAGACGAGTCCAGGATGGCTTCCATCTTTCTAGCTTGTCTGCCCCTTAGTGAGACAGCAAGTACTAGACAAGATGTAGATTCTCCAGGCCAGAGAAGGGAGTATTCCCCCTTGGACATGTTGAATTTGAGGTGTCTAAGGTGTATTGGTAGATATGTCTAGTGAGCAGTTAGATACATGAGCCTGCGGCACTGGAGAGGAATCTGGGCTGGAGATACAAGTCCGGATGATCAGCCTGCTGAGAGTAAATTGATGTTTTGGAAGTGGTCAATACCTCACCAAACATAAGGAAAAGCAGAATGACTTAGAAGCCCCGAGGAACACATCTTTTAAGGAATCATTAAAAGAGGGGGAAGCCAGCACCGAAGAACAGCCAGAGAGGCTGGGAGACAACAAGGAGGGCCACTGCCAGAGCCAATGGTAAGAAGCTGTCAAAAAAACAAAAAAGACATGTGCAACAGTGGCCAAAATTGCTGATAGCAGCTGATGGTTTTCTTCAGGATTTAGTGACATGTGGCCTTGTCCAGCGCAGGTTCGGTGGAGGGACACAGTCGATTTCAGTGAGTTTACACACAGGTAAGGGCTGAGGACTTGGGGGCAGTGAGTGCGGAAAATGAAAATATCTGTTGGAAACTGGAGTTGAGGGATGCAGTGGGAACTGGCAGGAGAGGTATGGTCAGGGAGAAATACTGTTGTTGCTTGTTCTTTGGAAAGAAGGGTTGAGAATGCTTCAGTGCTCACAGAAATTATCCCATAAAGAAAGAAAGCCTGAAGGAAACAAGAGAGGAAGTATTCACTTGATAGTTTAGTCCCTAAGAAGGCAACCAGAGATAATAAATACATAATTAATTCACTGTGCCCTTTTTTTGTGTACAGAAACTGTCCTAGGAGCATTATATCATTTGACTCTTATGCAGCCTCTCTGAGAAGTTCTATTATTATTAGCCCATTTCTTTGAGATGTGGACACTGAGGCACAGATAGGTACCAAGGTCACACAGTACATGCTGGGGCTGGGATTCATACAGGGGTATGTGACTTGAGACTTCTACCCTTGATCACAAGGTCCTGTTGTGGGATCCACAGCCTAGCTGGAAATGTAAATGGGAGGTGTCCACCCTTGCTCTTGTAAGAGGTTTGGGGAGCAGGGGCTGGTCTGGATGCAGATAGGTGTCAGATTGGTTGGCATTATTAATTTCTTAGGGATGCCATAACAAGTTACCCCACTCTGGGTGCTGTCGGAGGAGGCAATGGCACCCCACTGCAGTGTTCTCGCCTGGAAAATCCCAAGGACGGAGGAGCATTGTAGACTGCAGCCCATGGGGTCGCACAGAGTCAGACACGACTGAGCGACTTCACTTTCACTTTCATGCATTGGAGAAGGAAGTGGCAACCCAGTCCAGTGTTCTTGCCTGGAGAATCTCAGGGACGGCAGAGCCTGGTGGGCTGCCGTCTATGGGGTCGCACAGAGTTGGACACAACTGAAGCAACTTAGCAGCAGCAGCAGCATCTGCTCTCCCTCCCTCTGAAGGGGTCCCTTGTCTGGGGCTGCATACCTCGGGTCTCTGCCTCTATCTTCACTTAGCTGACTTCTCTGTGTCTCAGAACTCTTTCTGCCTTTCTCTTATCAAGAGACCTGTTGTTGAATGTAGGGCTCACTTCAAACCCAGGATGATCTCATCTTGAGGCTTAATTACATCTGCAATGATTCTTTTTCCCAATAAGTTCACAGATTTTGAAGGTTATGATCTGGACATATTTTGGTGGGGGAGGGGATACTATTCAATCCACTACAGTTAGAAAGATGAAGGAGTTCTGTCTGATGGATCCCTGCATTCTATGGAGTAGAGTATGAGTACTTTTCTGAGAGTGAACTCAGAAGTAGAGGGGTCAAGTATCTGAGGAGTGAAGAAATCTGGGAGTGATTATTATTGAAATGTGGAGAGTTGACTGAATAGGAAACACAACATGTTTGTGGAGCAGCGTGAAGAATGCAGATAATGTTTGTTATCATTAATTCATAGCTGTGTGATTTTTTCTAACAGCAAGTTGCAGCTGGGTACACGCAGGGAGAAAGCTGACAGATGAAATGACAGAAGTTACAGTCAAGAAGGAGGGGCATGGATGGGGAAGCAGGACCGAAGAGGGGGTGTGGGGTACTGGCGGGGTGGGTGGTGGTGGGGTTCTGTCCATAGGAGCAAAGCTGGTGTGTGTGGAGTCAGTGTCCGAGGAGGACAAATGGATGGGTCACAAGGCAGGTGAAACCCTGAGAGCAGTTCAGAGAACTGTCTACGGTGCTTCAAGGTTATTCTCAGAGTGTGGAGTATTCGATTGTATTGTTTTACATGAGGAAAAGGATCTGGTTGCAGTAGAGGCAAAAGAAGGTTGATGGAAATGGACTAGTCAAGAGAGAAGGCAGGCATATAACAAAACAGAAACAGATTCAAGGTTATAGAGAACAGTGGTTACCAGGGAGAAAGGGGATAGAGAGGTAGGGGATTAAGGGGAACAAACTACTGTGCATAAAATAAATCAGTTTTAAGGATATGTTGTGCATCACAGGGAATATAGCCAATGGTTTATCATAAGTCTAAGTGAAGTATAATCTATAAAAATACTGAATGATTATGTTGTACACCTAAACCTGATATAGTGTTATAAATCAACTATACTTCAATTATTTTTTAAAAATAGAGAAGGCAAGATTCAGTACAGGCCACCCATGTGAACACAGAGTCACACAGAAAAATGACAGGAGCTGGGTGGCAGATGCTGCTGATGGTGTGGTGTTTGACCTGGGACTCAATGGTTGGAAGAGGCTATTGAGGTGGGTGTGGTTCTCTTGGAATGACACTGGATGCTGTGTTAGTGAAGATTCTAAGAGGAATAGAACCGAGAGAGAGAGAGAGAGAGAGAGTATGTGTGTGTGTGTGTGCGCGTGCGCGTGCGTGCGTTTACAGAGAGAGCGAGAGAGAGAGAGAGTTATTGATTTATTATTAGGAACTTATGTGATTATGGAGGCTGAGAAATTCAGACCAAGGAGAAGAGATAATATAGGTCCATTCCAAGGCAGGAGAAGACTGATGTTCTAGCTTGAAGACAGTCAGGCAGAGAAGAAGAATTGTTTCTTAGCCTTTTATTCTACTCGGTTGTTAACAGATTGGATGGAGCTCATCACATGGGGAGGGGCAATTTGCTTTACTCAGGCTACAGATTCAAATGTTAATCTTATCCAGAAATACCCTCACAGATACACCCAGAAATTATGTTTGACCAAAGATCTGAGCACTCCCTGCCCCACTCAAGTGGATACATAAAATTAACCTCCACAAACACCTTGATTACATGAATAGTCTTACTCTACTGGTCTTAATCTCCCTGATTTTAAATGAAGGGGTAAAGAAGATTATTCCTAAAAGTCCCTTTAATTTTAACTTTTGTGTTTTGCAGTATAATTTCAAACCCTTAGGGTGGGAAGAAAGTGTTAGTCGCTCAGTCATGTCCAACTCTTTGTGACCCCATGGACTGTAGCCCATCAGGCTCCTCTGTCCATGGGATTCTCCAGGCAAGAATACTGGAGTGGGTAGCCATTCTCTTCTCCAGGGGATCTTTCTGGAACCCAGGAATTGAATTTGGGTCTCCTGCACTGTAGGCAGATTCTATACCATCTGAGCCACCAGGGGTATCCTGGTGGAAGGGTGGAAAGAAACATCATGTTAAAATTCTCCTTAATTAAACATAACCCAGAAATGACTCCTGTGAATCCACAGATCTTAGAAACTAATGATTATACTCAAATTCTGGCTAATACTCAATATTTACCTGCTTAAAAAATATATTCATTTATTCTTGATTGCACTAGGTTTCTGTTGCTGCATGCAGGCTTTCTCTAGTTTCGACAAGTGGGGGCTACTCTTCATTGCAGTGCACTGGTTTTTCATTGCGGTGGCTTCTCTTGGTGAAGAGCACAGGCTCGAGATCCATGGGCTTCAGTAGTTGTGGCTCTTAAGTTTAGTTGCTCCATGGCATGTGGAATCCTCCTGGACTAGGGATTGAACTTATGTCCCTGCATTGGCAGACAGATTTTTATACACTGTGCCACAAGGGAAGTCCTCTTTAAAAAAAAAAAACACACACACACAAAAGTCTCGACAAAACTTTCAACAGCACAACCACAGAAACTTCTCCTTCTTTCCCCACAGAAACCATTAACACATGGTTCCAAAATCTCCCTGGGAAGCAGGAACTAGTTCTGGGTTGTCCTCTGTCTTCTCTGAGTGTGGATTACGTGATATCGTGACAGGACAGCAGTCATCTCAGGCGAGTCTCTCATTTAGGTCAACGTAGCAAATTTGCCTGCAAACAATGAATTCCAAGTTGTTACCTTTGCTTGAAGTCTGTGCATTTTATAAGTGGGCTGAATATTTCTTTTTAAGTAGGTGTACCTGAAAGTAATAAATACAGTCCTTCCTGGAAGCAGAGGGTTGGGGTGAGGGGACATTTTGAAGCATAGCGCATTTGCCTCATTTGGGGTTAAGAAAAAGAGAGTGGAAGTTCAGCCCTCAGTGTACATGCTTCCGCTGGAGGAGTTAGAGAAGAATCTTCTCAGATTGGCACACTTTATCTTTACTCCACTTGGAATGCCCTTCCTCCATTTCCTCACTTGATGACTTGAAACAACCTCTGAAATGTCAGACTCCTGTAGGTAGCTTTTCTTGGCTTCCCTTCCCACCCACTCTCATCTAGATAAGGTGCCCTACCTTTGTCTTCCAGTCACCTCCTGTGTGTACGTCTGTCATGGCATTCCCCGTGGCATATTTACTTGTCTTTTATTTCTGTCTCCCCGACACAATGGCTGACACATGAGGCGATCAATTCATTTATACTGAAGTCATTTAATTGTGCACTTTTGATGAATTTGTCATTATCTTCCTCCCTTTGCTATGTCTGGCAACTATTTTATATCAATCACTATGCTAGCAACTAGGAGCATACAGATAAACAAAACATAGGTGGTCCTGACACTCGTGAAGTGTGTATTCAGGTAGGAGAGACTGACAGAGAGGAAAGCACTAGAAGAAGAGTAAATAAGGCAGCCACGGTTTGTAATTACTATGTCACAAAGGGAATAAATAAGAGACAGACAGAGGCTGATGGGTGAAAGTACTCTTGGTAAAATGAGTAACAAGCCTCTCCTGGTTGCTGATGCAGGGGAGAAGTAGGGAGGCAAATACTTCAGGCAGAGGAAGTGGCAAGAGGAGGAGCTCAGTTAAATGTGGATGGAATAGAATGAGTCAGGAGTCCTGGAAAGACATAGGAGTGGGATCACTCAGAGAAGGCAGGACTTGGGAGACGAGTGAGGAAGTGCTCCAGGAGCATCATCAGTGAAGGGGATGGTACTGTCTTGGAATCATGCAAGGGCAGTAAAGACAGAAGAATGTAGGCTTGAGATTATATGTTAAAGATAAAAATTGGTTGTGTTTTTGATAATTTAGATGAGCATGATGAAGCAAAGAAAGGAATCAAGGATGTCTCTCACTGATGTAGTGGATTGCTGTGTACTGATTTGGGAAGATTTGGAAGAAGGAGAAAGAAACGGGTTCAAGATCCTACTGGACAGCATCAGTTCAGTCAGTTCAGTCGCTCAGTCATGTCCAACTCTTTGTGACCCCATGAATCATGGCACGCCAGGCCTCCCTGTCCATTACCAACTCCCGGAGTTCACTCAAACTCATCTCCGTCGAGTCGGTGATGCCATCCAGCCATCTCATCCTCTGTTGTCCCCTTCTCCTCCTGCGCCCAATCCCTCCCATCATCAGAGTCTTTTTCCAGTGAATCAACTCTTCGCATGAGGTGGCCAAAGTATTGGAGTTTCAGCTTCAGCATAAGTCCTTCCAATGAACACCCAGGACTGATCTCCTTTAGAATGGACTGGTTGGATCTCCTTGCAGTCCAAGGGACTCTCAAGAGTCTTCTCCAACACCAAAGTTCAAAAGCATCCATTCTTCAGTGATCAGCCTTCTTCACAGTCCAACTCTCACATCCATACATGACCACTTGAAAAACCATAGCCTTGACTAGACGGACCTTGGTTGGCAAAGTAATGTCTCTGCTTTTTAATATGCTGTCTAGGTTGGTCATAACTTTCCTTCCAAGGAGTAAGCGTCTTTTAATTTCATGGCTGCAATCAGCTTCCACAGTGATTTTGGAGCCCCATAAAATAAAGTCTGACACTGTTTCTACTGTTTCCCCATCTATCTCCCATGAAGCGATGGGACCAGATGCCATGATCTTAGTTTTCTGAATGTTGAGCTTCAAGCCAACCTTTTCACTCTCCTCTTTCACTTTCATCAAGAGGCTTTTGAGTTCCTCTTCACTTTCTGCCATGTGGGTGGTGCCATCTGCATATCTGAGGTTGTTGATATTTCTCCCAGCAATCTTGATTCCAGCTTGTGCTTCTTCCAGCCCAGCATTCCTCATGATGTACTCTGCATAGAAGTTAACTAAGCAGGGTGACAATATACAACCTCGACATACTCCTTTTCCTATTTGGAACCAGTCTGTTGTTCCATGTCCAGTTCTAACTGTTGCTTCCTGACCTGCATACAGGTTTCTCAAGAGGCAGGTCAGGTGGTCTGGGATTCCCATCTCAGAATTTTCCACTGTTTATTGTGATCCACACAGTCAAAGGCTTTGGCATAGTCAATGAAGCAGAAATAGATGTTTTTCTGGAACTCTCTTGCTTTCTCCATGATCCAGCAGATGTTGGCAATTTGATCTCTTGATTCCTCTGCCTTTTCTAAAACCTGCTTGAACATTTGGAAGTTCATGGTTCACATATTGCTGAAACATGGCTTGGAGAATTTTGAGCATGACTTTACTAGCGTGTGAGATGAGTGCAATTGTGCGGTAGTTTGAGCATTCTTTGGCATTGCCTTTCTTTGGGATTGGGATGAAGACTGTACAGCATAGGGAAGTATATTAATATCCTGTGATAAACTGTAATGAAAAAGAATATGAAAAAAGAGTGTATATGCATGTATAACTGAATCACTTTGCTATATAGCAAAAATTAGCACGACATTGTAAATCAGCCTTTGGTCACCTAATATATGACAAAGGAGGCAGAATATACAATGTTGAAAAGACATCCTCTTCAATAAGTGGTGTTGGAGAAACTGGACTGCTACATATAAAAGAATGAACTTAGAACATTCCTTAACATTGTGCACAAAAACAAACCCAAAATGGATTAGTGACCTAAGTGTGAGACCAGACACTATAAAAGTCTTAGAGGAACATGTAGGCAGAACACTGACATAAATCACAGCAATATCTTTTTTGATTCACCTCCTACAGTATTGAAAATAAAAACAAAAATAAACAAAAGGGACCAAATTAAACTTAAAAGCTTTTGCATAGCAAAGGAAACCATAAACAAAATGAAAAAAACAAACTTCTGAATGGGAGAAAATATTTGAAAATGAAGCAACAAACAAGGGATTATTTTCCAAAATATACAAACAATTCATGCAACTATACATATGTATATATACAATCCAGTCAAAAATGAGTGGAAGATTTAAACAGACATTTCTCCAAAGAAGACCTACAGATGGCCAACAAATACATGAAAATATGCTCAACATCACTACTACAGTCAAAACTACAATGAGATACCACTTCACACAGGTCAGAATGGCTATTATTAAAAATCTACAAACAATAAATGCTGGAGAGTATGTTGAGAAAAGGGAGCCCTCCTACATTGTTGGTGGGAATGTAAATTGGTTGGTTCAGTCACTATGGAGGACAATATGAAGGTTTCTCAAAAAACGAAAAATAGAACTCTCATATGACCCAGGAACCCCACTTCTGGGCACATATACTGGGAGGAAACCATAATTCAAAAACGACATATGCACCCCAGTGTTCATTGCAGCACTATTTACAACAGCCAGGACATGGAAGCAATCTAAATGTCCATCAACAGAGGAATGGATAAAGAAGATGTGGTCCATATATACAATGGAATATTACTCACCCATGAAAATGAATGAAATAGTTCCAGTTAAAGAGACATGGATAGACTTAGGGACTGTCACACAGAGTGAAGTACATCATAAAGAGAAAAGCAAACATAGTATCACTTACATATGGAGTCTAGAAAAATGTACAGATGAACTTACTTGCAAAGCAGAAATAGAGAGAGATGGAAAGAACAAATGAATGGATACCAAGGTGGGGAAGGGAGGGGTGGGATGAACTGGGAGATTGGGATTGAGATATATCACTACTATGTATAAAATAGATAGCTAATGAGGACGACAGAGGACGAGATGGTTAGATGGCATCACCAACTCAATGGACATGAGTCTGAGCAAGCTCCAGGGGATATTGAAGGACAGGGAAGCCTGGGATGCTGCAATCCATGAGGTCACAAATAGTCGGACACGACTGAGGGACTGAACAGCAATGATGAGGACCTACTATATAGCACAGGAAACTCTGTTCAGGGCTCTATGGTGACCTAAATGGAAAGGAGCTCCAAAAAAGAAGGATCTCTGTATACATATAAATCAATCACTTTTCTCTGCGGCAGAAAGCGACACAACATTGTAAAGCAACTAAACACCAATTAAACTTTTAGAAAATGTAAGTCAGCTATATTTCAATAAAAAAAAAAAAACACAGGCTCAAGAGGAAGGTAAGTGTTCTATTTACATTTGAGATGCGTGTAAATTTTCCAAGAGAAGGTTAGTAGGTAATAGAAGCAGGAGGTAGTTGGATATGAGTTTTAAGCTCAGAAGAGCTCAAAGACTTCACATGTAAATTTAAGAGGCCTCCACATAAAGATGCTACATAGATCTGTGGAAATTGAAGAGGCTATTTGGAGAAGAAAATGTAGAGAGAAGAACACAGAGGGCTCAGACGAGTTCTTTGGACCTCCCTGATTCGGCATTTGAGTAAAGGAGGAACCATTCAAAGAAACAGAGAAACAACAAGTAAAGGAGAAAGTGATTTTAGGAAGCAAAAAGAAGAGTTTTAAGGAAGGGGGAGTACCATTGCTGAGAAGCTCAGTAGGATGACTGAGAAATGTCCACTAAACTTTTTACAACATGGAGGTCATGGGTACTTTGGCAAGAACAGTTTAATTGAGAGGTGAGGGCTGAGTTTAGATTTCTGTAGCACAAATTTGAGTGAGAATTCAGGCAGTGTGTGTCCAGAATCACACTTTTCAAGAAGTTTGGCCATAAAAAAGCTCTGAGAGATGGACCAGGAGTTATGGAGAGGTGTGGATCAGTGAAGGATTATTGTTACATTCTTAAGGAGGGATCGTGATTATGTTTTATTTTTGCCAATGAAGATAATCCAGGAGAGAGGGAGAAGTTGGAGGTTCTGAAGAGAAAAGATAATGTTAAGGCTTGATGTCTTCTAGGATTTAGGAAACAGTGTCACCCAGTACCAACGGGGAAAGATGAGCTTCCCGAGGGAAGAAGGATGTGATGAAGGCCAGTAAATCGGTGGGTTCGTAGGTAAGATGTGGGGCTTCACCTCCAGAGGCTTCTGTTTTTCTCACTGAAGAATGAGATGAGCAATGAGCAGTGAGTGAACAAGTGCTTGGACCTATTCTGTTTCTCATGGCATGAAACTAATTTTGCCAGTTCTTAAGATAGTCAAGGGCCTCCCTGGTGGCTCAGTGGTAAAGAGTCTGCTTACAATGCAGGAGAGGCAGAAGACATGGGTTTGATCCCTGGGTTGGGAAGAGCCCCAGGAGGAGGGTATGGCAACCCACTCCAGTATTCTTGCCAGAAAAATCCCGGGGACAGAGGAGCCCAGTGGGCTTCAGTCCATAGGGTCACAAAGAGTCAGACACAACTGAAGCAACTAAGCACACAAGGTCCTCAGCTAGAACTGGCAATATTTTGTAGAACCCTGGAAGGTCACTGCTCTTTGGCTTTCTAACTCTTTTTTGGCAGGGACAGATTCCTCTTCATCCATGCTTTTTCTTTTCTGAAATTAGCTTGTGTGGTTGTTAATAGTTTTTTGATGAGACTCAAAATTCTGCACCAATCGTTGCCCCTCAATCATGCTGCAGGGGTGGAGGCTGGCCAGGACACCTGGCTGTGTGTGGTGGGAAGAATTGATTGTCATAGCTTCTAGATGGGGCTTCTTAAAGGCTTTGGAGGAGACAGGTGTATGAGAAAGACAAAGCATATTTGTGCAGGAGAAAAGAAAAATGGAAATGATAAAAAGGAAAGATTAAGTTTTGCCATGTGCTGCACAATACTTAACACTCATATCTGTCTTCCACAGAACATTTAATAAAATTTGTGCTACTTGTCAACGTTGACACTGCTGCTTCCTGGGCTCAGTGTGGAGTAACAGCAGAGGCTACCCAAGGGATAGCCCATGCACATTTGGGTTACATTAATTTTTTATTGTGAAATAAATTATTCATAGCCAAAGATGTATATAGAATATATGAACAGTTTAAGATGTATAATTACAATCATAAAATAAGCACTCAAGTTCCAACTAGCCAACTTAAAAAGAGAACACTGCCAGTTCCTCTGAAGATGCTTGGGTGAACCTCCTCTATGGT
The DNA here is from genome assembly GCF_049115385.1 of Moschus berezovskii. Taxonomy (NCBI): domain Eukaryota; kingdom Metazoa; phylum Chordata; class Mammalia; order Artiodactyla; family Moschidae; genus Moschus; species Moschus berezovskii. Next base: position 114,208,944 of record NC_142463.1, on the reverse strand, counting down.
GAGAGACTAGGTGCTCAGTCGTTTCTGACTTTGGCGACCCGATAGACTAGCCTGCCAAGCTCCTCTGTCCATGGGATTGTCCAGGCAAGAATATTGAAGTGGGTTGCCATTCCTTCTCCAGGGGATCTTCCTGACCCAAGAATCGAACCTGGGTCTCCTGCACTGCATAGAGATACTTTACTGACTGAGCTACGAGGGAAGCCTCAGTGGTATCCCTCCCCTACTTCCAGAGGTAACAAATCACCCCCTTAGTTTTCTTTATTGCCAAATAATAATATGTTGCTGTTGTTCAGTCACTAAGTTGTGTCCAACTCTTTGTGACCTCATAGACTGCAGCACACCAGGCTCCCCTGTTTTTCACTGTTTCTCGAAGTTTGCTCAAATTCATATCCATTGGGTCTGTGATACCATCCAACCATCTCATCCTCTGTCATTCCCTAGCTTCATTTATTTTTAAACTATATGGAAACACATTCTTTTGTGTTGCTTTGGTTCCATCATCATTGTACTTTTTGAGATTTATCCATGTCCTTAGAGGTACAACAGTTTATTTATGTCCATAGATGTGTAGTGCTCCATGATATGGAAATACCACAGTTTATTAATACACCCTGCCTTTGACAACATGTGATTTGTTTCCAGGTTTTTCTGTTATAACCAGTGCTGCTAGAATATTCTTATATCTCATGGTGCAAGCGTTTTCAGATTATATACTTAGGAATAAGATTGCAGAGTCATAGGTTATATCCCTAGTCGATCTCATCAGGGTATACATTTTTGCTTTCCAAAGTGATTCTTACCAATTTCATGTTGTATTTTCAACAAAGACAGTAAGGATTATATCCAGTATGAATAATAACAGAGATTTTGCAAACCTGGAGGCAGTGTTATTAGTTGGTCCTCTCTGTAGAGGTAGCCACAGTGCAGGAAATGGGTAGACACTCGGGCCGGTGAAATGTTGGTGGTGCATGTTCCTTTGTTTCATGTTTTTCTTCCCTAGCCTTCATTCTCAGACAGGAATATCTTTTAACACATGGATGTGGTTAGGGGTCTCCTAGGAGGCTGAGAATGTCAGAAAACAGGAGATTCGAAGTTAAAGGCAAAAAACGAAGGGGACATTGCCCTGCACACACATGTGAGGATCTGGAATGTCCAACAAGTAGTGAAGGGGTAGGGGTTGCTGTGCAAACATTTCTGTCAGAAATTTTGGCCCCAGAGTTGAAACGCTTTTTGCAGTTAGGAATTTCCATGGTCACTACTGGATGCGTTAGTGGGAACTGCAAGTTTTTCTGACCTTTCATCCCCAAAGAATATGGAAATGCAAGTATCATCCTGCCTGAAATTCTGGTACCCTGACGCTAAGGTCACTTTGCCCTGTGTTTCCTGGAGTAAGAGTACCTGGTACCCACACAGCTGCCTCTCTCCATCCTCTTTCCTTCTAGGGGTTCAGCCATTAACCAATCACATTAGAAAAACAACCTTGAATCCTCTCAAGATCCCTGAAAATTAGAAATTATTCTAACTTTAGAGATGAGAAAACTGAGGCTCAGAGAGGTGAGTAACTCACCCCAAATTAGGTCACTTCTAAGTAGTAGACTAGAAAGCTGGAGCCACACCTGTTTAACTGCATCTGTGTTTTCCCTCCCTGTTCTTTCCCTGTTCTTCTGTTCTCTGTCTTCTCCTTTATAACCATATGGTCCTGAACAAGTGTCTTCTCCTGTCTGAGCTTTAGATTGAAAATTAGCAGTTCCCATAGGTTTAATGAACATTTATTAAAAACTGAAAATCACCCTATGGACCTCTCACATTCTAGGGAGAGCAATGTTCTGGGCCGGCAAAAGATCTTTCTCCCTCTCTCTTACTACTGGTCTTGTTGCTACAATTTTTATAAAAGTGTCTTCTAAATCCACGCTCACGGCCTGTGGCCAAACATGTGAGTTTAGCTTGCTCTACAGATAGTGTGTACCTACAGTTAGGTAGGTCTTGACTGTAAAACTTGTTCCAGTGTGGTGTTGGTTGTCTGTTATTTTGATTTCATCCTATTTTGCCAACCAGGAGCATGTTTCCCCTCATAAAAGTGAGTTTTTAGTGGAGGCCTTCTTCAGATCTGCTGTCACAAACTCACACACACCTTAGCACTGGTATCTGTCTCAGAAAAGCAGTCAGGCTTGGCAGCACAACGGGAACACCCATCATTACCAAAGAAAACTGCTATTGCAGCCTCCCAGGTTTATTACTTCTCTAGTGACACCTCACCCTGCTAACAGGGGATCAGAAGCAGAGACAGGAGGCGTAATTCACATGTGGGAAAGATTCAAATCAGCCTCTATCTTGGTATGGCTCGGGGAGACCCTACCACCTAGGAGGCTAACTGATTCAGACCCTTCTCCTCAGGGACAGCCAACTTGCTGCCTTGCGTGCTGGTCCACCTCACGTATTTCTCTCTTACTCCCCTGGCTGGAGAGAAAGATGCTGGTTCTCCAGGGTAGCCCTCATCCACTGGGAATGTGAAGACCATGATCTGAGGAGTTGTTCTCTATGACCCCAGCGTGTGTGCATATGTGTGTGTGTGTGCGTAGTTGTGTTCAACTCTTTGCAGCCCCTTGGACTATAGCCTGCCAGGCTCCTCTGGCCATGAAGTTTTTCAGGCAGGAATACTAGAATGGGTTTCCACTTCCTACTCCAGGGGATCTTCCCAACCCAGGGATCGAACTTGAATGTCTTGGGTCCCCTGCATTGGCAGGTAGATTCTTTACCATTGCATCATCTGGGAAACCCCATCTGTGACCCCAAATACACCCAAAATAATTAATTGAGATAAAAAGAAATTCTAAACTCTTTTAATAATGGTCATGCACATGAAGAACAATATTAGGGCCCTCAGGTTCTGGGTCCTTTTTGCAGTTGATTGCCCTATAATCCTGTGTCCTGTACCTGAAAACTGGGTAGAGAATCTAAAAAAATCATCAAGACTACTGAGAATAGCAATGGATGAGAGACTAGAAGTTTTTCATAGTCTAGAACATTAGCTGGAAAACTTTTTCTATAGGTCAGATAATGACTATTTTAAGTTTTGTGGTCCCTTCTGTCTCTGTGGAATATGAAGCTCTGTGTGGATTTACAATCTTTAAATGTATAAAAACCATTCTTAGCTCGGTAGCCTTACAAAAATGGACCACAGGCTGGATTTGGCCTATAGTTTGCTAACTGCACTCCTATCAGCTCATCTGCAATTTTAGAGCAGCTGGATATTAGAGAAAAATCTAGAGATTTAATATGGTATATTTTGAGAGGAAGCAATGAGCAGAAATATCAGGCTCAAGCGTAACTAATTAGAAAATAATCTGGAGAACAAAATGGACAAAGGAGAGTAAAGATAAGGAAGAACAGAGATTGTGAGGCAATTATTTAAAGGAATTAGGGATGTGGAAAGATAGGGGATGAGGATTGAATGGAGTATCTTGAACAAAGTTGAGAGTCTGGGAAAATGGGGTAAATGAGGCAGATTTTCTCCTAAGCATGTGCATGCATGTATGCATGCTCAGTCACTTCAGTCGTGTCTGACTCTTTGTGACCCTGTGGACTGTAGACTCCCAGGCTCCTCTGTTCATGGGGTTCTTCAGGCAAGAATATTGGGGTCCATTGCCGTGTCCTTCTCCAGGGGATCTTCTCAACCCAGGGATCAAACCTACGTCTCCTGCATCTCCTACGTTGTGGGTGGATTCTTTACTGCTGAGCCACCAGGGAGGCCCCTGCTAAACATAGTTACTGTCAAATACACATAAGTCCTGCTGTGTAGCAGACTGGATTTGCACGGGGATATGAAGAGAAATTTACTCCCATCTGTGGCTTATCACTACATGCATGCGTGCTCAGTCACTTCATTCATGTCTGACTGTTTGTGACCCTATGGTCTGTAGCTCATCAGGCTCCTCTGTCCATGGGATTCTCCAGGCAAGGATATTGGGTGGGTTGCCATTTCCTCCCCCAAGGGATCTCCTCAACCCAGGGATTGAAACTGTGTCCCCTGCATCTCCTGCATTTCAGGCAGATTCTTTCCACTGAGCCGCCAGGGAAGCCTGGCTTATCACTTCGGTCCTCTTTTAACCGTCTGGGTCAGGTCACAGGTCTTCACTTGCTTTCCTGCCACCATCCAATACTGTTAGTTTAGTGCTTGTTCAATCAGCTTTCATGATTGAAAAATAAAAAGGAGGGAAAGAGTGCATTACCTCCCTAGGATGTAGGTTGGAAAGGGTGATTGGGAAGAATGCAATATTGTGGAACATTTTCTGTGGATTGAGAAGTAAGTGCAATAATGTGAATCATGGCACTTTAACCAAAATACAAACATGTTTTCTCACAGATAATTGACCGTGAGGGGAAACTCAAGATGGACAAAGAGGACAATCAGAATATTAATGTACAGGTAATACATGTCAAAGAGAAAATAAGAAAATGGATCTCAACTGTATGACTAGGCTGAAAAACAGGTAAACAGGCCAATTTCTGCTGGGAGATAATTTGAAAGGCTGAGACCTTTTAATACCCAAGAAATATTGAACATCACAATATTTGCACAATATATTGAACATTTCAAACAGGCCCATTTTCTCAGAATGATGGAAGAGCCCTGAACTAGGAATCAGAACGTCTCGGGTTTAGCTTTTAGTCTGCTCGGTAATTTGAAATCCGTGTAATCTGTGTGATTGAGCTTTTCCGAGTCTTGTTTCCTCATCAGTAAAATGGAGATGGTATGTTTTTCCTTTTCCATACTGTTATTTTGATTTATATGTGCATATTAAATGGCTTTGTAAAGCATTAGGAACTATGATAATGATGACGATTTTATTAGTTTTAGTATTTTATTATTATTTATTACTATTTTATTAATGAGTTGGCTTCACTAATAGAGCAGGCTGGGTATTATGATTAGGGGCTTCCAAAAGACTAGCTGCCTGTCAAATTTTCCCTAAATTGAAGTGTACTAGTCTGATTAAATCATTTCATGAGATCCAAAGTTTCTACAATCCTTAGGTTATGAAAATAAGAAATATTAAAAAATACAATTACATTAAAGATGAAATTTAATTCAATTGTGTACCTCTCAGCACTTGATTAGCTGGCCATCCTAGCAATATCTTGAGAGAATGGAGCAGAATTGCCAAAGACCTTTGGGTCACCACAAAAGTACTAAATGAATGCCTGTCTGAACATCAGAGCTGGCAAGGCATTAGGAAGAGAGGGGTGGTCTTTTGCAATTGTCTTCACAATTTTGACTCAGGACAGTTTGTTCTGCCCATATTTAGGGGTTTTGAGAGATGGCAGCCTGTGATCTTTTTTTCCTTTTAATTCCTTTCCAGTGCCATCTTTTCCCCTAAGCAAATATTCTCAATACAGGATCCTGACTAACCCTCCTAGAGTTCTTATGGTGTAGATAGCTAATGTCCCCAAAGAATCCAGCTTCCCTTCCAGGAGCCTTATATCTTGTAACCTGTATTCTAGGAGTCTTCCAGGAGACTTTCCAAACTGCCTTGTATCTAGGCGGGGCTGAGTGCCAATGGCAGGTTGTATGGATGTGATGTGTGTCATGTACAGGCTGAGCTAGTTAAGAAGCAAATGCTTTCTCCACTCTCTCTTTTTCTTGTCTGCCTACTGAAAATTGATACCAGTGGTAATACTGGAAATCAAGTCTTGAGGACGGAACTGTCACTAAAATGGAAAGAAACTAGGCATCTGAGTCACTGCTTAAAGGAGAGCTGCCCTATCAGGAACACCTACATCATACTGGAATGTGAGCAGATAATTCACTGGGACTTTTGCGTTTTCTGGTATTACCTGGATTAATACAGCTGTTGATACAGCAAACCTTCCCAGACTATTCTGTTCTCTACAGACTGTGATCAGGTAGCCTTTTTTCTTGATATTTAGCCCTTTCCCTTTCTCCGCTAGGTCCTTTCTACCCTTCCTGCTGAAAGGTTGTTGCTGAGCTGTGAAAGACACTGGGATTCTTGGCCTCCAGAGGAGAGGAATTCAATCCAGGGCCAGTGACAAGGCTTGATCACTCAGAGCTTTTGTGTGATAAAGTTTTATTAAAGTATAAAAGAGATAGACAAAGCTTCTGACATAGACACCAGAAAGGGTCAGGAAGAGTGTCCCCCTGCTAGCCTTTAACAGTATGTCGTATTCCTATCAGCAAGCTGCTAATTAGAGAAAGGAAATGTCTCAAAACTCAGAGTTGCACCAGACCCCTCACCAACAACATGCATTTTGAGATAACATTGGCACAAGGTGAGTCATCCCGGGCCATAAAACAATTGACACGAATCTTGAAGAAAGGCAGGTTTCCAAGTAAATATATAGTTTCATTAAGAAACAGAGTAGAACAATGTATGAGTAAAACATACTGGTTTATTGAGCCCTTATTGGTTCTGAGTCTTAAGCGGAACTGACTTGAAGAAAGACAAGAGTTTAGGATAACTACATAGTTCATTAACATAGCTTAAGAAAAACATTTCCATAAGAAAAATGCACTGGTTAGCTCAAGGTTTGAGAAAAGTTAAGTTCAGGTGGAATCAGGTGTAATCATGGCAACACAGAATTTTAAAAGAACCCTCCTTTTAATTTTGTATAGAGAAGGAAAAAAATCTGACACTTGTAGTTTGTTTCCTCCTGCTGCTTAAGGGCGGAGAAGGCACTGGCACCCCACTGCAATACTCTTGCCTGGGAAATCCTATGGACAGAGGAGCCTGGTAGGCTACAGACCATGGGGTCACGAAGAGTTGGACACGACTAAGCGACTTCACTTTCACTTTTCACTTTCATGCATTGGAGAAGGAAATGGCAACCCACTCCAGTGTTTTTGCCTGGAGAATCCCAGGGACGGGAGCCTGGTGGGCTGCCGTCTATGGGGTCGCACAGAGTCGGACATGACTGATGTGACTTAACAGCAGCAGCAGCTGCTTAAGGGAGAGATAAAAAATGTCTGGTGCTTGCAGCCTATTTCCTTCGTTTGGAGACCCCAGGCCTTCTTTCCTGATACCCTCTCACTGCCATCATCTTCAGATGAGTAATGACATCAGCAAACAGCAAGAACAGAACAGTGGTTATTTCATTCATGCTTGCATGCATTCGTTTGTTTGTTTTTTCTCTGCCCGACTCAAATGCATGGTAGTAGCCCAGATGTTGGATGGGAGCCAAGAACAGATGTTTGCAGGCTATTACCTTAAACTCTTGTGTTGGATATAAAAAAGGTATAAACAGTAAAGAACATAAGTTTCAATGGCATGACTTTAAAATTGGGAGTCTAGAGGAAGGGTGCTTTCTCACCACTTTACATCCATGGGATTTGTTTCATTTTTATTCCTTACTCCTTGTGTGGCAGAGTGCACTTGAGATGTAAGATTCATCAGCGGAGCACCCTGTGGTTGTTATTGGGTTTATAAAGCCAGCATAGGGAGATCAGAGAGTTGTTTAAAATCTGAAACCATGTTGTGAGCCTGGAACCCAAGTTTAAATACTTGGATATAAGAGAAACTGAGAGCCCATGTGTTGAAGGAGGATAAAGTTACACATGCAGAGCAAGTAAACAAAAACCTAGAAAGCAGACACAAAAAAGGAGGTTACAAAATCACACTGAGCTCGTGTCTGAGATCTCATAATTTGTCCACTTATACAGATTGTGCTCACAGGTATACTTGCAATTTGACCAAGTACAATCTATACTTAAAACAGTTGTCCTAAACTGTTATTTTAGTAATGATGTTGGGTATCACTGTGGTTTCTAAACAAGAAACTTATTCCATAGTCACTTAGGGATTAAGTGGCTTAACTGGAATGAAACCATGATTGCAGGGCTCACTTTATAGTTTCTATCACCAGTTTATACAGCCAGTATAGAATCTCACTGGTCTTGAATAATCCTTTAACTTTCTAAGAGCCAAATACCTGGCTTTGAAGGAAGAGATTCTTATGATGTGCTGGAGTTTGGACCAGGCTCTTTTGTTTGAATCCTGACTCTGCCACTTACTAAGTCTATAACTCTAAGTGAGTTACAGAAACCTCTCTTTGCTTCATTTCCCTCATTAGTAAAATGAGGATAATCATATGACTTACCACTGGTTGTTCAGTTCAGTTCAGTTCAGTTCAGTCGCTCAGTCGTGTCCGACTCTCCGCGACCCCATGAATCACAGCACGCCAGGCCTCCCTGTCCATCACCAACTCCCGAAGTTCACTCAAACTCATGTCCACAGAGTCGGTGATGCCATCCAGCCATCTCATTCTCCGTTGTCCCCTTCTCCTCCCGCCCCCAACCTTTCCCAGCATCAGAGTCTTTTCCAGTGAGTCAACTCGTCGCATGAGGTGGCCAAAGTATTGCAGTTTCAGCTTTAGCATCAGTCCCTCCAATGAACATCCAGGATTGATCTCCTCTAGAATGGACTGGTTGGATCTCCTTGCAGTATAAGGGACTCTCAAGAGTCTTCTCCAACACCACAGTTCAAAAGCATCGATTCTTCGGCGGTCAGCCTTCTTCACAGTCCAACTCTCACATCCATACATGACCACGGGAAAAACCATTGCCTTGACTAGACGGACCTTGGTTGGCAAAGTAATGTCTCTGCTTTTTAATATACTATCAAGGTTGGTCATAACTTTCCTTCCAAGGAGCAAGCGTCTTTTAATTTCATGGCTGCAATCAGCATCTGCAGTGATTTTGGAGCCCAAAAAAACAAAGTCTGACACTGTTTCCACTGTTTTTCCATCTATTTCCCATGAAGTGATGGGACCAGATGCCATGATCTTTGTTTTCTGAATGTTGAGCTTCAAGCCAACCTTTTCACTCTCCTCTTTCACTTTCATCAAGAGGCTTTTGAGTTCCTCTTCACTTTCTGCCATAAGGGTGGTGTCATCTGCATATCTGAGGTTATTGATATTTCTCCCAGCAATCTTGATTCCACCTTGTGCTTCTTCCAGCCCAGCGTTCCTCATGATGTACTCTGCATATAAGTTAAATAAGCAAGGTGACAATATACAACCTTGACGTACACCCGGCATTAAATGGGCCAAGAGGAGTGAATCATTAGAACAGTGTCTGCTAAATAAGTATCAGTTTTTGCTATTGTTTTTCTGTTGTGGGTTAAGTGCATTTCCTCCTGTTTGAGCTTTTGTTGGACTGGAAGGCAGCTAATTCTGCCTGCAGACATGAAGGTCCTGACTCAGGTTCTTTCAGCCTTATTTGGAGGATCCTCACAACACTAGTGTCCTTTTCCTTCCAAGTCAAAGCTCGTTCCAGTCTTCTTTTTTTCTTGTTTGGTTGTGCTGGGTTGCTGTTGTATGCATGCTTTCTCTAGTTGCGGTGTGCAGGCTTCTCACTGCAATGGCTTCTCTTGCTGTGAAGCACAGGTTCTAGGTACACATGCTTCAGGAGCCGCGGCTCTCTGGCTCCAAAGTGCACCATCTCTCTTGAGCTGTTGTTTTCTCCTTCATCTTTTCCCCACTGATTCTCTCTGTCATCCCTGTGGTCGTGTCCTCTTCCCTGGCAATTCCACCCGTGGCAGCCCTGTCTTTCAAATCTGGCTCAAGAGTTCTAACGATGAAGGGTTTTCGTTTACATTGGTGTATGGGTACTAAATCTGGAGGAGGACATGGCAACCCACTCCAGTACTCTTGCCTGGAGAATCCCAATGGACAGAGGAGCCTGGTGGGCTACAGTCCATGGGGTCACAAAGTGTTGGACATGACTAAGCAACTAAGCACAGGATATGTGTACTAAATACCTAATGTTTTTCAATGCTAGCTTTGTGGCAGGAGAGGACAGTTTAGTTCAGGATTAAAAGACTGGCCAGTAGCTGTGAATTATGCAGGTGATCAGAAAGATGGAGAGAGGCGGCAGACCAAGTTGCTCCAGGATCCTTGTGCAAGACAAGTCACATGTATCCTGTCTGCTCAATTAAAACCTGTAGCCAGTTAACCAAATTGCATGTCTAATAGATCACATATAACTATACGCCAAAAGGAAATATTTCAAATGTCTTTTGCACACAGGACTCTGGCTCACAGAGTCCATCTTTTGGTGACAGGTTCTCTAAGGACAAAAAGACCTCAAGTGAATCCTAAATTTCACTCAGTGTTTTTATTGTTGATGTTGTAATTTTGAAATTATCCTCTGTGTTTCATAGAATAAAGCAAATAAGCAGGGAATTCCCTGGAGGTCCAGTAGTTAGGACTGTGTGCTTTCACTGATGAGAGCCTGGTTTGATCCCATCCCTGGTTAGAGAACTAAAATCCCACAAGCTGTATGGTATGGCCAAAAAAAAAAAAAAAGCAAATAAAAAAACTGTTGATGATATTAGGATCCAAGTTTTTCAGTGTCTGAGAAAAGACAAAATATAGAAACAAAGAAGGTAATGGAGAAAACCCTATAATATCTAATCTAAGTTGGAAATATCAATAAAAGCACAAGGTTATATATGATTTATACATAGTCTATAGAAAATATAGCATGTGTTGTATACAATATAATTTGTGTGAAATTAAAAGACGCTTGCTCCCTGGAAGAAAAGCTATGACAAACCTAGACAGTGTATGAAAAAGCAAAGACATCACTGTGATGCTTTTGAAATGTGGTGCTGGAGAAGACTCTTGAGAGTCCCTTGGACATCAAAGTTATCAAACCAGTCCATGCTAAAGGAAATCAAACCTGAATATTCACTGGAAGGGCTGAATACTTTGGCCACCTGATATGAATAGCCAGCTCATTGGAAAACACCCTGATGCTGAGGAACATTGAGAGCATGAGGAGAAGGGGATGACAGAGGATGAGATGGTTGGATGGCATCTCAGTGGACATGAGTTTGAGAAACCTCCAAGAGATACTGAAGGACAGGAAAGCTTGGCGTGCCGCAGTCCTTGGGTTGCAAAGAATTGGACTCGACTGAGGGGCTGAACAATAACAACAGCAATTTACATTTAACTGTGTATCATCTATAAGTCTATTATATATCTATGTCTATATACATATATATGTGTGTGTGGAGAGACAGGGAGAGAACAAAAATTTGAGAATATGCTCTATTCAACAAAAGAGTTTAGAAATCAACATACTCCAGTAGCAATGAGCACACCTGCCTTCAAGTACTGTTTTCTAAAATACAATTTT